>NC_133652.1:4324106-4684763 GCF_009905375.1 Apium graveolens | reverse complement strand
TCCTGAGCTGACAACTCTCTGTTCATAGCGTCTACCTAATGTGCTTCTTGCACTGCTTAATTGAATGTTACAGGATCATTGTTGTTGGATAGAGATGCCAAGAAATAATTAATTGAGGATTGACAACTTGATCAGCAACATACGATATGTTGGCATTTGGTAGTGCTGTATGAACAAAGTTTTCCAACCAAGCAGGTGTTTTTGTGACTCTCGTAGATCTTCTTAACACTGGGGAGTCCTGAGATGTTTCCTCATTGTCAGACATATCTGGTGCTTCATCTGTCTCAGTGACAATATGTCATCATCACTAGTATCTTTCAATTTAGGCAGTTGTGGCATTATACAAGGAACAGGGTGAACATATGTTTGGGGTGAGGTAGGATTTAAGGGAAACACAGTCTCGTGAAATATGGCATCTCGAGTAACAAACATCTGCATATTTGTCAAGTTCAGTAATTTGTAGCCTTTCGGGTTAGGAGGGTATCCAATTATCACACAAGGTACTGATCTCGGTTCAAATTTATCATGAGTTTGGCTTGGGTTAGACGCAAGTATCAAACAACCAAAGGCTCTCAAATTGTTAAATGACGTAGGCTCTTTGTGAAGTATTTCATATGGGATTTTGTTATTTAAGGCTTGTGTGGGTAGTCTGTTTATTAGGTAAGTGGCAGTCATCACAAACTCTCCCCAGTAGGACAAAGAAAGTCCACATTGAAATTTCAAACATCTTGCAATCTCTAGAATTTGCATGTGCTTTCTCTCAACCTTGGCATTTTGCTAGGGTCGATTTACACAAGATTTTTGATGAATAATTCCATAAGTTTTGTAAAATTGAGTGCAAGTAACATCTGCAAATTCAGGTGCATTATCTGAACGAATAGAGTTAATAGCAGCAGCAAATTGAGTACGAAATACTTGTAAAAGCTATTATAATAATGAAACTATTCAATAATATAGTATTAGTATATATGTTAATATGTATGTATTAATGTATGTACACATGCATATATACACAATCACTATATGATAATGATAATGAGCTATAGATAAATATGCATGTTAAATACATACCAAATAATAAATTCTTATAAATGAGTTATAAGATGAAATAAATATGACATAGATAATAATGTAAGTATTAATAAATATTAATGAAATTAACAATGATTTAATTATATTATATAATAATATGTTATAAATTAGTGATCAGATGAAATAAATATGACATAGATAATAATGTAAGTATTAATAAATATTAATAAAATTATAAATGAGTAAATTATGTTATATAATAATGAGGTAGATATAAATATAATTATTAATTATGAAGTAATAAATGATTATTAATTGAAATAAATATTTTATATATATATTAGAGTATTCATAATTAAATTTGTTCGTTGAACTCCAATATTATTATTTAATATAAATAATAGATGAACACAAATTGATCTTTAAATAGAAGCTCGTGTGTAGAATTCTTAATACTTTATCACTTTAGTGTCAATCCCTACCCTCTTTTACAGTAACACCACCAGTCTTCTATAGTTTTTTTAAAAATTTAAATTTGATTATAAGCTCATTTTGTAAATATAAATTGTGTTATTATAATGAATTTTAAATTATATTTTCTTTTATGCTATAATATTTTCAAGCTAATAACTATTAAATTTGTAAACATATTAAAATTAGGTAGAAAATTTTTAAAAAAAACATGAACCAATAAACGGTTAACCGAACCAAAAACATTATTTCGGAAAAATGAGCACAAACCGACATGCACACTCGTACTTTTCACTTTTTATTATCCTAACATGTTTTTAACCCGGAAATCCAGCATATCTAAACGAGGCATAAACGCAAACGCGTCGTCAGATTTTTCAACTTAATCTAGTAATCTACTTGGCCTATAAATATTTTAGGGGAGTAACCACAATAACAATATTTTAAAATTTAATTAGAAAATGGAGTCATTTTTAAACATTTTCCAAAATACCTTATTTTAAGTATAATTATTTTTAAAATATAATTTTCAGCCTTTAACATCCAGTTTTATCGACATTTTATTTTATATTTTTTTGTTAAATAAATTTGATTTATGTTGTATAGTTGATTTTATATTTGAAATCCAATTCAAATCTAAAATTAACTTTGAAGAAAATAAAATTGAAGTTGCAAATTTACATTGCAAAACTTATAAATCATATTTTTGAAAATGAAATTTTTAAAAATTATGTTTTTGAAAATTATTTTATTCATATTTTTGGAAAAACTATTGTCTAAAAGTTGTATTTTTTAGAAAACCTTTCGGTTTTTTCTTTCAATTATATTCGAACAACTTTGAATGACATTGTAACTTTTAAGAATTATAATCAAAATTTACACGAACATCAATTAAAAAAAGTTAATATATAATACCGAATTTTGTATACAGAATTGAGAATTCAACCGTAAATATCGTGATACTAGAGATCACTCTCAAATCGGGTTAATAATCTAGTGAGTCACTAAGTAGGGCTAGTATATCATTTATCATGTTGGTCACCGAACTCCAAGCGGTTTCAAACTGATCACTTAATTTTATGACCAGAAAAATGAAATTTTAAAATTTATCGCATGCGCTATCTATCTCAAAAGGTAAAGACTAACTCAACGATGTAACAGTTTTGTCTCTGAAATAATATGTATATTGATAGGGAATAAAATAAACTCTTATTACGTAATTAATATCACATTAATTGTATTAACATTGGCTTGACAGTTAAGCACATTAGAGGAGGCCCAAGACCCTTGATAGGGGCCAAAAATAGCCTAGGAATATAATTGGTGTTAAAATTAATTAGACCAGATACGGTCCAATAACGAAGCCCAATTAGAAAGGGCCCAAAACCCTGAATATTAATTAATTATGAAATTAATTAATAAGGGATAAATCAGCTGTCAAGATGAGTCCCAATGAGGATATAAATCCTTGAAAATTAGCCCCCAAGGGACCTGATAGGATATGGAATCAGTTTCCTACTTTCTAAAACTCCAAAGTCATTCTAATTCTGAGACTTGCCCACCAAGTCTCCTAACCCAAGTCTAATTCAAGGACTCCCAACATCTATATAAGGGGCCTCACCCCAAAAATCAGAACTACGTTTTTTTGATTTGATCTTTGGCAATCAGTAAGGTACTAAGGCAGATTGAGTCACGAAACACAAGAGCAGTCAAATCGAGCCTCGAAGCTCACGTTCCTTAGTAATAAATACAGCAATTATTATACTTTAGTTTTTGATCCATAATATTTGGCGCCGTCTGTGGGACAGCACAACAACACCATTGCGAGAACACGGATAACAAGCAGCGTCCTTGAAGGAGGAACACCCACGGGGACAACCCAAACGATTTCGTCAACCGTGGAGGTACCTCCGCATTCAAGCTCCGCATTCAAATAAGAGATTGAACGTGCTCTACTGGTTGAGTTTGAACTAGGAAGTTAAATGTATATAATGCTATCTCATAGATTCAATTGACTTGACAAATATGAGTTGCCTTGTAAATCAATTGTGAAAATAATTTTTATTAAGCTGAGTGTGAGCCTGTAAAGAAGATCATTTTATTAAACCTATTTTTCTTCTTTTGAATTTTGTAACAATCTTCGCCACAAATATCACAAACGAGTGTTGATACATTATTCCCGTAGTATAACATAAAATCATTTTTAAATGTATCAATTTTTTCATACCCCAAACTTAGCTTCTTCATCAATGTCCTTGTACTATAGTATGTAAGAGGCAATGTATTATGCTTAGAAAGAACATCGAAAAGCAATGCAATAATTCACAGCATTTTGCCATATTCACAGCATTTTGCCATATTTTTGAAATGTAATAATTTACTAATAAGTGTCATCTTCACATACTTTTTTATATTACCGGGATAAATAGGAGCTCCAACATCAATAAAATCCTTGTAGACTTGAGAAGAACTTGAGTTTAGCGTTTCTTCATCAACATACTACTACCTTTTATTTTTCCATCCTTATTATTTGGCCCACTAATATCTCATAATAATGTATGTATATCAAAAGTTTTTTCAGTTTTCATAGTCCAATGACGCTTCCTCCTTTGACTTCCTAATTTTTTTCATCATGTACCTCCCACACTTTATAAGTTTCCAAAAAACCATCCATAAGGAAATGATTTCTCACTCCATCAAACTTGAAAAAATTACCATTTTCACATGTATTACATGGGCGCCTTATTTTTTCTCCCTTAATTCAATGTACACTAGCAAATTCAATAAATGCATCGACACATTTCCTATATTCATCATTTGATGATATAAATCGATTTTCTGAACATCGAGAAATCCAATCCCAATTAAGCATGGACATCTACATATACATATTTTTTGGTCTAATCAATTCACAAACATAAGATTATTACTCGTACAAAATTTAGTACACGTAAAAATTTATTATACATACAAATATACTCATCGTCAACCAATTTCACAGACACATTCATTACACACACAATTATAATACACCAAATACAAATATACTCATCAACTAATTACACGTAAACATTTATTACACAAACATACATAAGTTTATTACACACACAAATTTATTACACCTACACATAAATATTCACATAAATACAAAGAAATTTACAATTACATGGACAAAATAAACTTACAATTCCAAATCTTCAGGTTCGTCAACAAATTTGATAATTCATAAAATACAAGATCTACATACACACAAATATATATATATAACAAATATATATATGTCTGTGTGTGTGTAAATAGCTTAAAATTATACAAAAAATGACGTCAAGAAGTACTATGAGCAAAAATAACTGAAAAACCTCCAAAGCAACCCCATTGGTCACTTTCCGAACTTTCATGTGATTAAAAATTATATCTCACACCAATCAATCAAATAGGTTGGTTGAAAAATTTAATATGTCTAATTGCAATCATGTTTGGTCCTAAAGTTGGTCGCAATAGATAAATATTACCGACTGTTGCCTCAGTCGGTAAATTTGTCTGTGTAATTACCGACGAATGTGGTTGGTATAGAGTCAGATGATAAGTTAGATTAAAAAATAGAAATGACTGGCTGATATCGGCCGTATTGTATGAGTTCGATCGATATATGATGAATATGGTCATTGTTCGCATAAATCCCAAGAAAAGCCACAATCGGTCATGATTAAGTAGATCAGTCGTAATAGTTGGTCGGTATTGGTTATATCATGTCTTAAAAATTTGCCCGATAGTTTTAAAGCTATCAGGAAATTTTTTTAATTTCAAATAAAAAATCAATAATTAAATCCACTGTTCATCATTTACAATCCAAAAAAATTTAAATCGCAGTTCATACCTACACCGAATAAATTAACATAATTAAAACAAAAAACAAACAACATTCAACATTCTCTAATATGGCTGTAAGTCATCTTTAAATACTCGATCACCTTCAATTGCTCTTCAAATTCCTCCATCGTGATCCCACACTTGTCCATCTCATAAATTAGTTGATTTTCGATCTTCTTCTCCTACATCTTTTGTTCAAGCTTCGATAAGTTTTCCTTCGCTTCGGTGAGTTACCAGACGACTTCCCTGTAGAAACGATCTTTCGCATCCATGCCTACATTTATAAAAAATACAAACAAAATATGTTAGATCATATATATACTCCATATTCATACATAAAGACATGCGCGCATAAACACACACACTTATAACCATCATCAATATATATGTGTGTGTATGTAATATACCTCAAGATTAACTTATAAATTTTGAAAAAAAAATCAAAAGATGATATAAACTATAAGTAAATAGATCATATGCATGTATATATAACCATAATCGGTCAAAAAACATAAATATTTCATTTTCTCATAACTGCAGAGAAAATTAGAGATCATCTTTTTCACCGGAGAAAAACCGACCAACACCCGATTGGTATACTGGTCGAAGTTAGCTGATGTGTAGATCAATTTAACGGTTATTCAACAAGGTTTGACTTTTACATTTATCGACCGAACAACATTCAATTTACTTGATCAGAATTTTGTTTGATCTAGACACCACACGAGCAAGAGTAAAAATATTTGACAATCTTTGACCGTGGTCAGAATAAGCGGTCGGTAATACACATATACTGATCGCCGATATTTCTGCACGGTCATTTCTTGTCATTATTTTGAGTTGGTCGAAATAAGCTGGTCAAAAAAAGCCATATTTCTTGTATTGTGTGTTTCTTGTAGTGTGATATCTTCCCTAACTAGTACATATCACTTACTTTTTACTTTTTGATAGCTTCATTTCTCTCTCTCCCAATTCATAAGTAAATTTGATTATTAAAAAATAAGTTAGGACGTAGGAAACGAGATATTGCTTGGAATGAGACAAGTTTTGTATCTTAGAGGACTATATATATATATATTTATATAAAGTTTTAGAAATTTGTTGAAGTTGCTCTTTATTATAATAAAATTTGATTAGTAATTTTCTTGGAAGTTATAGGCAGGTGCTACACCAATGGACTATGAAAACTACATGAACACTTACCATTGTTAGACTGTAATATAAATTCATTTTTATTAGGCCTTCTAATTTTAACACTTTATAGTTTTAAAATGAGTTCTTTACTTAATATGGTATCAAACTTATAAAGGAGCTCACAAAGTTTGATTCAGTGTCAAATTTATCACTTATTTAATACAATATGAAACATGTTAAGTACTTTTGTGAGTAAACTTGCCCCTGTGCATAAAACTGATCTTCAAAAATTTGTGATTTTATGTGTCAAATGAACAAGAATATATATATAAATATATAAACTTGCAAGAGGAAGGAACATAATTCTATGTTTGGAGAAAAAAATTTATAGAAGTTGATTAGAATGTGAGATTTAGGGGTTAGAGAATAAAATTAGAATTTTTCTAAAAAATAATTTCTTGTTGTTTCTTCATGGTTGTGAAAAAGGAAACTGTGGATTAGCTCCCGGATGTAGGTTACATGTGTGTAATGCTGGAGAGGTTGTGGCACTTTCTTAATGCTTTATATGTGACTTATACAATACCGTGGTTTCAAAATATATGTAATCTCTTAATTTAGTTGTTACAAATTTATTCTATTCATTGCGGAAACTAAAATTTGTAGCTATTATAAGTCATTAATCTGAAACTACATATCAACAACTACATGTATTATAAGTCATTTAGCCTTACTAAAATATAACAAATAACAAATATGAAGAATGAGTACATTGGTAAAAAAATGTTCATTCCTAGGATGCCTCCTAAATAAAATGTTGTGTATCATATCCATTATCTTGTCCATTATAATCGAAACAAAGTCGTTCTCCCTTTTTTATATTACGAAGAGCGACAAGATAAACATGACATTTACCACGAACATTGTACCTCACAGATTTGAGGTTTTTCTTCTTTCTTCCCTCCTGTATTTTTACAGCACTAGTCAATATTTTGGTATGGGTATCCATATTTTTTAGACAACGAAAAATATAGAATTAAAGGGTATGAACCACATAAATACTTACGCAGAATGGTTGTAATGCCACTGATGAAGCGAGCTATATTTCCCCGCTTGTCCGGGCAAATAAAGAGACCATCTTCTTCTTCTGAGTCTCTGTAAGTAAGGAGGGTCATAAAGCTATCAAAATTCTCATCATCTCTCCGATTCCTGACAAAATCTACATCTCCTGTATACTCAGCAAGAAAAGTCATGGCTTTGATTGGACCATCTGCTTCAACTTTGTACCTGGAAATGCAAAAATGCATAATTAATATACATTCTATCTGTATAATTAATAACAAAACCCAATTAATCTATCAAATATGTTTTATACCCTTCCACTTCATCAAAAACAACTTTAAGAGGAGGACATTTTCCTCCTTTCATCATTGCTTTACATTTCTTTATTGTTATGTAATCTTCGGTAGATAGTTCCTAACCAAATAAGAAATATAACATTAAATACAATGTGCATTCAATTAAGATAAATTCGAAAAGAAAAGAACATTACTTAACAAAGGAAACGAGTTGTGCTCCTATAATTAAAATTTAAAATGTATATACCTGGATGTCATCTGCCTCATACTTGGATTGATTAGCAGATTTAGGAGCCATGTCATGTGAGTATGTCAGTTTATCACTAAATGCTACGTTCTTACTCTGCAGAGCAAAACGTAGAGAATCCATTTGTCTGTTCCTACTCTCAACATCATTTGCTGGAACGTACGGAAGAAATTTTGTAGATTTTTTTGGCAAACGTTTACGCCTTTTTTGAGGAACTAAAATATCAACAATATATAAGATAGCTATCAAAATATGAGGTCATGACAATAATTCATAATACAACTAAGTAATTTATAATACAACTATAAGTAGAAAAAATATTATGAATCATGTTTATATTTTTAAATAAAGCTCAAGTAAGATAAATGTCAATTATTTACATTTGTAAAAAAACAATTTTTTTTAATGTATATGTGAAAAATTAGCACATCTTTAGTTGTACCTAGTTAGTTTAAATGATGTACACAACTTTGAGAAATAGGCCCCTACCTGCTACAAAGAAGTTAGGGGGATTTATGGTCTGTTTTTGCTTTTGACAATATTAGTACTAATAAAACAATATGCTATTGATAAAATGCAAAATTATGTCACATAATATGGAAATTAGCAAAATTAAAATTAAAATTAAAACACTTCATGTACTAAATAACAATAAAAATAGATTAACAACATATATATATATATATGTACACAATTCCAAAAATGATCAATAACTTGATTTAAAAATAATAAAATCTTACCTTCGGGTGAAATGTATTTAGCTATAATCCCAAAATACCTCTTCCTTGATTTACTAGATCCATCTCTGGTTGATTCTGCAATATAATCAAATCAAATTTAAAAAGAAATCCAAATTGTAAAATTAAATAAAAAAAATTTCAGGACCACATTTTTCCTATTTACCTTACTTTGATTTTTAAAGTTACACAAGTTCTACAACCAGTGGATTATTAACAATTGTAACATTGTAATCTCAAATCAACACTTAGGTCACAACAATTATTACTAACTTGTATTTCAGATCCGTGCCACTAAAACTTAGATATTAATTTTATTAGGACGCGCACAAACATACAATGTAAAGTAGAGTGACATACCTGTACTGAACTAATAGATACAGACGATGTAGAGTGACAGATACCTTCTGGGTGCTTACTGCGGCAACCATCACAATACCAGTTTTCAGGGGGAATTTCAAGAACAGCCGGTCTCAGACACTTCATATGAAACCCATTATCACAATCATCACATATCAATATTTGGTCCTCTTTGTCCCCAAATCCACATATCTTACATGTGAGCTCATTATAATAAATATGTGGAGCCACAACAACTATGGTTGCCTTCAGGAGATCTTCTATATATTTCTCTTTTGGGTGGACTGGGGGGCCGGAGATGTTGGGAAGATGGGGCCGAGAATCGACTGGTAATTAACTTGTTTTGTGGCCTGATATAAATCGGCCAGTGACCTAAACTTGTGCACACGCGGGACCTTCTTAGGTGGAAACTGTGGGAGGTGGTTGGGTTGAGAATGTGGGGGGTAGTTGGGTTGGGAAGCTATAGGTGTGTTGAATGAAGACATCTTCAGATCTGTTGTAAAATGTCTGAGCTTGTGTTTTGTAATTGGGGATTTTTGTAATTGAAGATGTTGATCGGAGAGGGCTTGTGAAAAGGGATTTATAGATACAATACAGGGCAGAGTTTTCTAGGGGCTCTAGGGGCTGAGTTTTCTAGGAGCGGAGTTTTCTAGGGTTTAGCGGTTATCAATATAGCCGTTACCAATATAGCCGTTATCAATATATATTTCAGTAATATATACATTATTTTTTTTTCAACATATCATTGTAGTTTTAATAATAATTCTACAATATTTTGTAATACTTGATAATATTAAATATATTTTGTCAATTATTATTTAATTGAATTGTTATTCCAAAAAATGATATGTGTGAAGCAAATTTATCATTTATTCTATCATTTTTATTTCTTCCTTAAAGATCAAATTTAGCAATCTCAATACACAATATGCACACCCTCTATATATCATCATAAATTTACGTGTTTCAAAAAATTAACTATTTTCAAGTAAATAATATTTAATTTAGTAGGTTAAGGTACGAGTTTTTTTCTCAAAAAGTCTTTTTTTTCAAGAGAGAAATGATGTAAAATTTAAACTCCAATTCACATTTAAATTACAAGATTACCAATAATAAAACAAAGTCAACAATTTCATTATTGAAAAATCAAAGGTAAATATTTAATTAAGTTATCAAAAGAATAAAATTATGAAAGTGAGCTTATTTACCAACTTCAATCCCCCAAATAAAAAGTGGTCACTGTATTTTTTGAATTTTTTTGGATTGTTTTAAGATATGTAAGTTCTTTATTCAAAAGTCTTAGAATTCTTAATTCCTTCATTTCATTGACAACTTGCATGCAATTTTTTTAGAAATACTTCATTGATCCATTGAGAAAACATTAAACTAAAATCAAATTCCGCTAAAAAAAAGTAAAATCGAGCTAGTAAGTGAGTTAAAGAAAAGCAAAAAAATTGGCCTATAAAAGTAGCATGAAAGAAATGTTGTTTGATCATAATATTGCAAGTAGCAATTAAACATGAATTTCTCCGTGGCACATTGTCCACTATTCCAGTGTACCTGTTACATTTCCTACACCACTTACCCCCATCATAGGAATGTGCTTTATAAGATGTATCTTTAATGATAATCTCATCCCATCATCTCCCCTTTATGATATTGTACAAGATCCATAAAAATTGCTATGAATCAATATACTACAAGAAAAATGTCCATAGACATCGATTTTCGGCGATATCTATGTTGTTTTGCAACAGATATTGATGTCGGTGATGTCTATTGTAGACATCGGCCATACACCGATGTCTTTCAGCCCATTAGACATATATTTCCTTCAAAACAGTGATGTCTATCAATTTTTAGACTTCGATTTCAACACAGAGAAACTAATGTATATTGTACTTTTTGACATCATTTTTAACACAACAAAAGTGATGTATATTTTATTCTTTTATATAAGCTTTTTCACAGTAAAAATGATGTATATTGAATTATTAGACATCCATTTTGTTATAAGAAAATTGATGCATTAACAAAATTAAAAACCTTGGAGTCATAAAATATATGTCCATTGCACAATTTAGAAATACATTCAACTAATTATCATTCAACCAATACATCTATCATCATCAGTACACTCTAGCGTAGGACATATGATACAAGTTGTAAGAAAACTAAGAATCCAAATTTTTAAGCTGGTACGTCGTTTGGGACGAAACATGTGTAGCAGCTATGCAATGTCCTCTGCCTTGTGTAGGAAGGATCCCAGTTCTGATAATAATTCAAAAAATCAACCAGCATCTCTATATTTGGTATCCCAACTTAAACCGTGGCCAGCGTCTATAAATGAAAACCACAAAACTTGGTACTATGTAACACCACATCAAAGGCATTTAAGATGTACATATTTTACACAATAGAATGACACAATATCCAAGTTTTAAAGAATATCTAAAAGCTTGTACCTGATATACTACAACAAATCTGGCCATTTACGACGGTTTTTTTGAACTGAAATCGTCATAATTGAGCCATTTATAAAGGAAAAAATCGTCGTTTTTGGTCGAGTAGTAAGTTCGTTTTTTCGTCACAAGATAAAATCGCGTCGCAAGTTAGGAAGTAGGGGCCCACATAATCAATACGACGAAAAATAATGTCGTAAGTTATGTACTTACGACGGAAAAAATGTCGGATATTACTTTATGGAACCCACTTTTAATAAGATAAAACATAATTTTATGACAGAAAAATGCGTCATAAGTTAGAAATTTCTGACAGAAAAAACGTCATATTTTAGGAATTAGGGCCTATTTACGACGAAATATGTGATGAACAACCGTCGTAAGTTTGTTTTCCAGGTTTAAAAAAATCTAGCCGGATTTCGGGCACTTTCCGGCAACCCCAATTCAACAATTTGATAGATTTCTTCAACATCTAATTTTATTAATAGATAGATTTCTTCAAAAGGTGGACTAACGACTAGAGACTATGTTTACTTTCCATTATTTCCTTCAATAGTAGTAGGTAAAAATCAACTAGTATAAATGACATGAAAAGTAACAAGCCAGATTATATAGATACGACCATGATATTAATATATATCTCTGGTGGAAAAGTTCAATCCACCATAAAGTTTTGAAAGACTTGTATTTAATTACTTTGTGTTTTGATTTCATCCATACTTTCATTCCGCACCATAGCCAAATCAAACACATTTATATATTCACAGTAAAACTGTTCTTAAAATTGAAAAAGTAGCCAGAATTACATTCAACCCCCCTTTCTCTAATTCTTTGCTAGATTGTTAGGGAATAACAATTGGTATCAAAGTAAGCTCTTGAAGAACAAAGAGTTTAAAGATCACAACAACTAACAAGATGAGCAGAAAGGATGTTGGAGTAAAAATTCTATTTCTGGATAAAGACACCTATCACCATTAGAAGGTGAAGATGCATCTGCATCTACTCTCTCAAGATTAAGAATATGTGGACTGCATTGAGAAAGGCCCACATGTCCCTATGATAGCTACTATAGTAAGCCATCCATCCCAAAGCCTAGAGCAGAATGGTCTCATCCAGATATTAAACAAGTTCATAAGGATAAGAAAGTCATGAATATTTTGTTTAATGGTGTTGATGGTGACATGTTTGACAACATCATAAACTACAAAACTGCTACAGAGGTCTCGGATACTATTCAGGTCATATGTGATAGAACTGAGCAAGTAAGGAAAAATAAAATGCAACTGTTAATTTAGCAATATGAGCATTTTCATAGTGAAGAAAGTGAGTCACTCACTAACATTTTCAGTAGATTTCAAAAACTGCTGAATGCTCTAAAGTTGCATGGAAGAGTCCATTAAACAAAGGACTCAAACTCAAATTCCTCAGATCTGTACCAAAGAAATGGAAATGTATGTCAATCTTACTAAGAACTCTCAAGATTACAAGGAATTCACCTTGGATAGACTGTATGGGATTCTAAAAAGTTTAACAAATAAAATTTGGAAAAAAAATAATTTTAAATTTAATTTTACTTTAAAATAATTTTTGATAAGTGTGATTTTATTATGATTCCTACTGTAAAATTACTCTAAACTCTTTAATTAAAGTTCAATGATTTTTTAAATTAAAAAATTGTGCAACTTTGATTTAATTTTGGTAATTAAAATTTGTAATTAAATATAATAAAAATAAAATAAATCTATTTCTGGTTGATATTTGATTGGAAATTAAAAAATTAATCTTTGATAATTTTAAAACTACTCCTCCCAGTGATCAAAATTTAATCGATTTAACTACACAATCTTGTATGAATTTTATAAATTAATCAACGAGATTGGGAATATTTAAAATATTTTTTAAAAAAAAAAGAAAAGAGAGCTTCTTTATGATTTTTTTTATTTAATAAAATAAATTAAATATAATTACTTGAATTTCGTTAATATAATGGATTCATAATTATATTTCATCTATGTCTACAATATATATGATATTTAAAATAAAAATAATAAATAATAATCATTTTAACAAACAAGAATTGTACTAGTTATAGGGTAGTAAAGTATAACGAGTGCATCTATCTTTTAATATGTGATTAAAAATGCTTTAAAATATAAAAACAGTTGACTAGTGACGGAATATTGTTAAATTATGAGTCACTTATAGAGTAAAGTTGCATGGAGTTCACCTTATAAAGTCCATCTATGTTCTGCAAATAAAATATTATCTAAAATCTGTTATCTTGCAAAACATGTTTCACAAATATCATTACTTCAATAAAATCATTCAAATCTCATATATTTACAAGTACAATATGTATATTGTGGAACATGAACATTTATTTTGTGCAAAGTAAACATGTTTTGTAGAATAATATTTTGCTACGTTAGACTTGTAAAATATGTGCAATCTGCAAGATTTTCAATAAAATTGTGATATTTGTAGAATATCATTGGAAAAATGATATGTTTTGCAACAATTTAAGCTACATTTTAGTTGCACAAGGACTCCACGAACTCCAATGAAACACTGGACTCCATAGAACCTAATATATTATTTATTTTAATCAAGGCCGACTTAAGAAAAAATTAACATCTGTTATCCCGAATCAAGGCACATAATATTTAAATGTACTTGTGATTCTAATTGCACACAATGCAATTGCAACATTAAGTACGAAAAAGAAGATGAAGCCAACATGAAGGAAAAAGACAACGAAGAAGAAGCCAAAGACAACACTTGTACTTGCAATTGCCACTAGTCTTGCCATTTTCACTGTATTAGAAAGAATTATAATCCGTGGATAGTGTACATTTATGCTGTTGGTGCAATGGTAGCAATGGTTGTTGATGCCTGGGACGATGATGCGCCACCTGTCCACACTATAGGAACTTTGTTCTGTTGTTTCCAGGTCAAATGCAAATCTAGTTTGAACATTTTTTTTAGTAAGCACGTGGGTGTCCCAGGGACACTAGTTCTAGTTTACGGGCATCTTGACTAATCTTGGAGAGAGATAGTTTGTAAAATATTTAATAATTATGTATGCTTGCTTTTCTATGTGCTTTGCTGATAAAATAATAATTATGATTGCTTTTAATCCTGGAGAGGGATAGCTTATAAATATTTGATAATGATATGTATGCTTGTTTTTCTATGTGCTTTGCTGATCAGGTTGGAGTTTCAGACAAAGAACGAGTATTGCAAAGGAAGCTTAACCATATAGCTGAAGTTGCAGATACAACCTCCTTAAACGGTCTTAACTACGTATTACAAGGTGCACATGCTCTTTGTAGCGTTGATGAAAGTTAAGAGGTCTGTGAATCGGCTGTATAAAATTATGCTGGAAGAGTCACCAGGTGCCTGCTTATTTACACAGAATACAAAGATGGAAGAAGAGTCATGGCTATGGCACTGTCGCCTAGGCCACGTCAATTTTAATGCAATGTCCATCATGAAGGAAAATGATATGGTTGTAGGTTTACCCAGATTGCTTCAACCTACTGAAGTATGCAAGGGATGTCTCATGGCGAAGCAAACACGGACTCCGTTTCCCTCTCAGTCAAGCTATGCATCTAGCAAAGGGTTAGAGCTGGTCCACGGTGACTTATGCGGACCAATCTCTCCACCGACCCCATCTAGAAAGAGGTACTTCTTACTTTTAGTTGATGATTTCAGTCGTATGATGTGGGTTTTCTTTTTGTCAACAAAAGATGAAGCTTTTTCCCAGATCCTTCATGTGAAATGACTTTGACAACAGAGCTTTGAGAGAGTTGATTTCCTCATTGGAATTTCCAGAAATGAGTAGATTGTCTACATATACTAGCACAAGGGTGATTTTTAATTCCTTCCTGTTTGTGAAGAGACTGTAATCAGTCTTTGATTGCAAGTAACCTAGCGTGATCAGATTTTGTGAGAGTTCATTGAACCAGAGTAGGGGACTTTGCTTCAAACCGTACAAAGATTTTACAAGCTTGAACACCAGTTTTTATGGTGTAGAAGCTTGATGTATAGGACATTTCATATACACATTCTCAAGAAGGTCACCGTGTAGAAAAGCATTTGTGACGTCCATCTGAATAGCAATCCAGTCGTTCATTGCAGCCATATCTAGTAATGTTCTAACTGTAGTAAGCTTAATTGAATGTTCATCGAGCTCTATGCCTCTCAACTGTCCCGTCTGGATTAAATTTAGTTTTGAACAACCATTTGCACCCAATGGCTTTCTTGTTTGGTGGTAGTGTAGTGACTTCCCACGTTCCATTGTCCTCCTGAGCTGACAACTCTCTGTTCATAGCGTCTACCTAATGTGCTTCTTGCACTGCTTAATTGAATGTTACAGGATCATTGTTGTTGGATAGAGATGCCAAGAAATAATTGAATTGAGGATTGACAACTTGATCAGCAACATACGATATGTTGGCATTTGGTAGTGATGTATGAACAAAGTTTTCCAACCAAGCAGGTGTTTTTGTGACTCTCGTAGATCTTCTTAACACTGGGGAGTCCTGAGATGTTTCCTCATTGTCAGACATATCTGGTGCTTCATCTGTCTCAGTGACAAATATGTCATCATTACTAGTATCTTTCAATTTAGGCAGTTGTGGCATTATACAAGGAACAGGGTGAACATATGTTTGGGGTGAGGTAGGATTTAAGGGAAACACAGTCTCGTGAAATATGGCATCTCGAGTAACAAACATTGCATATTTGTCAAGTTCAGTAATTTGTAGCCTTTCGGGTTAGGAGGGTATCCAATTATCACACAAGGTACTGATCTCGGTTCAAATTTATCATGAGTTTGGCTTGGGTTAGACGCAAGTATCAAACAACCAAAGGCTCTCAAATTATTAAATGACGTAGGCTCTTGTGAAGTATTTCATATGGGATTTTGTTATTTAAGGCTTGTGTGGGTAGTCTGTTTATTAGGTAAGTGGCAGTCATCACAAACTCTCCCCAGTAGGACAAAGAAAGTCCACATTGAAATTTCAAACATCTTGCACTCTAGAATTTGCATGTGCTTTCTCTCAACCTTGGCATTTTGCTAGGGTCGATTTACACAAGATTTTTGATGAATAATTCCATAAGTTTTGTAAAATTGAGTGCAAGTAACATCTGCAAATTCAGGTGCATTATCTGAACGAATAGAGTTAATAGCAGCAGCAAATTGAGTACGAACATACTTGTAAAAGCTATTATAATAATGAAACTATTCAATAATAGTATTAGTATATATGTTAATATGTATGTATTAATGTATGTACACATTCATATATACACAATCACTATATGATAATGATAATGAGCTATAGATAAGCATGTTAAATACATACCAAATAATAAATTCTTATAAATGAGTTATAAGATGAAATAAATATGACATAGATAATAATGTAAGTATTAATAAATATTAATGAAATTAACAATGATTTAATTATATTATATAATAATATGTTATAAATTAGTGATCAGATGAAATAAATATGACATAGATAATAATGTAAGTATTAATAAATATTAATAAAATTATAAATGAGTAAATTATGTTATATAATAATGAGGTAGATATAAATATAATTATTAAATGAAGTAATAAATGATTATTAATAATTGAAATAAATATTTTATAAATATATATTAGAGTATTCATAATTAAATTTGTTCGTTGAACTCCAATATTATTATTTAATATAAATAATAGATGAACACAAATTGATCTTTAAATAGAAGCTGGTGTGTAGAATTCTTAATACTTTATCACTTTAGTGTCAATCCCTACCCTCTTTTACAATAACACCACCAGTCTTCTATAGTTTTTTTAAAAATTTAAATTTGATTATAAGCTCATTTTGTAAATATAAATTGTGTTATTAATGAATTTTAAATTATATTTTCTTTTATGCTATAATATTTTCAAGCTAATAACTATTAAATTTGTAAACATATTAAAATTAGGTAGAAATTTTTTTAAAAAAAACATGAACCAAAACGGTTAACCGAACCAAAAACATTATTTCGGAAAAATGAGCACAAACCGACATGCACACTCGTACTTTTCACTTTTTATTATCCTAACATGTTTTAACCCGGAAATCCAGCATATCTAAACGAGGCATAAACGCAAACGCGTCGTCAGATTTTTCAACTTAATCTAGTAATCTACTTGGCCTATAAATATTTTAGGGGAGTAACCACAATAACAATATTTTAAAATTTAATTAGAAAATGGAGTCATTTTTAAACATTTTCCAAAAATACCTTATTTTAAGTATAATTATTTTTAAAATATAATTTTCAGCCTTTAACATCCAGTTTTATCGACATTTTATTTTATATTTTTTTGTTAAATAAATTTGATTTATGTTGTATAGGTTGATTTTATATTTGAAATCCAATTCAAATCTAAATTAACTTTGAAGAAAATAAAATTGAAGTTGCAAATTTACATTGCAAAACTTATAAATCATTTTTTGAAAATGAAATTTTTAAAAATTATGTTTTTGAAAATTATTTTATTCATATTTTTGGAAAAACTATTGTCTAAAAGTTGTATTTTTTAGAAAACCTTTCGGTTTTTTCTTTCAATTATATTCGAACAACTTTGAATGACATTGTAACTTTTAAGAATTATAATCAAAATTTACACGATCAATTAAAAAAAGTTAATATATAATACCGAATTTTGTATACAGAATTGAGAATTCAACCGTAAATATCGTGATACTAGAGATCACTCTCAAATCGGGTTAATAATCTAGTGAGTCACTAAGTAGGGCTAGTATATCATTTATCATGTTGGTCACCGAACTCCAAGCGGTTTCAAACTGATCACTTAATTTATGACCAGAAAAATGAAATTTTAAAATTTTCGCATGCGCTATCTATCTCAAAAGGTAAAGACTAACTCAACGATGTAACAGTTTTTCTCTGAAATAATATGTATAAACTCTTATTGCGTAATTAATATCACATTAATTGTATTAACATTGGCTTGACATTAGCACATTAGAGGAGGCCCAAGACCCTTGATAGGGGCCAAAAATAGCCTAGGAATATAATTGGTGTTAAAATTAATTAGACCAGATACGGTCCAATAACGAAGCCCAATTAGAAAGGGCCCAAAACCCTGAATATTAATTAATTATAAAATTAATTAATAAGGGATAAATCAGTGTCAAGATGAGTCCCAATGAGGATATAAATCCTTGAAAATTAGCCCCCAAGGGACCTGATAGGATATGGAATCAGTTTCCTACTTTCTAAAACTCCAAAGTCCATTCTAATTCTGAGACTTGCCCACCAAGTCTCCTAACCCAAGTCTAATTCAAGGACTCCCAACATCTATATAAGGGGCCTCACCCCAAAAATCAGAACTACGTTTTTTTGATTTGATCTTTGGCAATCAGTAAGGTACTAAGGCAGATTGAGTCACGAAACACAAGAGCAGTCAAATCGAGCCTCGAAGCTCACGTTTCTTAGTAATAAATACAGCAATTATTATACTTTAGTTTTTGATCCATAATATTTGGCGCCGTCTGTGGGACAGCACAACAACAACCATTGCGAGAACACGGATAACAAGCAGCGTCCTTGAAGGAGGAACACCCACGGGGACAACCCAAACGATTTCGTCAACCGTGGAGGTACCTCCGCATTCAAGCTCCGCATTCAAATAAGAGATTGAACGTGCTCTGGTTGAGTTTGAACTAGGAAGTTAAATGTATATAATGATATCTCATAGATTCAATTGACTTGACAAATATGAGTTGCCTTGTAAATCAATTGTGAAAATAATTTTTATTAAGCTGAGTGTGAGCCTGTAAAGAAGATCATTTTATTAAACCTATTTTTCTTCTTTTGAATTTTGTAACAATCTTCGCCACAAATATCACAAACGAGTGTTGATACATTATTCCCGTAGTATAACATAAAATCATTTTTAAATGTATCAATTTTTTCATACCCCAAACTTAGCTTCTTCATCAATGTCCTTGTACTATAGTATGTAAGAGGCAATGTATTATGCTTAGAAAGAACATCGAAAAGCAATGCAATAATTCACAGCATTTTGCCATATTCACAGCATTTTGCCATATTTTTGAAATGTAATAATTTACTAATAAGTGTCATCTTCACATACTTTTTTATTACCGGGATAAATAGGAGCTCCAACATCAATAAAATCCTTGTAGACTTGAGAAGAACTTGAGTTTAGCGTTTCTTCATCAACATACTACTACCTTTTATTTTTCCATCCTTATTATTTGGCCCACTAATATCTCATAATAATGTATGTATATCAAAAGTTTTTTCAGTTTTCATAGTCCAATGACGCTTCCTCCTTTGACTTCCTAATTTTTTTCATCATGTACCTCCCACACTTTATAAGTTTCCAAAAAACCATCCATAAGGAAATGATTTCTCACTCCATCAAACTTGAAAAAATTACCATTTTCACATGTATTACATGGGCGCCTTATTTTTTCTCCCTTAATTCAATGTACACTAGCAAATTCAATAAATGCATCGACACATTTCCTATATTCATCATTTGATGATATAAATCGATTTTCTGAACATCGAGAAATCCAATCCCAATTAAGCATGGACGACATCTACATATACATATTTTTTGGTCTAATCAATTCACAAACATAAGATTATTACTCGTACAAAATTTTAGTACACGTAAAAAATTTATTATACATACAAATATACTCATCGTCAACCAATTTCACAGACACATTCATTACACACACAATTATAATACACACAAATACAAATATACTCATCAACTAATTACACGTAAACATTTATTACACAAACATACATAAGTTTATTACACACACAAATTTATTACACCTACACATAAATATATTACACATAAATACAAAGAAATTTACAATTACATGGACAAAATAAACTTACAATTCCAAATCTTCAGGTTCGTCAACAAATTTGATAATTCATAAAATACAAGATCTACATACACACAAATATATATATATAAAAAATATATATGTCTGTGTGTGTGTAAATAGCTTAAAATTATACAAAAAATGACGTCAAGAAGTACTATGAGCAAAAATAACTGAAAAACCTCCAAAGCAACCCCATTGGTCACTTTCCGAACTTTCATGTGATTAAAATATTATATCTCACACCAATCAATCAAATAGGTTGGTTGAAAAATTTAATATGTCTAATTGCAATCATGTTTGGTCCTAAAGTTGGTCGCAATAGATAAATACCGACTGTTGCCTCAGTCGGTAAATTTGTCTGTGTAATTACCGACGAATGTGGTTGGTATAGAGTCAGATGATAAGTTAGATTAAAAAATAGAAATGACTGGCTGATATCGGCGTATTGTATGAGTTCGATCGATATATGATGAATATGGTCATTGTTCGCATAAATCCCAAGAAAAGCCACAATCGGTCATGATTAAGTAGATCAGTCGTAATAGTTGGTCGGTATTGGTTATATCATGTCTTAAAAATTTGCCCGATAGTTTTAAAGCTATCAGAAATTTTTTTAATTTCAAATAAAAAATCAATAATTAAATCCACTGTTCATCATTTACAATCCAAAAAAATTTAAATCGCAGTTCATACCTACACCGAATAAATTAACATAATTAAAACAAAAACAAACAACATTCAACATTCTCTAATATGGCTGTAAGTCATCTTTAAATACTCGATCACCTTCAATTGCTCTTCAAATTCCTCCATCGTGATCCCACACTTGTCCATCTCATAAATTAGTTGATTTTCGATCTTCTTCTCCTACATCTTTTGTTCAAGCTTCGATAAGTTTTCCTTCGCTTCGGTGAGTTACCGACGACTTCCCTGTAGAAACGATCTTTCGCATCCATGCCTACATTTATAAAAAATACAAACAAAATATGTTAGATCATATATACTCCATATTCATACATAAAGACATGCGCGCATAAACACACACACTTATAACCATCATCAATATATATATATGTGTGTGTATGTAATATACCTCAAGATTAACTTATAAATTTTGAAAAAAAAATCAAAAGATGATATAAACTATAAGTAAATAGATCATATGCATGTATATATAACCATAATCGGTCAAAAAACATAAATATTTCATTTTCTCATAACTGCAGAGAAAATTAGAGATCATCTTTTTCACCGAGAAAAACCGACCAACACCCGATTGGTATACTGGTCGAAGTTAGCTGATGTGTAGATCAATTTAACGGTTATTCAACAAGGTTTGACTTTTACATTTATCGACCGAACAACATTCAATTTACTTGATCAGAATTTTGTTTGATCTAGACACCACACGAGCAAGAGTAAAAATATTTGACAATCTTTGACCGTGGTCAGAATAAGCGGTCGGTAATACACATATACTGATCGCCGATATTTCTGCACGGTCATTTCTTGTCATTATTTTGAGTTGGTCGAAATAAGCTGGTCAAAAAAAGCCATATTTCTTGTATTGTGTGTTTCTTGTAGTGTGATATCTTCCCTAACTAGTACATATCACTTACTTTTTACTTTTTGATAGCTTCATTTCTCTCTCTCCCAATTCATAAGTAAATTTGATTATTAAAAAATAAGTTAGGACGTAGGAAACGAGATATTGCTTGGAATGAGACAAGTTTTGTATCTTAGAGGACTATATATATATATTTTTTTATAAAGTTTTAGAAATTTGTTGAAGTTGCTCTTTATTATAATAAAATTTGATTAGTAATTTTCTTGGAAGTTATAGGCAGGTGCTACACCAATGGACTATGAAAACTACATGAACACTTACCATTGTTAGACTGTAATATAAATTCATTTTTATTAGGCCTTCTAATTTTAACACTTTATAGTTTTAAAATGAGTTCTTTACTTAATATGGTATCAAACTTATAAAGGAGCTCACAAAGTTTGAGTGTCAAATTTATCACTTATTTAATACAATATGAAATGTTAAGTACTTTTGTGAGTAAACTTGCCCCTGTGCATAAAACTGATCTTCAAAAATTTGTGATTTTTGTGTCAAATGAACAAGATATATATATAAATATATAAACTTGCAAGAGGAAGGAACATAATTCTATGTTTGGAGAAAACAAATTTATAGAAGTTGATTAGAATGTGAGATTTAGGGGTTAGAGAATAAAATTAGAATTTTTCTAAAAAATAATTTCTTGTTGTTTCTTCATGGTTGTGAAAAAGGAAACTGTGGATTAGCTCCCGGATGTAGGTTACATGTGTGTAATGCTGGAGAGGTTGTGGCACTTTCTTAATGCTTTATATGTGACTTATACAATACCGTGGTTTCAAAATATATTATGTAATCTCTTAATTTAGTTGTTACAAATTTATTCTATTCATTGCGGAAACTAAAATTTGTAGCTATTATAAGTCATTAATCTGAAACTACATATCAACAACTACATGTATTATAAGTCATTTAGCCTTACTAAAATATATAACAAAATAACAAATATGAAGAATGAGTACATTGGTAAAAAAATGTTCATTCCTAGGATGCCTCCTAAATAAAATGTTGTGTATCATATCCATTATCTTGTCCATTATAATCGAAACAAAGTCGTTCTCCCTTTTTTATATTACGAAGAGCGACAAGATAAACATGACATTTACCACGAACATTGTACCTCACAGATTTGAGGTTTTTCTTCTTTCTTCCCTCCCTGTATTTTTACAGCACTAGTCAATATTTTGGTATGGGTATCCATATTTTTTAGACAACGAAAAATATAGAATTAAAGGGTATGAACCACATAAATACTTACGCAGAATGGTTGTTAATGCCACTGATGAAGCGAGCTATATTTCCCCGCTTGTCCGGGCAAATAAAGAGACCATCTTCTTCTTCTGAGTCTCTGTAAGTAAGGAGGGTCATAAAGCTATCAAAATTCTCATCTCATCTCTCCGATTCTGACAAAATCTACATCTCCTGTATACTCAGCAAGAAAAGTCATGGCTTTGATTGGACCATCTGCTTCAACTTTGTACCTGGAAATGCAAAAATGCATAATTAATATACATTCTATCTGTATAATTAATAACAAAACCCAATTAATCTATCAAATATGTTTTATACCCTTCCACTTCATCAAAAACAACTTTAAGAGGAGGACATTTTCCTCCTTTCATCATTGCTTTACATTTCTTTATTGTTATGTAATCTTCGGTAGATAGTTCCTAACCAAATAAGAATATAACATTAAATACAATGTGCATTCAATTAAGATAAATTCGAAAAGAAAAGAACATTACTTAACAAAGGAAACGAGTTGTGCTCCTATAATTAAAATTTAAAATGTATATACCTGGATGTCATCTGCCTCATACTGGATTGATTAGCAGATTTAGGAGCCATGTCATGTGAGTATGTCAGTTTATCACTAAATGCTACGTTCTTACTCTGCAGAGCAAAACCTAGAGAATCCATTTGTCTGTTCCTACTCTCACATCATTTGCTGGAACGTACGGAAGAAATTTTGTAGATTTTTTTTGGCAAACGTTTACGCCTGTTTTGAGGAACTAAAATATCAACATATATAAGATAGCTATCAAAATATGAGGTCATGACAATAATTCATAATACAACTAAGTAATTTATAATACAACTATAAGTAGAAAAAATATTATGAATCATGTTTATATTTTTAAATACATTTTAAATAAAGCTCAAGTAAGATAAATGTCAATTATTTACATTTATAAAAAAAACAATTTTTTTTAATGTATATGTGAAAAATTAGCACATCTTTAGTTGTACCTAGTTAGTTTAAATGATGTACACAACTTTGAGAAATAGGCCCCTACCTGCTACAAAGAAGTTAGGGGGATTTATGGTCTGTTTTTTGCTTTTGACAATATTAGTACTAATAAAACAATATGCTATTGATAAAATGCAAAATTATGTCACATAATATGGAAATTAGCAAAATTAAAATTAAAATTAAAACACTTCATGTACTAAATAATAATAAAAATAGATTAACAACATATATATATGTACACAATTCCAAAAATGATCAATAACTTGATTTAAAAATAATAAAATCTTACCTTCGGGTGAAATGTATTTAGCTATAATCCCAAAATACCTCTTCCTTGATTCTGCAATATAATCAAATCAAATTTAAAAAGAAATCCAAATTGTAAAATTAATTAAAAAAAATTTCAGGACCACATTTTTCCTATTTACCTTACTTTGATTTTTAAAGTTACACAAGTTCTACAACCAGTGGATTATTAACAATTGTAACAATTGTAATCTCAAATCAACACTTAGGTCACAACAATTATTACTAACCTGTATTTCAGATCGGTGCCACTAAAACTTAGATATTAATTTTATTAGGACGCGCACAAACATACAATGTAATGAAGTAGAGTGACAGATACCTTCTGGGGTGCTTACTACCAGTTTTCAGGGGGAATTTCAAGAACAGCCGGTCTCAGACACTTCATATGAAACCCATTATCACAATCATCACATATCAATATTTGGTCCTCTTTGTCCCCAAATCCACATATCTTACATGTGAGCTCATTATAATAAATATGTGGAGCCACAACAACTATGGTTGCCTTCAGGAGATCTTCTATATATTTCTCTTTTGGGTGGACTGGGGGGGCCGGAGATGTGGGAAGATGGGGCCGAGAATCGACTGGTATATTAACTTGTTTTGTGGCCTGATATAAATCGGCCAGTGACCTAAACTTGTGCACACGCGGGACCTTCTTAGGTGGAAACTGTGGGAGGTGGTTGGGTTGAGAATGTGGGGGGTAGTTGGGTTGGGAAGCTATAGGTGTGTTTGAATGAAGACATCTTCAGATCTGTTGTAAATGTCTGAGCTTGTGTTTGTAATTGGGGATTTTTGTAATTGAAGATGTTGATCGGGAGAGGGCTTGTGAAAAGGGATTTATAGATACAATACAAGGGCTGAGTTTTTCTAGGGGCTCTAGGGGCTGAGTTTTCTAGGAGCGGAGGTTTCTAGGATTTAGCGGTTATCAATATAGCCGTTACCAATATAGCCGTTATCAATATATATTTCAGTAATATATACATTATTTTTTGTTTCACATATATCATTGTAGTTTTAATAATAATTCTACAATATTTTGTAATACTTGATAATATAATATATTTTGGTCAATTATTATTTTAATTGAATGTTATTCCAAAAAATGATATGTGTGAAGCAAAATTTATCATTTATTCTATCATTTTTATTTCTTCTTAAAGATCAAATTTAGCAATCTCATACACAATATGCACACCCTCTATATATCATCATAAATTTACGTGTTTCAAAAATTAACTATTTTCAAGTAAATAATATTTAATTTAGCAGGTGAAGGTACGAGTTTTTTTTTCTCAAAAGTCTTTTTTCCAAGAGAGAAATGATGTAAAATTTAAACTCCAATTCACATTTAAATTACAAGATTACCAATAATAAACAAAGTCAACAATTTCATTATTGAAAATCAAAGGTAAATATTTAATTAAGTTATCAAAAGAATAAAATTATGAAAGTGAGCTTATTTACCACCTTCAATCCCCCAAAATAAAAGTGGTCACTGTGTTTTTTAAATTTTTTTGGATTGTTTTAAGATATGTAAGTTCTTTATTTCAAAAGTCTTAGAATTCTTAATTCCTTCATTTCATTGACAACTTGCATGCAATTTTTTTAGAAATACTTCATTGATCCATTGAGAAAACATTAAACTAAAATCAAATTCCCTAAAAAAAATAAAATCGAGCTAGTAGGTGAGTTAAAGAAAAGCAAAAAAATTGGCCTATAAAAGTAGCATGAAAGAAATGTTGTTTGATCATAATATTGCAAGTAGCAATTAAACATGAATTTCTCCGTGGCACATTGTCCACTATTCCAGTGTACCTGTTACATTTCCTACACCACTTACCCCCATCATAGGAATGTGCTTTATAAGATGTATCTTTAATGATAATCTCATCCCATCATCTCCCCTTTATGATATAATGTACAAGATCCATAAAAATTGCTATGAATCAATATACTACAAGAAAAATGTCCATAGACATCGATTTTCAGCGATGCTATGTTGTTTTACAACAGATATTGATGTGGGTGATGTCTATTGTAGACATCGGCCATACCACCGATGTCTTTCAGCCCATTTAGACATATATTTCCTTCAAAACAGTGATGTCTATCAATTTTTAGACTTCGATTTCAACACAGAGAAACTAATGTATATTGTACTTTTTGACATCATTTTTAACACAACAAAAGTGATGTATATTTTATTCTTTTATATAAGCTTTTTCACAGTAAAAATGATGTATATTGAATTATTAGACATCCATTTTGTTACAAGAAAATTGATGCATTAACAAAATTAAAAACCTTGGAGTCATAAAATATGTCCATTGCACAATTTAGAAAATACATTCAACTAATTATCATTCAACCAATACATCTATCATCAGTACACTCTAGCGTAGGACATATAATACAAGTTGTAAGAAAACTAAGAATCCAAATTTTTAAGCTGGTACGTCGTTTGGGACGAAACATGTGTAGCAGCTATGCAATATCCTCTGCCTTGTGTAGGAAGGATCCCAGTTCTGATAATAATTCAAAAAATCAACCAGCATCTCTATATTTGGTGTATCCCAACTTAAACCGTGGCCAGCGTCTATAAATGAAAACCACAAAACTTGGTACTATGTAACACCACATCAAAGGCATTTAAGATGTACATATTTTACACAATAGAATGACACAATATCCAAGTTTTAAAGAATATCTAAAAGCTTGTACCTGATACACTACAAAAATCTGGCCATTTACGACGGTTTTTTTGAACTGAAATCGTCATAATTGAGCCATTTATAAAGGAAAAAATCGTCATTTTGGTCGAGTAGTAAGTTCGTTTTTTCGTCACAAGATAAAATCGCGTCGCAAGTTAGGAAGTAGGGGCCCACATAATCAATACGACGAAAAATAACGTCGTAAGTTATGTACTTACGACGGAAAAATCGGATATTACTTTATGGAACCCACTTTTAATAAGATAAAACATAATTTTATGACAGAAAAATGCGTCGTAAGTTAGAAATTTCTGAAGAAAAAACGTCATATTTTAGGAATTAGGGCCTATTTACGACGAAATATGTGATGAACAACCGTCGTAAGTTTGTATTTCCAGGTTTAAAAAAATCTAGCCGGATTCCGGGCACTTTCCGGCAACCCCAATTCAACAATTTGATAGATTTCTTCAACATCTAATTTTATTAATAGATAGATTTCTTCAAAAGGTGGACTAACGACTAGAGACTATGTTTAGTTTCCATTATTTCCTTCAATAGTAGTAGGTAAAATCAACTAGTATAAATGACATGAAAAGTAACAAGCCAGATTATATAGATACGACCATGATATTAAAAATAAAAATAACCAATTAACCAATATAAGAATGAATATGCATATTGAATATATACCACAAAGCGTACTGGAATATTCTTTTATCTTGAATTACGGACTGTAATAAAATAATTGCTTCATCTAGCATCGTACATCACCATAATGCAACTTTGTTAATAGACTTGTGTGTTTCCTTTCTCCTCAGATTTCCTTATAATTGGGACAGCCTGCCTCTTCCTGATTTAAACATTCCAATCTATGTCAAACCAAGAAAGACAAAGAAAAGAGCAGTCAAGATGGTCAAGTCTGTCAAACTTCAATTCAAGTCAGTGACCAAACCCAAACCCATTGTCAACAAGGGAGATCAACTCTTCATTTGTGACATTAAAGAATTCTCAGACATAAATTTTTATCTGGATGAGCTAGAAAAAGTTAGAGTTATTGATGCTTACAAACATCTTCCAGAAAGATTAGTCTTTAGGTACAAGGGTGGAAGAGTGATGACTTGGCCACTTCACAGAATTCTCAATGAAGGTTATTCTGTTTTGGTGAAGATTTTCTCCTCAGTAAAGAAGAATTTTAGATTTAACATTGTTGCCAAGAAAATGGTATTGAACAAAATTGAGGAGATAATGAACAACAGAAGAAATCCAAATGCACTACAAAGAGTATTAACCATTCCTTTTACCGGAGATAGGGTGCATTTGAGGCCATATTGGATAATGGAGTTCAAGGATGAAAAATACATCAGAAGATTCTTCAAATTTAAAGATCAACTAAAACATTCTAGCAATGAAACTCTCAAGGAGATACAAGAAAAGTTGGATCAGTCAAATGAGGATGAATTTGAATTCTACAGGCAACTCCAACACCAGATTGAAGAAAATAATGTGAAATTGAGAAAGAAGTTCAGACAATCAAGGAAATAAGCTAAATTTGCTAAATCTAGAGGAGCACCTTGAAAATGACCTGTGAGATTTTCTACAAACCTTCCTCTCCGTGTTTATCAAAAAATTGCAGCACTTGTTAATTTTATCTACTAGAAATATGTCTGTATTCATAGGGTGTTTTGTTATTATCAAGTTTCTCTTAATTTATGGCTATAATTCCAGTAGACATAAATTGGGGGAGATTGTTAGAAATATGTAGTGCACTTGATGATATGTTGAACAAAACACTTAGTAGATTTAATTCAGTGAATTTGTAGCCTTCATCGGATGATCACTTTAACATCCGTTGAAAGGGTAACTTATGTTACAATCAGATTAGTAGCACATTTATGCAGCCTATTTACAGGATTTAGAGAATAAAGAAGCATTTCCATTTTCATGCTAAACTGATGTTATTCAAAGATGTTGGATGGAGAAATAAAGTAGCATGAAATTAGACTAGGGACATTTTGTCTTATTTTTTTATCTTTTTGTCATATATCTTAGTGATATATAAACCAAGTGTAGCAAGTTGAATTGTATCCAAGTTATTAAGCAATTACCAGAGAAATAGATAAAGCTACATCTGTAAAGAATTTCTCTGTTCTTTGTAAGTTCAACTTGTAAGCAGCTGTGTGTAAACATTGCATCACAGAGTTCTCATATTAATATATATCTCTGGTGGAAAAGTTCAATCCACCAGAAAGTTTTGAAAGACTTGTATTTAATTACTTTGTGTTTTGATTTCATCCATACTTTCATTCCGCACCATAGCCAAATCAAACACATTTATATATTCACAGTAAAATTGTTCTTAAAATTGAAAAAGTAACCAGAATTACATTCAACCCCCCATTCTCTAATTCTTTGCTAGATTGTTAGGGAATAACAATTAGTATCAGAGTAAGCTCTTGAAGAACAAAGAGTTTAAAGATCACAACAACTAACAAGATGAGCAGAAAGGATGTTGGAGTAAAAATTCCATTTCTGGATAAAGACACCTATCACCATTAGAAGGTGAAGATGCATCTGCATCTACTCTCTCAAGATTAAGAATATGTGGACTGCATTGAGAAAGGCCCACATGTCCCTATGATAGCTACTATAGTAAATAAGCCATCCATCCCAAAGCCTAGAGCAGAATGGTCTGATCCAGATATTAAACAAGTTCATAAGGATAAGAAGGTCATGAATATTTTGTTTAATGGTGTTGATGGTGACATGTTTGACAACATCATAAACTGCAAAACTGCTACAGAGGTCTCGGATACTATTCAGGTCATATGTGATAGAATAAGGAAAAATAAAATGTAACTGTTAATTCAGCAATATGAGCATTTTCATAGTGAAGACAGTGAGTCACTCACTAACATTTTCAGTAGATTTCAAAAACTGCTGAATGCTCTAAAGTTGCATGGAAGAGTCCATTAAACAAAGGACTCAAACTCAAATTCCTCAGATCTGTACCAAAGAAATGGAAATGTATGTCAATCTTACTAAGAAACTCTCAAGATTACAAGGAATTCACCTTGGATAGACTGTATGGGATTCTAAAAAGTTTAACAATTAAAATTTGGAAAAAAAAAATTAAAATTTAATTTTACTTTAAAATAATTTTTGATAAGTGTGATTTTATTATGATTCCTACTGTAAAATTACTCTAAACTCTTTAATTAAAGTTCAATGATTTTTTAAATTAAAAAATTGTGCAACTTTGATTTAATTTTGGTAATTAAAATTTGTAATTATATATAATAAAAATAAAATAAATCTATTTCTGGTTGATTTTTGATTGGAAATTAAAAAATTAATCTTTGATAATTTTAAAACTACTATCCTCCCAGAGATCAAAATTTAATCGATTTAACTACACAATCTTGTATGAATTTTATAAATTAATCAACGAGATTGGGAATATTTAAAATATTTATTTTAAAAAAAGAAGAAGAAAAGAGAGCTTCTTTATGATTTTTTTTTATTTAATAAAATAAATTAAATATAATTACTTGAATTTCGTTAATATAATGGATTCATATAATTATATTTCATCTATGTCTAGAATATATATGATATTTAAAATAAAAATAATAAAATAATAATCATTTTAACAAACAAGAATTGTACTAGTTATAGGGTAGTAAAGTATAACGAGTGCATCTATCTTTTAATATGTGATTAAAAATGCTTTAAAATATAAAAACAGTTGACTAGTGACCGAATATTGTTAAATTATGAGTCACTTATAGAGTAAAGTTGCATGGAGTTCACCTTATAAAGTCCATGTATGTTCTGCAAATAAAATATTATCTAAAACCTGTTATCTTGCAAAACATGTTTCACAAATATCATTACTTCAATAAAATCATGCAAATCTCATATATTTACAAGTACAATATGTATGCTTGTTTTTCTATGTGCTTTGCTGATCAGGTTGGAGTTTCAGACAAAGAACGAGTATTGCAAAGGAAGCTTAACCATATAGCTGAAGTTGCAGATACATCCTCCTTAAACGGTCTTAACTACGTATTACAAGGTGCACATGCTCTTTGTAACTTTTAATTTTTTGATCCTCGGGTTACATGCGTATTGTCAATGAGGATGCATATAACATATTCATGGAAAATTGATACTATTAGAAAAAAATAGAATATATGAATAGAAAATGTTTCTAATGACTTATGGTTAGTTGCATCTATCTATATATTAGAAAGAACTTGTGTTACTATCTAAGGCGCTTGCAATTTAATCTGTTATGACTAATAGAAAATATTTTCTTGCCCCCCCTGCTTAGGGTATTGATAAGATTTTAAATTGACATATCTCAAGCAGACTGTTAAAGGAACAGGTACATACCAATTTTGATGCAGAACTCTGTATCTAGTATTTCTATACCAAACTAATGTCTGCAAATCAGTTCTTGCAAGGCTAACCTCATCTGTTTTTATCACAATAGCAGCAAAACAAGATCCCTTGCTGAATATTAGAAGCAGAATACTGGCTAGAGATTGTAAAATTCTAGATAATAAAACTACTACTTGTTATTCAGAAAACCATTGCCGAGATCTTACTTATATTCTTATAAGGTTTCTGTAGTTTGGGTAAAAGATCAGCGTAATTATTCATTAAAGGGTTTAAGGTGACCTAGAGGAAAAAACATGTAAACCTCATCAAGTAAATCACCATCAAGAAATGCATTTGTTGAACACACTTTAGGTGTAGCTATAGAAGATCTTTCCTTAATCATGATGAACACCTATCCTTATTAGGTAGTGCATTTGATAATGTTCTTATATATCCATTTTTGCCATTAACTGCCTTATTGTGTGGAAGCTCCATTAGATTTTAAAGCATCTTGTTGCCTATCCATGACCTCTACCCCCTTACTGCGTATAATTTTCCCTAATAATCTAAGCTTCGAGTCAGTTGGAAACCTAGCATAAAAAGAAGTCTAGAGATAGCAGATATCTGAGGAAGTGACACGCACAATATTTTTTATTAAAGATGAATCAGCTGAAGAAGAACTATGAATCAGAGTTTAAATCAGAAGCTTGAAAATCAGCATCGGCAATATAGGTGATCATGAGAATGTTTGTAAAAACAACACAAATACAGCAGGAAATTATTAAGAAGAAACAATAGTTGAGCTTGCTGTTATAGTGCTGGTAAATATTATTAAAGAATTATGATCTTCAAGTTCATGTACTTAAGATTCACATTAATAATTAAACAAAATGTACTATACTGAGAAGTAAGAGGATTATTAGTAGTTAGTAGTAGAAAATCAAGAACATAATAGTCTTGTCAACCAAATTTATTAGTTGACTAACTCTGCGTACAAATGCCTAAAACTAAGTCTAATGTTTCATTATTTGAATGTTATTCTCTAGAAAGGTTCATCTCCAGGAGACTGCGATCAGGCTTACCTCTTTCGAAACCTACAGTTCTACCTTTCTGATCATTCTTTTAATTTTTCTTTGAAACTTACTTTTTCGTTTTTGTATATCATATTCATATATGTATTGGATCATCCTCACATACTCAACTTGTCCTGCCAATTTAATTTGTGATTTTTCAATTTATCGCAGAGGTGATTAAAGCTCTTATTCAGCAGAATGCATCCTCTTTCCAATTTTCCAGTCTATCTGTAAGTCAATTTGTATCTTCTTATCAATATATATAGTTTGTCAGTCGTTACACCTGGTATGCCGGCATAAACAAAATAATAACAATAAAACTTTGTATTAAACATAACAATAACTATTTGTTGGTTTTAATTTAAATTTGGTTTTCGTATTTTGAAGTTTGTATTTAAATAAATCAGCTGTTAAGTCACGACTGCAGCTAAGGCTTAGTTAGGTGTTTGTTTCGTGTTTTATAGGATCGTGGAGTAGTAGATGAGGAGTAGGAATGTAGTCGCTATTTTCTAGGAACCAGCAACTCTTGTTTCTATTTAAGTACTTCTTGTAATCTCTTTGGCTGAATAAGAAGCTAAGTATCGTATTAAGCTCTTCAGATTTATCTACTTGTGTTAAAGAGTTCAAATATATAGTTCTGTTTTTACATTTGGTATCAGAGCTCATATATTCAGAGTACTCTCGAGACAGCACTGTAAGATGGATAACGGGAAAAACAAAGGTGGATCTTTGGGCTAACTTATCCAATGTTGGCCAAGGGAAATTACACGGTGTGGGAATTAAAAATGAGAGTGTTTATGCGGGCCCAGGGAGTATGGAATGCAATAGAAGCGCCTGACCCCAAAGATGAGAAGAGTGACAAGATTGCCTTGGCCATGATTTATCAGGGCATACCTGAAGACATGTTATTATCCATCGCTGAAAAGAAAACAGCCAAAGAGGGGTGGGAAGCCATTAAAGTCATGTGCCAGGGAGCTGATCGTGTAAAGAAGGCCAGAGTGCAGACACTTAAGGCGGAGTTCGAGACTTTACGGATGAATGATGGTGAGCAACTTGATGACTTTTATATGAAGCTCAATGGTCTGGTGTCTACCATTCGAGCTTTAGGAGAGGAAATGCACGAATCATATGTTGTTAAGAAATTGCTTCGAGCGGTTCCGTCCAGATTTCTCCAAATAGCTTCAACAATCGAGCAGTTTGGAGATTTAGAGAAAATGACAGTTGAAGAGACCGTTGGTTCGCTTCAAGCTCATGAGGAAAGATTGAAAGGGCAGAATGAGACAGCAGGGAGTAAGTTGTTGTTGACAGAGGAGGAGTGGTCCAGGCGTGAGAAAAATGACACTAAACTTTTACTCACACGGGAGGACTGGCTAAAACGTACAAGCAACACTGATGGGACTAACAATTGGCGAGGTGGTCGTGGTTTCAAAGGCATGAGTCGAGACAAAAGCACTGTGACGTGTTTCAATTGTAATATGCTGGGGCATTATGCTGCAGATTGCAGGAGGCCTCGTCGAGAAAGAAATCAAAAGTCTGAAGCAAATCTGGTGGAAATCAAAGATGACGAGCCTGCATTATTGCTGTCTGAGCTAGATGAAAGTAAGACACAAATGGTGTTGCTGAACGAGGAGAAAATAATCCCGAGATTGGAGACAAACCCAATAGCGAAGAGAACGTCACAAGTATGGTACTTGGACAATGGAGCTAGTAATCATATGACCGGAGATAAAACAAAATTCTCGACGTTGGATGAAGGAATAACAGGTGAGGTAAAGTTTTGAGACGGGTCAACCGTGAATATAAAAGGGAAAGGGTCAATCATTTTAAGTGTAAAAATGGAGAAGAAATAATATTTGCTAATGTATTCTATATTCCATGCCTGTGCAACAATATTATAAGTCTTGGACAGATGTCGGAAGAAGGTAACAAGGTGGTAATGCATGGTGATCTATTGTGGGTTTATGAGAAAGATGGGAGGGCGTTGATGAAAGTTAAGAGGTCTGTGAATCGGCTGTATAAAATTATGCTGGAAGAGTCACCAGGTGCCTGCTTATTTACACAGAATATAAAGATGGAAGAAGAGTCATGGCTATGGCACTGTCGCCTAGGCCACGTCAATTTTAACGCAATGTCCAGCATGAAGGAAAATGATATGGTTGTAGGTTTACCCAGATTGCTTCAACCTACTGAAGTATGCAAGGGATGTCTCATGGCGAAGCAAACACGGACTTTGTTTCCCTCTCAGTCAAGCTATGCATCTAGCAAAGGGTTAGAGCTGGTCCACGGTGACTTATGCGGACCAATCTCTCCACCGACCCCATGTGGAAAGAGGTACTTCTTACTTTTAGTCGATGATTTTAGTCGTATGATGTGGCTTTTCTTTTTGTCAACAAAAGATGAAGCTTTTTCCCAGATCCTTCATGTGAAATGACTTTGACAACAGAGTTTTGAGAGAGTTGATTTCCTCATTGGAATTTCCAGAAATGAGTAGATTGTCTACATATACTAGCACAACGGTGATTTTTAATTCCTTCCTGTTTGTGAAGAGACTGTAATCAGTCTTTGATTGTAAGTAACCTAGCGTGATCAGATTTTGTGAGAATTTATTGAACCAGAGTAGGGGACTTTGCTTCAAACCGTACAAAGATTTTACAAGCTTGCACACCAGTTTTTATGGTGTAGAAGCTTGATGTATAGGACATTTCATATACACAGTCTCAAGAAGGTCACCGTGTAGAAAAACATTTGTGACGTCCATCTGAATAGCAATCCAGTCATTCATTGCAGCCATATCTAGTAATGTTCTAACTGTAGTAAGCTTAATTGAATGTTCATCGAGCTCTATGCCTCTCAACTGTCCCGTCTGGATTAAATTTAGTTTTGAACAACCATTTGCACCCAATGGCTTTCTTGTTTGGTGGTAGTGTAGTGACTTCCCACGTTCCATTGTCCTCCTGAGCTGACAACTCTCTGTTCATAGCGTCTACCTAATGTGCTTCTTGCACTGCTTAATTGAATGTTACAGGATCATTGTTGTTGGATAGAGATGCCAAGAAATAATTGAATTGAGGATTGACAACTTGATCAGCAACATACGATATGTTGGCATTTGGTAGTGTTGTATGAACAAAGTTTTCCAACCAAGCAGGTGTTTTTGTGACTCTCGTAGATCTTCTTAATACTGGGGAGTCCTGAGATGTTTCCTCATTGTCAGTCATATCTGGTGCTTCATCTGTCTCAGTGATAAATATGTCATCATCACTAGTATCTTTCAATTTAGGCAGTTGTGGCATTATACAAGGAACAGGGTGAACATATGTTTGGGGTGAGGTAGGATTTAAGGGAAACACAGTCTCGTGAAATATGGCATCTCGAGTAACAAACATCTGCATATTTGTCAAGTTCAGTAATTTGTAGCCTTTCGGGTTAGGATGGTATCCAATTATCACACAAGGTACTGATCTCGGTTCAAATTTATCATGAGTTTGGCTTGGGTTAGACGCAAGTATCAAACAACCAAAGGCTCTCAAATTGTTACATGACGTAGGCTCTTTGTGAAGTATTTCATATGGGATTTTGTTATTTAAGGCTTGTGTGGGTAGTCTGTTTATTAGTAAGTGGCAGTCATCACAAACTCTCCCCAGTAGGACAAAGAAAGTCCACATTGAAATTTCAAACATCTTGCAATCTCTAGAATTTGCATGTGCTTTCTCTCAACCTTGGCATTTTGCTAGGGTCGATTTACACAAGATTTTTGATGAATAATTCCATAAGTTTTGTAAAATTGAGTGCAAGTAACATCTGCAAATTCAGGTGCATTATCTGAACGAATAGAGTTAATAGCAGCAGCAAATTGAGTACGAACATACTTGTAAAAGCTATTATAATAATGAAACTATTCAATAAAATAGTATTAGTATATATGTTAATATGTATGTATTAATGTATGTACACATGCATATATACACAATCACTATATGATAATGATAATGAGCTATAGATAAATATGCATGTTAAATACATACCAAATAATAAATTCTTATAAATGAGTTATAAGATGAAATAAATATGACATAGATAATAATGTAAGTATTAATAAATATTAATGAAATTAACAATGATTTAATTATATTATATAATAATATGTTATAAATTAGTGATCAGATGAAATAAATATGACATAGATAATAATGTAAGTATTAATAAATATTAATAAAATTATAAATGAGTAAATTATGTTATATAATGATGAGGTAGATATAAATATAATTATTAATTATGAAGTAATAAATGATTATTAATAATTGAAATAAATATTTTATAAATATATATTAGAGTATTCATAATTAAATTTGTTCGTTGAACTGCAATATTATTATTTAATATAAATAATAGATGAACACAAATTGATTTTTAAATAGAAGCTCGTGTGTAGAATTCTTAATACTTTATCACTTTAGTGTCAATCCCTACCCTCTTTTACAGTAACACCACCAGTCTTCTATAGTTTTTTTAAAAATTTAAATTTGATTATAAGCTCATTTTGTAAATATAAATTGTGTTATTATAATGAATTTTAAATTATATTTTCTTTTATGCTATAATATTTTCAAGCTAATAACTATTAAATTTGTAAACATATTAAAATTAGGTAGAAAATTTTTTTAAAAAAAATATGAACCAACAAACGGTTAACCGAACCAAAAACATTATTTCGGAAAAATGAGCACAAACCGACATGCACACTCGTACTTTTCACTTTTTATTATCCTAACATGTTTTTAACCCGGAAATCCAGCATATCTAAACGAGGCATAAACGCAAACGCGTGGTCAGATTTTTCAACTTAATTTAGTAATCTACTTGGCCTATAAATATTTTAGGGGAGTAACCACAATAACAATATTTTAAAATTTAATTAGAAAATGGAGTCATTTTTAAACATTTTCCAAAAATACCTTATTTTAAGTATAATTATTTTTAAAATATAATTTTCAGCCTTTAACATCCAGTTTTATCGACATTTTATTTTATATTTTTTTGTTAAATAAATTTGATTTATGTTGTATAGGTTGATTTTATATTTGAAATCCAATTCAAATCTAAAATTAACTTTGAAGAAAATAAAATTGAAGTTGCAAATTTACATTGCAAAACTTATAAATCATATTTTTAAAAATGAAATTTTTAAAAATTATGTTTTTGAAAATTATTTTATTCATATTTTTGGAAAAACTATTGTCTAAAAGTTGTATTTTTTAGAAATCCTTTCGGTTTTTTCTTTCAATTATATTCGAACAACTTTGAATGACATTGTAACTTTTAAGAATTATAATCAAAATTTACACGAACATCAATTAAAAAAAGTTAATATATAATACCGAATTTTGTATACAGAATTGAGAATTCAACCGTAAATATCGTGATACTAGAGATCACTCTCAAATCGGGTTAATAATCTAGTGAGTCACTAAGTAGGGCTAGTATATCATTTATCATGTTGGTCACCGAACTCCAAGCGGTTTCAAACTGATCACTTAATTTTATGACCAGAAAAATGAAATTTTAAAATTTATCGCATGCGCTATCTATCTCAAAAGGTAAAGACTAACTCAACGATGTAACAGTTTTGTCTCTGAAATAATATGTATATTGATAGGGAATAAAATAAACTCTTATTACGTAATTAATATCACATTAATTGTATTAACATTGGCTTGACAGTTAAGCACATTAGAGGAGGCCCAAGACCCTTGATAGGGGCCAAAAATAGCCTAGGAATATAATTGGTGTTAAAATTAATTAGACCAGATACGGTCCAATAACGAAGCCCAATTAGAAAGGGTCCAAAACCCTGAATATTAATTAATTATAAAATTAATTAATAAGGGATAAATCACCTGTCAAGATGAGTCCCAATGAGGATATAAATCCTTGAAAATTAGCCCCCAAGGGACCTGATAGGATATGGAATCAGTTTCCTACTTTCTAAAACTCCAAAGTCCATTCTAATTCTGAGACTTGCCCACCAAGTCTCCTAACCCAAGTCTAATTCAAGGACTCCCAACATCTATATAAGGGGCCTCACCCCAAAAATCAGAACTACGTTTTTTTGATTTGATTTGGCAATCAGTAAGGTACTAAGGCAGATTGAGTCATGAAACACAAGAGCAGTCAAATCGAGCCTCGAAGCTCACGTTCCTTAGTAATAAATACAGCAATTATTATACTTTAGTTTTTGATCCATAATATTTGGCGCCGTCTGTGGGACAGCACAACAACAACCATTGCGAGAACACGGATAACAAGCAGCGTCCTTGAAGGAGGAACACCCACGGGGACAACCCAAACGATTTCGTCAACCGTGGAGGTACCTCCGCATTCAAGCTCCGCATTCAAATAAGAGATTGAACGTGCTCTACTGGTTGAGTTTGAACTAGGAAGTTAAATGTATATAATGATATCTCATAGATTCAATTGACATAACAAATATGAGTTGCCTTGTAAATTAATTGTGAAAATAATTTTTATTAAGCTGAGTGTGAGCCTGTAAAGAAGATCATTTTATTAAACCTATTTTTCTTCTTTTGAATTTTGTAACAATCTTCGCCACAAATATCACAAACGAGTGTTGATACATTATTCCCGTAGTATAACATAAAATCATTTTTAAATGTATCAATTTTTTCATACCCCAAACTTAGCTTCTTCATCAATGTCCTTGTACTATAGTATGTAAGAGGCAATGTATTATGCTTAGAAAGAACATCGAAAAGCAATGCAATAATTCACAGCATTTTGCCATATTCACAGCATTTTGCCATATTTTTGAAATATAATAATTTACTAATAAGTGTCATCTTCACATACTTTTTTATATTACCGGGATAAATAGGAGCTCCAACATCAATAAAATTCTTGTAGACTTGAGAAGAACTTGAGTTTAGCGTTTCTTCATCAACATACTACTACCTTTTATTTTTCCATCCTTATTATTTGGCCCACTAATATCTCATAATAATGTATGTATATCAAAAGTTTTTTCAGTTTTCATAGTCCAATGACGCTTCCTCCTTTGACTTCCTAATTTTTTTCATCATGTACCTCCCACACTTTATAAGTTTCCAAAAAACCATCCATAAGGAAATGATTTCTCACTCCATCAAACTTGAAAAAATTACCATTTTCACATGTATTACATGGGCGCCTTATTTTTTCTCCCTTAATTCAATGTACACTAGCAAATTCAATAAATGCATCGACACATTTCCTATATTCATCATTTGATGATATAAATCAATTTTCTGAACATCGAGAAATCCAATCCCAATTAAGCATGGATGACATCTACATATACATATTTTTTGGTCTAATCAATTCACAAACATAAGATTATTACTCGTACAAAATTTTAGTACACGTAAAAAATTTATTATACATACAAATATACTCATCGTCAACCAATTTCACAGACACATTCATTACACACACAATTATAATACACACAAATACAAATATACTCATCAACTAATTACACGTAAACATTTATTACACAAACATACATAAGTTTATTACACACACAAATTTATTACACATACACATAAATATATTACACATAAATACAAAGAAATTTACAATTACATGGACAAAATAAACTTACAATTCCAAATCTTCAGGTTCGTCAACAAATTTGATAATTCATAAAATACAAGATCTACATACACACAAATATATATATATAACAAATATATATATGTTTGTGTGTGTGTAAATAGCTTAAAATTATACAAAAAATGACGTCAAGAAGTACTATGAGCAAAAATAACTGAAAAACCTCCAAAGCAACCCCATTGGTCACTTTCCGAACTTTCATGTGATTAAAATATTATATCTCACACCAATCAATCAAATAGGTTGGTTGAAAACTTTAATATGTCTAATTGCAATCATGTTTGGTCCTAAAGTTGGTCGCAATAGATAAATATTACCGACTGTTGCCTCAGTCGGTAAATTTGTCTGTGTAATTACCGACGAATGTGGTTGGTATAGAGTCAGATGATAAGTTAGATTAAAAAATAGAAATGACTGGCTGATATCGGGCGTATTGTATGAGTTCGATCGATATATGATGAATATGGTCATTGTTCGCATAAATCCCAAGAAAAGCCATAATCGGTCATGATTAAGTAGATCAGTCGTAATAGTTGGTCGGTATTGGTTATATCATGTCTTAAAAATTTGCCCGATAGTTTTAAAGCTATCATGAAATTTTTTTAATTTCAAATAAAAAATCAATAATTAAATCCACTGTTCATCATTTACAATCCAAAAAAATTTAAATCGCAGTTCATACCTACACCGAATAAATTAACATAATTAAAACAAAAAACAAACAACATTCAACATTCTCTAATATGGCTGTAAGTCATCTTTAAATACTCGATCACCTTCAATTGCTCTTCAAATTCCTCCATCGTGATCCCACACTTGTGCATCTCATAAATTGGTTGATTTTCGATCTTCTTCTCCTACATCTTTTGTTCAAGCTTCGATAAGTTTTCCTTCGCTTCGGTGAGTTACCAAACGACTTTCCTGTAGAAACGATCTTTCGCATCCATGCCTACATTTATAAAAAATACAAACAAAATATGTTAGATCATATATATACTCCATATTCATACATAAAGACATGCGCGCATAAACACACACACTTATAACCATCATCAATATATATATGTGTGTGTATGTAATATACCTCAAGATTAACTTATAAATTTTGAAAAAAAAATCAAAAGATGATATAAACTATAAGTAAATAGATCATATGCATGTATATATAACCATAATCGGTCAAAAAACATAAATATTTCATTTTCTCATAACTGCAGAGAAAATTAGAGATCATCTTTTTCACCGGAGAAAAACCGACCAACACCCGATTGGTATACTGGTCGAAGTTAGCTGATGTGTAGATCAATTTAACGGTTATTCAACAAGGTTTGACTTTTACATTTATCGACCGAACAACATTCAATTTACTTGATCAGAATTTTGTTTGATCTAGACACCACACGAGCAAGAGTAAAAAATATTTGACAATCTTTGACCGTGGTCAGAATAAGCGGTCGGTAATACACATATACTGATCGCCGATATTTCTGCACGGTCATTTCTTGTCATTATTTTGAGTTGGTCGAAATAAGCTGGTCAAAAAAAGCCATATTTCTTGTATTGTGTGTTTATTGTAGTGTGATATCTTCCCTAACTAGTACATATCACTTACTTTTTACTTTTTGATAGCTTCATTTCTCTCTCTCCCAATTCATAAGTAAATTTGATTATTAAAAAATAAGTTAGGACGTAGGAAACGAGATATTGCTTGGAATGAGACAAGTTTTGTATCTTAGAGGACTATATATATATATATATTTTATATAAAGTTTTAGAAATTTGTTGAAGTTGCTCTTTATTATAATAAAATTTGATTAGTAATTTTCTTGGAAGTTATAGGCAGGTGCTACACCAATGGACTATGAAAACTACATGAACACTTACCATTGTTAGACTGTAATATAAATTCATTTTTATTAGGCCTTCTAATTTTAACACTTTATAGTTTTAAAATGAGTTCTTTACTTAATATGGTATCAAACTTATAAAGGAGCTCACAAAGTTTGATTCAGTGTCAAATTTATCACTTATTTAATACAATATGAAACATGTTAAGTACTTTTGTGAGTAAACTTGCCCCTGTGCATAAAACTGATCTTCAAAAATTTGTGATTTTATGTGTCAAATGAACAAGAATATATATATAAATATATAAACTTGCAAGAGGAAGGAACATAATTCTATGTTTGGAGAAAACAAATTTATAGAAGTTGATTAGAATGTGAGATTTAGGGGTTAGAGAATAAAATTAGAATTTTTCTAAAAAATAATTTCTTGTTGTTTCTTCATGGTTGTGAAAAAGGAAACTGTGGATTAGCTCCCGGATGTAGGTTACATGTGTGTAATGCTGGAGAGGTTGTGGCACTTTCTTAATGCTTTATATGTGACTTATACAATACCGTGGTTTCAAAATATATTATGTAATCTCTTAATTTAGTTGTTACAAATTTATTCTATTCATTGCGGAAACTAAAATTTGTAGCTATTATAAGTCATTAATCTGAAACTACATATCAACAACTACATGTATTATAAGTCATTTAGCCTTACTAAAATATATAACAAAATAACAAATATGAAGAATGAGTACATTGGTAAAAAAATGTTCATTCCTAGGATGCCTCCTAAATAAAATGTTGTGTATCATATCCACTATCTTGTCTATTATAATCGAAACAAAGTCGTTCTCCCTTTTTTATATTACGAAGAGCGACAAGATAAACATGACATTTACCACGAACATTGTACCTCACAGATTTGAGGTTTTTCTTCTTTCTTCCCTCCCTGTATTTTTACAGCACTAGTCAATATTTTGGTATGGGTATCCATATTTTTTAGACAACGAAAAATATAGAATTAAAGGGTATGAACCACATAAATACTTACGCAGAATGGTTGTTAATGCCACTGATGAAGCGAGCTATATTTCCCCGCTTGTCCGGGCAAATAAAGAGACCATCTTCTTCTTCTGAGTCTCTGTAAGTAAGGAGGGTCATAAAGCTATCAAAATTCTCATCATCTCTCCGATTCCTGACAAAATCTACATCTCCTGTATACTCAGCAAGAAAAGTCATGGCTTTGATTGGACCATCTGCTTCAACTTTGTACCTGGAAATGCAAAAATGCATAATTAATATACATTGTATCTGTATAATTAATAACAAAACCCAATTAATCTATCAAATATGTTTTATACCCTTCCACTTCATCAAAAACAACTTTAAGAGGAGGACATTTTCCTCCTTTCATCATTGCTTTACATTTCTTTATTGTTATGTAATCTTCGGTAGATAGTTCCTAACCAAATAAGAAATATAACATTAAATACAATGTGCATTCAATTAAGATAAATTCGAAAAGAAAAGAACATTACTTAACAAAGGAAACGAGTTGTGCTCCTATAATTAAAATTTAAAATATATATACCTGGATGTCATCTGCCTCATACTTGGATTGATTAGCAGATTTAGGAGCCATGTCATGTGAGTATGTCAGTTTATCACTAAATGCTACGTTCTTACTCTGCAGAGCAAAACGTAGAGAATCCATTTGTCTGTTCCTACTCTCAACATCATTTGCTGGAACGTACGGAAGAAATTTTGTAGATTTTTTTGGCAAACGTTTACGCCTTTTTTGAGGAACTAAAATATCAACAATATATAAGATAGCTATCAAAATATGAGGTCATGACAATAATTCATAATACAACTAAGTAATTTATAATACAACTATAAGTAGAAAAAATATTATGAATCATGTTTATATTTTTAAATACATTTTAAATAAAGCTCAAGTAAGATAAATGTCAATTATTTACATTTGTAAAAAAACAATTTTTTTTAATGTATATGTGAAAAATTAGCACATCTTTAGTTGTACCTACTTAGTTTAAATAATGTACACAACTTTGAGAAATAGGCCCCTACCTGCTACAAAGAAGTTAGGGGGATTTATGGTCTGTTTTTGCTTTTGACAATATTAGTACTAATAAAACAATATGCTATTGATAAAATGCAAAATTATGTCACATAATATGGAAATTAGCAAAATTAAAATTAAAATTAAAACACTTCATGTACTAAATAACAATAAAAATAGATTAACAACATATATACATATATGTACACAATTCCAAAAATGATCAATAACTTGATTTAAAAATAATAAAATCTTACCTTCGGGTGAAATGTAGTTAGCTATAATCCCAAAATACATCTTCCTTGATTTACTAGATCCATCTCTGGTTGATTCTCCAATATAATCAAATCAAATTTAAAAAGAAATCCAAATTGTAAAATTAAATAAAAAAAATTTCAGGACCACATTTTTCCTATTTACCTTACTTTGATTTTTAAAGTTACACAAGTTCTACAACCAGTGGATTATTAACAATTGTAACAATTGTAATCTCAAATCAACACTTAGGTCACAACAATTATTACTAACTTGTATTTCAGATCCGTGCCACTAAAACTTAGATATTAATTTTATTAGGACGCCCACAAACATACAATGTAATGAAGTAGAGTGACAGATACCTTCTGGGTGCTTACTGCGGCAACCATCACAATACCAGTTTTCAGGGGGAATTTCAAGAACAGCCGGTCTCAGACACTTCATATGAAACCCATTATCACAATCATCACATATCAATATTTGGTCCTCTTTGTCCCCAAATCCACATATCTTACATGTGAGCTCATTATAATAAATATGTGGAGCCACAACAACTATGGTTGCCCTTCAGGAGATCTTCTATATATTTCTCTTTTGGGTGGACTGGGGGGCCGGAGATGTTGGGAAGATGGGGCCGAGAATCGACTGGTATATTAACTTGTTTTGTGGCCTGATATAAATGGGCCAGTGACCTAAACTTGTGCACACGCGGGACCTTCTTAGGTGGAAACTGTGGGAGGTGGTTGGGTTGAGAATGTGGGGGGTAGTTGGGTTGGGAAGCTATAGGTGTGTTGAATGAAGACATCTTCAGATCTGTTGTAAAATGTGTGAGCTTGTGTTTTGTAATTGGGGATTTTTGTAATGGAAGATGTTGATCGGGAGAGGGCTTGTGAAAAGGGATTTATAGATACAATACAGGGCAGAGTTTTCTAGGGGCTCTAGGGGCTGAGTTTTCTAGGAGCTAGGGTTTAGCGGTTATCAATATAGCCGTTACCAATATAGCCGTTATCAATATATATTTCAGTAATATATACATTATTTTTTTTTTCAACATATATCATTGTAGTTTTAATAATAATTCTACAATATTTTGTAATACTTGATAATATTAAATATATTTTGTCAATTATTATTTTAATTGAATTGTTATTCCAAAAAATGATATGTGTGAAGCAAATTTATCATTTATTCTATCATTTTTATTTCTTCCTTAAAGATCAAATTTAGCAATCTCAATACACAATATGCACACCCTCTATATATCATCATAAATTTACGTGTTTCAAAAAATTAACTATTTTCAAGTAAATAATATTTAATTTAGTAGGTGAAGGTACGAGTTTTTTTTCTCAAAAAGTCTTTTTTTTCAAAATGATGTAAAATTTAAACTCCAATTCACATTTAAATTACAAGATTACCAATAATAAAACAAAGTCAACAATTTCATTATTGAAAAATCAAAGGTAAGTATTTAATTAAGTTATCAAAAGAATAAAATTATGAAAGTGAGCTTATTTACCAACTTCAATCCCCCAAATAAAAAGTGGTCACTGTATTTTTTGAATTTTTTTGGATTGTTTTAAGATATGTAAGTTCTTTATTCAAAAGTCTTAGAATTCTTAATTCCTTCATTTCATTGACAACTTGCATGCAATTTTTTTAGAAATACTTCATTGATCCATTGAGAAAACATTAAACTAAAATCAAATTCCGCTAAAAAAAGTAAAATCGAGCTAGTAAGTGAGTTAAAGAAAAGCAAAAAAATTGGCCTATAAAAGTAGCATGAAAGAAATGTTGTTTGATCATAATATTGCAAGTAGCAATTAAACATGAATTTCTCCGTGGCACATTGTCCACTATTCCAGTGTACCTGTTACATTTCCTACACCACTTACCCCCATCATAGGAATGTGCTTTATAAGATGTATCTTTAATGATAATCTCATCCCATCATCTCCCCTATATAAATTAAATGAACAAGATCCATAAAAATTGCTATGAATCAATATACTACAAGAAAAATGTCCATAGACATCGATTTTCGGCGATGTCTATGTTGTTTTGCAACAGATATTGATGTCGGTGATGTCTATTGTAGACATCGGCCATACATCGATGTCTTTCAGCCCATTAGACATATATTTCCTTCAAAACAGTGATGTCTATCAATTTTTAGACTTCGATTTCAACACAGAGAAACTAATGTATATTGTACTTTTTGACATCATTTTTAACACAACAAAAGTGATGTATATTTTATTCTTTTATATAAGCTTTTTCACAGTAAAAATGATGTATATTGAATTATTAGACATCCATTTTGTTATAAGAAAATTGATGCATTAACAAAATTAAAAACCTTGGAGTCATAAAATATATGTCCATTGCACAATTTAGAAAATACATTCAACTAATTATCATTCAACCGATACATCTATCATCATCAGTACACTCTAGCGTAGGACATATGATACAAGTTGTAAGAAAACTAAGAATCCAAATTTTTAAGCTGGTACGTCGTTTGGGACGAAACATGTGTAGCAGCTATGCAATGTCCTCTGCCTTGTGTAGGAAGGATCCCAGTTTTGATAATAATTCAAAAAATCAACCAGCATCTCTATATTTGGTGTATCCCAACTTAAACCGTGGCCGGCGTCTATAAATGAAAACCACAAAACTTGGTACTATGTAACACCACATCAAAGGCATTTAAGATGTACATATTTTACACAATAGAATGACACAATATCCAAGTTTTAAAGAATATCTAAAAGCTTGTACCTGATATACTACAACAAATCTGGCCATTTACTACAGTTTTTTTGAACTGAAATCGTCATAATTGAGCCATTTATAAAGGAAAAAATCATCGTTTTTGGTCGAGTAGTAAGTTCGTTTTTTCGTCACAAGATAAAATCGCGTCGCAAGTTAGGAAGTAGGGGCCCACATAATCAATACGACGAAAAATAACGTCGTAAGTTATGTACTTACGACGGAAAAAATGTCGGATATTACTTTATGGAACTCACTTTTAATAAGATAAAACATAATTTTATGACAGAAAAATGCGTCATAAGTTAGAAATTTCTGACAGAAAAAATGTCATATTTTAGGAATTAGGGCCTATTTACGACGAAATATGTGATGAACAACCGTCGTAAGTTTGTATTTCCAGGTTTAAAAAAATCTAGCCGGATTTCGGGCACTTTCCGGCAACCCCAATTCAACAATTTGATAGATTTCTTCAACATCTAATTTTATTAATAGATAGATTTCTTCAAAAGGTGGACTAACGACTAGAGACTATGTTTAGTTTCCATTATTTCCTTCAATAGTTGTAGGTAAAAATCAACTAGTATAAATGACATGAAAAGTAACAAGCCAGATTATATAGATACGACCATGATATTAATATATATCTCTGATGGAAAAGTTCAATCCACCAGAAAGTTTTGAAAGACTTGTATTTAATTACTTTGTGTTTTGATTTCATCCATACTTTCATTCCGCACCATAGCCAAATCAAACACATTTATATATTCACAGTAAAACTGTTCTTAAAATTGAAAAAGTAGCCAGAATTACATTCAACCCCCCTTTCTCTAATTCTTTGCTAGATTGTTAGGGAATAACAATTGGTATCAGAGTAAGCTCTTGAAGAACAAAGAGTTTAAAGATCACAATAACTAACAAGAGGATGTAGGAGTAAAAATTCCATTTCTGGATAAAGACACCTATCACCATTAGAAGGTGAAGATGCATCTGCATCTACTCTCTCAAGATTAAGAATATGTGGACTGCATTGAGAAAGGCCCACATGTCCCTATGATAGCTACTATAGTAAATAAGCCATCCATCCCAAAGCCTAGAGCAGAATGGTCTGATCCAGATATTAAACAAGTTCATAAGGATAAGAAGGTCATGAATATTTTGTTTAATGGTGTTGATGGTGACATGTTTGACAACATCATAAACTATAAAACTGCTACAGTGGTCTCGGATACTATTCAGGTCATATGTGATAGAACTGAGCAAGTAAGGAAAAATAAAATGCAACTGTTAATTCAGCAATATGAGCATTTTCATAGTGAAGAAAGTGAGTCACTCACTAACATTTTCAGTAGATTTCAAAAACTGCTGAATACTCTAAAGTTGCATGGAAGAGTCCATTAAACAAAGGACTCAAACTCAAATTCCTCAGATCTGTACCAAAGAAATGGAAATATATGTCAATCTTACTAAGAAACTCTCAAGATTACAAGGAATGCACCTTGGATAGACTGTATGGGATTCTAAAAAGTTTAACAATTAAAATTTGGAAAAAAAATAATTTTAAATTTAATTTTACTTTAAAATAATTTTTGATAAGTGTGATTTTATTATGATTCCTACTGTAAAATTACTCTAAACTCTTTAATTAAAGTTCAATGATTTTTTAAATTAAAAAATTGTGCAACTTTGATTTAATTTTGGTAATTAAAATTTGTAATTATATATAATAAAAATAAAATAAATCTATTTCTGGTTGATTTTTGATTGGAAATTAAAAAATTAATCTTTGATAATTTTAAAACTACTATCGTCCCAGTGATCAAAATTTAATCGATTTAACTACACAATCTTGTATGAATTTTATAAATTAATCAATGAGATTGGGAATATTTAAAATATTTTTTTTAAAAAAAAAAGAAGAAAAGAGAGCTTCATTATGATTTTTTTTTATTTAATAAAATAAATTATATATAATTACTTGAATTTCATTAATATAATGGATTCATATAATTATATTTCATCTATGTCTACAATATATATGATATTTAAAATAAAAATAATAAAATAATAATCATTTTAACAAACAAGAATTGTACTAGTTATAGGGTAGTAAAGTATAACGAGTGCATCTATCTTTTAATATGTGATTAAAAATGCTTTAAAATATAAAAACAGTTGACTAGTGACGGAATATTGTTAAATTATGAGTCACTTATAGAGTAAAGTTGCATGGAGTTCACCTTATAAAGTCCATCTATGTTCTGCAAATAAAATATTATCTAAAACCTGTTATCTTGCAAAACATGTTTCACAAATATCATTACTTTTTATTTTGTGCAAAGTAAACATGTTTTGTAGAATAATATATTTTGCTACGTTAGACTTGTAAAATATGTGCAATCTGCAAGATTTTCAATAAAATTGTGATATTTGTAGAATATCATTGGAAAAATGATATGTTTTGCAATAATTTAAGCTACATTTTAGTTGCACAAGGACTCCACGGACTCCAATGAAACACTGGACTCCATAGAACCTAATATATTATTTATTTTAATCAAGGCCGACTTAAGAAAAAATTAACATCTGTTATCCCGAATCAAGGCACATAATATTTAAATGTACTTGTGATTCTAATTGCACACAATGCAATTGCAACATTAAGTACGAAAAAGAAGATGAAGCCAACATGAAGGAAAAAGACAACGAAGAAGAAGCCAAAGACAACACTTGTACTTGCAATTGCCACTAGTCTTGCCATTTTCACTGTATTAGAAAGAATTATAATCCGTGGATAGTGTACATTTATGCTGTTGGTGCAATGGTAGCAATGGTTGTTGATGCCTGGGACGATGATGCGCCACCTGTCCACACTATAGGAACTTTGTTCTGTTGTTTCCAGGTCAAATGCAAATCTAGTTTGAACATTTTTTTTAGTAAGCAGGTGGGTGTCCCAGGGACACTAGTTCTAGTTTACGCGCACCTTGACTAATCTTGGAGAGAGATAGTTTGTAAAATATTTAATAATTATGTATGCTTGCTTTTCTATGTGCTTTGCTGATAAAATAATAATTATGATTGCTTTTAATCCTGGAGAGGGATAGCTTGTAAAATATTTGATAATGATATGTATGCTTGTTTTTCTAACTGCTTTGCTGATCAGGTTGGAGTTTCAGACAAAGAACGAGTATTGCAAAGGAAGCTTAACCATATAGCTGAAGTTGCAGATACATCCTCCTTAAACGGTCTTAACTACGTATTACAAGGTGCACATGCTCTTTGTAACTTTTAATTTTTTGATCCTCGGGTTACTTGCGTATTGTCAATGAGGATGCATATAACATATTCATGGAAAATTGATACTATTAGAAAAAAATAGAATATATGAATAGAAAATGTTTCTAATGACTTATGGTTAGTCGCATCTATCTATATATTCGAAAGAACTTGTGTTACTATCTAAGGCGCTTGCAATTTAATCTGCTACGACTAATAGAAAATATTTTCTTGCCCCCCCTGCTTAGGGTATTGATAAGATTTTAAATTGACATATCTCAAGCAGACTGTTAAAGGAACAGGTACATACCAATTTTGATGCAGAACTCTGTATCTAGTATTTCTATACCAAACTAATGTCTGCAAATCAGTTCTTGCAAGGATAACCTCATCTGTTTTTATCACAATAGCAGCAAAACAAGATCCCTTGCTGAATATTAGAAGCAGAATACTGGCTAGAGATTGTAAAATTCTAGATAATAAAACTACTACTTGTTATTCAGAAAACCATTGCCGAGCTCTTACTTATATTCTTATAAGGTTTCTGTAGTTTGGGTAAAAGATCAGCGTAATTATTCATTAAAGGGTTTAACGTGACCTAGAGGAAAAAACTGTTGGGGATATTATCTAAACATGTTTCATCTGTTTATCTGTTTTTATTATGTTTGAATAAATCAACTAAGCGTTGTAGTAGGAGTAGTAGATTAAGGTTGTTGCGTTTCAGTAGGCTTCGTGGAAAGAGTTTGCGTTTCAGCTGGTCTCTTTAAATAAGCTGTGTACTCTTCTTCATTATTAATCCCAATTGTAGTATTTTATTCAGAGTATCATTTACTTGTTATCTCAGATTATTATTTAGTACTTACATCTGGTATCAGAGCTATTTTATCCCAATTAGTACCCTGTGTCAAACGGAATGGCAGAGTCAAGTAAGAGTAAAGAAGGGCAGGGGCAGCTAGGTCTGAGTTATCCTATGTTAACAAAGACTAACTATACTGCGTGGGCGATGAAAATGAGAGTTTTCATGCAAGCACATAACGTGTGGGAAGCAATTGACCCTAAAGACCCAAAGGCCAATGTGGACGACAAGGTAGACAAACGAGCTTTGGCCATGATTTATCAAGGTATTTCAGAAGATTTGCTGTTGACACTCGCAGAACGGAAAACCGCAAAAGAAGCATGGGAGGCGATTAAGACGGTTTCGTTGGGTGCTGAGAAGGTTAAGAAAGCTAAAGCTCAAACTCTTAAATCTGAGTTTGAGTCTTTAAATATGAAAGATTCTGAGAATTTAGATGATTTCTGCATGAAATTAAATGGTCTGGTAGCGAATATCAGGGCACTTGGAGAGACAATTGGAGAAGAGTATGTTGTAAAGAAATTGCTAAGGGCAGTGCCATCGAAATTTCTGCAAATTGCTTCAGCTATCGAACAATTTGGAGATCTCGAGAAAATGTCAGTTGAAGAGGTAATCGGTTCTCTAAAAGCACATGAGGAACGAATATCTGGTCAAGTGGATAGCAAGGAGGGACAACAACTCTTATTGACTGAGGAGGAATGGTCGAAACGTGAGAGTGACAGTGGAGGAAAGCTCTTGCTCACACATGAAGAATGGTTGAAAAAATCCAGTCGAAGCGGTCAGCAGTTTGGAAATGATCATAGAGAAAGGGACAATCAAGGTGGTCGTGGCAGGTTTGACAGGAGTAAAGTAAAGTACTTTAATTGTGGTGGCTATGGACATTTCGCAGCTGAATGTAGAAAATCAAGGAGAAACAGATTGCAACGGGGTGAAGCAAATTTAACCCAGACACATGACGATGAACCTGCACTCTTGATGGTTAAATATGAGGAGAGTGTAGATGGAGTGATACTTCTATCTGAAGGTGCTGACTCAACCAGAACTGTGACAGGGGATACTTGGTATTTAGATAACGGAGCAAGCAATCACATGACCGGGAGACGTGAAAAATTTGAGAGTTTGGACAAGACAATGAAAGGCAGGGTGAAGTTTGGAGATGGATCTTTTGTTAATATTGAAGGAAAAGGCACAATCAGGATTGCCTGCAAGAATGGTGAAACTAGAGTCTTACATGGAGTATATTATATACCAACGTTGCAAAGTAATATTATAAGTCTGGGTCAACTCTCTGAAGAAGGAAACAGGGTGGTACTGAACGGGGACAGTTTGTATGTCTATGATAGCTGTGGAAGACTTCTTATGCACGTGAGACGTTCTGCAAATCGTCTCTACAAGATCCATATTGAAGATATTAAAGAAACGTGTTTGCTGACAAAAGGAGAAGAAAATACGTGGCTGTGGCATTCACGTCTCGGACATGTTAACTTCAAGGCGATGCAACTAATGTCAAACAATCATATGGTGTGTGGGCTGCCTTCACTCAATCAACCAAAAGAACTTTGCAGCGGGTGCCTCATGTCTAAACAATCACGTAAGCCATTCCCTGTTCATTCAAATTTTATTGCTAAAGGTGCATTAGAATTGATACATGGAGACCTTTGCGGACCTATCTCACCCCCTACCCCTGCTGGTAATCGTTTTTTCTTGTTATTAGTCGACGATTACTCTCGTATGATGTGGACATATATGCTTAAGTCTAAAACTGACGCACTGGCTTGTTTCAAGAAATTTAAAAATCTTGTTGAAAATGCAACAAAGGAGAAGATACAGGTGTTCCGTACTGATCGTGGAGGGGAATTTTGCTCTAAAGATTTTACGTCCTTTTGTGAAGAAGCGGGTATTTTGAGACACTATACCGCGCCCTACACACCACAACAAAATGGTGTTGTAGAGCGCCGTAATCGTACCGTTGTTGCCATGGCTCGAAGCTTGTTAAAAGAAAGAAAAGTGCCTGCAAAATTCTGGGGTGAAGCTGTCACACATGCAGTCTATATTTTGAATAAACTCCCCACACGAGCACTTTCAAATATTACTCCATATCAGGCCTGGTATGGGGAAAAACCATCTGTTGATTCTCTGAGGGTGTTTGGATGTCTCTCATACATGAAAGTGCCAGCTGTGTTTACAAAGAAACTTGATGATCGAAGTAAACTTTTGGTTCATTTTGGTCGTGAGCCAGGAACCAAGGCTTATCGGTTGTACAACCCAGATTCAGGGCGTATACACGTAAGCAGAGATGTTACATTCAACGAGGCAAAAGGATGGTTCTGGAATGAGTCAGAGGAATGTAACACTCAGACAGCAGGAGGGCAATTTACATTCGATGTTTTTACATCAGAGGCACAGGCCACACCAGACTCACCAGAAAATTCTGGGATTGAAAGTCCAGCATCTCCCATGACACCAGCTACTCAAAGTGTTTCTGCATCTTCATCATCAAATGTAGACACCACAGAAAGTACTATGTCTGGTATGTCAAGTGACACTGACAGCGAACCACGACGTTTTAGACGCCTTTCTGACATTTACAACACCACTGACATAGTGGAGTTAGAAGATGAGCTACTATTATCTGGTATTGATGAACCAGTGAACTTCGAACAAGCTGTTCAAGAGGAGGACTGGAAAGTGGCAATGGATACAGAAATTGCTACAATAGAGAAGAATCAGACATGGAAACTCACTGATCTTCCAAAGGGTCACAAGGCGATAGGCTTAAAATGGGTGTTTAAGCTGAAAAAAGACACAAATGGAAACGTAATCAAGCATAAAGCACGCTTGGTGGCTAAGGGTTATGTACAGAGACTTGGCATCGATTACGAGGAAGTTTTTGCCCCGGTAACAAGGCTGGAAATAGTTCGATTGCTCCTGGCTTTGGCAGCTAAGAATGCATGGGAGGTGCATCATCTCGATGTTAAGTCTGCATTCTTGAATGGAGTCCTACTTGAAGAAGTCTATGTGTCACAACCAAAAGGGTACGTGAAAAAAGGGCAAGAAGACAAGGTTTACAAACTGTTGAAAGCATTATATGGCTTACGCCAGGCACCTCGAGCGTGGTACTCTCAACTTAACAAGTGTTTAATGAATTTGGGCTTTGAAAAATGTCCTTATGAGCATGCTGTGTATACTCGAAAGGATGGCACTGATTCTTTGATTGTCGGAGTCTATGTTGATGATTTAATTATTACAGGTACTAGTACTTCACTCATTGTCAAATTCAAGGGGGAAATGAGTAGAGAATTTGACATGACTGATCTTGGACGGTTGTCATACTATTTGGGTTTGGAGGTTGATCAAGGACAGGGGTTTATTGAGATAAAGCAAACATCATATGCTAAAAAGGTGCTTCAAAGGGCAGGCCTGAGCGAATGTAAATCTGTCACTTATCCCATGGATTTCAAGCTGCAGATTGATGCCGACCAAACTGGTGAAGCAGTGAACTCAACTGATTATAAGAGTCTTGTAGGAGGCTTGCGCTATTTGGTCTATACTCGACCTGACATAGCTTATGCTGTTGGGATTGTTAGTCGCTATATGGAGAGGCCTACTGTGCTGCATTTGAACGCTATCAAGAGGATATGTCGATATATCAAAGGAACTCTGCACTATGGTTTGGTGTACACAAAGGGACGAGGTAACTATATTTTATCTGGTTTTTCTGACAGTGACTTGGCTGGAAGTATGGAGGACAGAAGAAGTACAAGCGGCATGGCATTTTATCTTGATGAGAGCCTAATTTCTTGGGTTTCGCAGAAGCAGCGCTGCGTTGCCCTTTCTTCGTGCGAGGCTGAATTTATGGCAGCTACAACCGCTGCTTGTCAAGGAATATGGTTACAAAGAGTTCTCAGTCAGATTACAGGCATTAAATCAGGTCCCGTTGTCTTATACATTGGCAATAAATCTGCCATTGATCTAGCAAGAAATCCGGTTTTCCATGGAAGAAGTAAGCACATTGATGTGCGTTATCACTTCATAAGAGATTATGTAGAGCAGGGGCTGATCGTGATCAAGCATGTTAAAACGGATGAACAACGCGCTGATATATTAACTAAAGCACTGTCTGCAGCCAAGTTCGAGAAAATGAGGAATTTGCTTGGAGTCAAAAATCTGAAACATGTTTAGACTAAGGGGGAGCATGTTGGGGATATTATCTAAACAGGTTTCATCTGTTTATCTGTTTTTATTATGTTTGAATAAATCAACTAAGCGTTGTAGTAGGAGTAGTAGATTAAGGTTGTTGCGTTTCAGTAGGCTTCGTGGAAAGAGTTTGCGTTTCAGCTGGTCTCTTTAAATAAGCTGTGTACTCTTCTTCATTATTAATCCCAATTGTAGTGTTTTATTCAGAGTATCATTTACTTGTTATCTCAGATTATTATTTAGTACTTTACAATACTAAGGAGTTCTCTAGTAGTGATGATAATAACTATTGATTTTTCAGTATGAAGTTCAACCGCGACAAGAATCACCAGAAGATGGAGGAAACGTAACCTCGACAACAGAAACCAGTGAGAATTCAGATGTGGAGACTGAACTGTTTATCGGACCTCCAGAAAAGAGATTCAAGCGCATCATGGAGAAATGAAACAATGCATGCTTGTTGGTTGTTGCATTTGATTTTCCTTGTCAAGTTCTTTATATAGTTTATCCGAGAAAAGTACTTCAAGTTCATCAAGCAATGTCTAGTTTGGTGAATTATGTTTGCTCCTTTGACACCAATGTTTGCATCCAGTGTATTATCATAAAAGCTGCAGCCACTAAATTATTTATATCTATAATTATACATCCCAGAGAAGTGAAGTACAATTAAAATTTACAACTTATAAACTTATAAACATATAAGTTGAATGTTAGCAACGACTTACTTTTCTCAACTTATTTTGTTTTATATTAATTTTTGTTTTAAAATTTATGTTTTTACATGTTTTTCTAATTAAAAATTTACGAATTAAGATAATTGTATTTAAAATTTAATTATTTTAGCTCAGTTAAGTAAAAAAAAATTCTGACATTTAACCAAACACTTATTTAACTTATAAATATCTATCTACTTATCACTTATAAATCCCTTATTTATTTTAAATCATAATTTACTTATTTTAAAATTTCGGCACAATATAACTATGATGCATGTGATTCTTAATAATAGATACTAGCAGCTGAAAAGCGGATCTAATTGTATTAGTGTAGTAGTGGCAGAGAATCGAGTTCACTGGTAACCAAACGTGTTCCACCAAAAAACTGTTTTTCTTATTAATAAAGACTAACCCGTGTCTTGATTAATATTTATATATATTTTTTTCTATTTTATATAATTTTATTAAAATTCTATATAAATAATAAAATACTAAATAATGATTATGTATAGTTTCAACCTAAATTCAAATAGTATAAATAGTATATATTTGATGAGATCTTTTTCACAAATAATAATGTAAATGTTTGTTGTCGATGAGATTCGAACATGAAAACTTATATATATCTTTATAAATAATAATGTAATATTTGTTATTAACGGAATTCAAACCTGATAACTTATATGTATATTTATAAATAATAATATAAATATATGTCATTGACGGTATTTAAACCGAGAACTTGTGGAGTGTATTTTTTTATTATTTGGATCCAACATTCTCCTATTTTAGGAGAGGCTAAACTAAGAAGGGACAATGTCCCGTGAACAAGTAGCTCTGCAAAACTATGGAAATTCCATGTTAAGACCATAAAAGAAGCTAACTAAGATTGATGCAAATTCTTCAACTGAAAATTTCAGGAAATGGAAATCAAACATACTTTACGAATAAACAAGCAACATTCAGCAACACCTAACAAAAGGTTTGATGTTTCAATTATTCAAGCTTATTAAGGTACAGGTGTTTCTGGTCACCATAACCAACAAAATAAAAGCATCAACACACAAGAAGTCTTTTGATGAAAGTTCATAAAGAAACATTGTCATGCTTCTTTGCTGCAGATCCCATGATCCATTTATTCAAACTCACGTCCTCGACATGACCTTAGTAAACTTAATAATATATTATCTTGCATCCAGCAGATATTAATATTAGCAAGCACGTAATGCATAACATTTATCATCCAACTGATGCTAACAGCGACCAGATACTATGCTTGTGTTCACTGATAGGGGTAAACAGAACTAAGTAGAACCGTCATTAGACTTTACTAATTTCATCCTTCCTTCTTAAAGACAATGACCAAAGATTAACGGTGTAATGACATGTTCCATCCCCGGATTGACCAGACAGTAGATTTAATGATGGGCAACGAGCCACCTGAAACCTCCACAATTCTTCCTCCATGCCAAGGAGCATATTGCAATCTACACATGGTACATGAATTAAAACAAAAGTCGCTAAACCAGAATATCATGTATAATATTTCCGCGAAGAAGTTTGGTCAACTCCCATCTTTTCTGATCGAAACACGAGCACTATGAAATAGGAAGAGAGATGAGAGCTTACCGTCAACGGCCTGCAAGATGCCAACAACAATGTGCTCCAACATACATGTATGAGAACAGGAAGGATTTCAAGTTGGATCCAGACTTCGTTAGCAAAAGTTCATCCCAGAGAACCAGAATCATTCACAAGGATCTAAGATCATCAAATCAAGAAAACGATCTCAGATTTAATATAAACAGTAGAAAGTCTAATACATTTCAATTCAATCAAGAAGAAAAAACCACATACACATTACACAGACAAAGCCAAAACTCACCATTTGATGTCTAAATATGTATCACACGATATGATGATTCATCAGGAAAGATTTGCCTTGGTATTGCTGCGGCGGTGGAAGACTCTGGTGCTGCTGCTTTTGTTCGTTGGGCAAGTTTATACTCTCTGCGACCTGTCCATTTCTATCTTCAGCTTCAAATTGTGCGGTAGAAACTTGTTTTCCTGGAAAAGGGAAGCAAGCTGCATCTAGAGGGGCATTGCTCCCATCACTGTACAGAAACCCTGGAGGTGATGGATGACCAGTATACTGTTTAAGACTCGAATGACCCATTGATGATGGATGCGTATATCCATCCAACCAGCTATAATTATCCATTGACTGATTCTCTCCACTCATTACTGGTACAGAGGGTTCATAAACTTGCTTCGGACGAACAGAGTTAAACCCAGGTGGAGGGCCTAAATGCCTTACAGGACGATTAGCCGGCCCTTTTATAGATGCAGCTGGTAAGGCCGGAGACACTGTAGGTGCAAAGATGCCTCCATTAAATCCAGAGGATGCAACAAACTCAAAATTATTTGGCGCATGGGGTGCCCAAGAAGACGCGCCTGTGTTGATCTGTTTTTGCATCATGGTTCCCGGGGCCATTGCATGAGAATATATACCGGTATAACTGGGAATGGGATTAACAAATTGCTGCATGGGAAGCGATAGAGAAGCAACATTAGACACTTTCACATCATTCTGCATCCTGAGATCAATTGCACGACCACTTTCCACCAAGCTCCAACCTTCCAAGTCTTTAGCAAGAAAATCATGTTGGTTTCTGGAGCTAGAATTTATCTGACTAGGTCGCATTTGTTGAGAGACGAAACTGGGAACAGGCAAAGGTGACTGTCGACCAGATGAAAAAGCGGTAACGTGCATGGGTGTCTGTGAACCAGAAGAAAAATTAGATTTCTGGTGCAGGCCGACTTCAAAAGCTGAAATAGGAGCACCATAAAGCTGACTGTCATCTGCAAAAGCATTTTGACCATTCCCAGTTTCCCTAGGTGGGACAGATTCAGAAATTGCATCTTGTCGCTTCTCACTTAATGTTGGCTTAAATAAAATCACTTCGTCATCCTCGTCCCCATCGTATAATTGAAATTCTGACTGGCTAATTGTCAAATCTGTCATGGAATCTTTCGAACTCTCTTTGATGCTAACACCTGGTTTCGAACCGGCTGAATAGAGGGCAGAACTGGTGTCTTCTAAATTTGGAGGTGCAACACCTATAACAAACCTCTGAAGTTTCACATTAAAACTTAGAGGTTTTTGGTCAACTTTCACAAGATTTGTTAGGGCCTTCCCTGCAGCTAAAATCCTTTTCAAACGAGAATCTTTTTCCTTCTTACTATCACGTCCAATGGACTGCTTCCTTGAAAAATCCAAGATGAGATGAGCAGATTGTAGGGGTAAGAACCCTCGTAGCTCAAAGTCCTCCCATAAAGCAAGCCGATTATCACTTTCCCCTTCCTCGTACTTGCTCATGTTAAAAAAGCAGTTTTCATCATCTCCGTCACTTGTAAGCATTAATCCATTGGTGGAGAGCTTGTTTAAAAAAGAAACACAATAATCCCAAAATTGCGACCTAACAGATGCTTGCTTGTCATCTATGTCACTGCCAGCTGCAACATCAGCAAAGCTGGCCAGCCATTCCAGAAAAATCAAGAGTCCGGGTAAAAGGTGACTTGTAGAAGGATCAGATAACTCTGAACATCTCTTAAAAATGTGTCCCATTAGCTCAAAAGTTGCAACAACTGCATTTTGAAGAAGTCCCTTGCGCTGTAGGATATCTGCATACGACTGACCTTCAGCCTCCCTTTTTACATTATGAACTGTAAATATGAGAATAGAGACCATCCTAACAATAAGAAGTCCATTATCCACAGCATCTAAACCAAAGTTCAACTCCTCTTCAGGACCAGACGAAAGCAGTTCGCGCAGAAGACTGCTAACAAGTGACAGCACTTCACCAAATGTGTCCAAGCTGGAGTAAGACAATATATATCATACAATTGTTTTTGTAATAAGTTAACCAAAAAAAAGAGGAAAAGAGAGTCCAAAATTTTCTACCTTGTGCGTGTGAAAAGGATTCCATTTAAGCGAACAAATCGAATACAAAAAGTTTTATAAATATCATGCTTATTGGGTGCTCTTTCACCGGAGCCATCAACATTGAACTCCTTCGCTTGAAGACTTGTTTCATTTGTTCCTATAGCTCTGTTATTTGTCTGGTCAGCTGACTCCTTTATCATATCTTTGTGCAACTGAGAGTAGGATTTTCGGTTCTGCAAAAATACACGCAAATACAATATATAACGAAATATAAAAAGGCAAATACATTGATCTATCAACACATACTTGAACACCATCCGGAACAGTCCAACCAGCCAATGTATAGAATCATTATGTATAAATCAGTTGATCAAAATTCTTTAATACTATTACTAATGTGGAAAGTGCTCTGGCTATGTATCAGATAGACAAAGTAATCTTAATTATTAAGCTAAATTATATTTGTAAAGTAGATACTAAAAGGATGAGACTAGTTACTGATTTATTATCGTAAACAACATGCTTAACCTGGTCCAATCTAATCTAGAATATATATCATATAATGAAAACCTATAACGCCCAACAAGTCCATTGTTTCAGCAAAGCAATTTCCCATTGAGCCTGGCCTAAAGCAAATTAAAAGGTTCTCATAAAGCTGGGACTGGGAACCCATTGCCCGAAGATCTCTGTGAAGATAGACACTGTTCATTGTGTGTCACGTGCGATATTTGCATCCAGAAATTAGAAAAGCGTATAGATCTATTTTCTATATTATATTTAATTGCATAACTAATTAAGCATCACGATCCTTGAAACTATAAACTGATGCAAACTTCCATCCATATTCTAGTATCTAAAAACTAACATTTGAGCCACCAAACCTTTTCAATTTTTTTGCATTGTATCAACTAAAGTTTTTAATAGATAAAAAACACAATTTGGAAAAGATTCTATACCCTTTTATATGCTGACAACACTTATAGCTGGTGAGAATTTGGGAGCCTATAATTAAAAGCAGTGTTCTCAGAAGTTGAAGGTAACTGGATTATATATATGCTTTACATGTCTCAATAGCAGAATGGATTTAATATTATATGACCAAGTGACTTAAAAAGTTTCAACTTAAAATTACGGAAAAATATATAGTGGTAGCCAAATTGGAAACAGAAACATGTATTACAACTAGTACACAACACCTTTTCGAAAGCAACAATTAAGTTCTCCCTTGCAGTTGAAAAGGGGTTGTCCACAGCCAAACTACGAAAATAACGGTAAACAGCCACCACTTCATCCCCTGAATAGGCAGCCACTATGGCGAGCTGCGAAACAAAAAAAATAACTTAAACTTACTACGTAAATTTAACAATGCTGTAAAGAAAAAGAAGCTTGATGGAAAATGATAAAACAGGACTGTAAGGAACAATACATATGAACAGTATTGTAATTAACGAAAAGAGCTGGACAGCAAAAGGAGGTGAGCGGGTACCTGGTGATGAGGATTTCCACTAGATGGCAAAAGAGATGCAGCCTGCAAATAGTAACTGGAAGCAGCTGCATAATCTCGATTTTTGGAGTCACCCTCCCCATATAGACCTTTATATCGTGCAAGGTCACCCAGGTAAATTAAACAACGGTGACAAGATATCAGACCCTTCTTCATCTCAATAGATTTTTTCTCATCTTTCTCAAATGCAACACGATTTTCAAAATCATCAGAAAAATGCCCTAGGGAGAGCCCATGTTTTGCTTTGATCTTCAATATAAGGTCATGGTAAAATCCCGTCGCTTCTGAAAGAAAAGTCTTGAACTGGAGACGTATTTTAGTGACTCGATCAGGCCTAGGACCTTTTGCAGACCGAGGTGGGACTGATCCAGCAGAAGCTGCAGCGGAATTAAAGTGTGCTCTAAACTCCTCAATTCTTCTGTAATGTAACTGCCACAAAGCATATTCAACATTGTGCTGTTCCGAAAAAGTATGGTCCTCAAGAATTATGGCTTCATAATTTTCCCGCATGAGTTGCCATGTATTTGGATCGGAGGGTACTTTTGCTTGTATTGAGCGTCGACGCTTATTCTCCAACTCCGTATTCTGTAAGATGCAATATGAGTAAAAGTAATTAATTTCCATGGCTGAGATATCTGGATATATGAGCTCATAATTGAAGCATGAACAAGTTAAATGGTGTTAATTATACTTAAATTACCAGGGAAATAAGTACTGAAGGAACATGTATGTTAATCTATAGCAAATGATAATACAACCATTGTGTACTTGTACAAATTTAGAGTGAATATATGAAACACTACTGGAACCAAAACTTTTGTAACTTGCTTACATCCATTTAACCTAGTAGAAAGAATGAATCCATCGTGAATCATAAGCATATGTTTTTTCTCAACTCAGTAGTACGGAATAGCTCATTTACCTAGATTGTCCAGATTTGTGAAATAATCTTAATTACAAGAGTTCGATATACAAAGAAAATGAAACTGAAATAGGAAAGTGAAGAATCATTAATGTACCAAGTAAATTAGGCAAGAAAAAAGAAATAGTTAAAAAACAGCTTTTGAAGACATGAATACGTTACAATTATCTGCTAGCCAAAAAAATTGTACATGTATCAACAAAAAGTAAGGAATATTTCAAAGCTTTACTGGTGGTAACCAGTATTTTTGGGGGTTTCCATACAATATTTTTTAACAAGCGGCAGTGGTGATGACAAAACAGAGCGTAATTAATCTAGACTAGCGAGTAATGACACAACATATTAGATGGGGAATATGCATGAACTCCCTATATAACAAACTAGTCTAAAGAACAAGAATATCAAATTAAGATTACTAAATTTGGAATACGATAGAAGAAACACGGAAACTTTAACAGAGAGGATCGTCAGAGAAATATTGTCCCTTGCAAACATACAAAATGCAGTACACGATAATACACGTTACTGTATAAACAAAAAGAAAACACAAACCTTGTCATAAAGACGTTGAGCAAGCTCCCACGACGAAGGAGCAGACATTTTACTTGTCGTATCTACAATTGTCATTCATCTACCATATCTGACAAACCCAAACCAAAGTATACCTGCAATAGATTCAATTGTATAAGCAATAGCAAATTCAATGTGGACAAAACTAAATATGTATATAAACGATGCAGCAAAATGACAGTGTGCAATTAATATATTCTTGCAAACAGACCCACAAACTTTAACTTAGCAAATCTCTTACAACACCTGATCAACCGTCCGTACACCAGTCAAACCTACTTTATATGCTAAACCTATACTTCATATGCCAAAACCAATACAAAATTCTAAGCTTGGTCAGGCTTATAAGCGCAGAAAAATAACCCTTCCAGTTTAAACTTTAGTAGTTATTCCCAAACATAGACCTGATTTTTTTAGCTCGGGAATCCTGTAAAACGTTCATTCTATTAAATTCATAAACTAAGATTCTTGATTCAAGGTCCTAAATATAAATCTCCTCCAAAAACTCATCAATACTCTCCTTCCCCCTCCCCTCGTGATTCCAAACCTCCCCAACCCCGAAAAATCCCAAATTCACTAACAAAACCAATTCCTGAAAACCAACCAATCACAAGAACCCCTAATTAAGTCCATGGCGACACATCAACACACCATAAAGTTCGAGTTTTTCTAACCCCAAATTGCAAGCAATTGGCAACAAACAAACAACTCAAGTCTACAATCTAACTCCTCAAACACTACACAACCACCACTAAATTTCAAGAAAACAGCATAATTACTAAAACAAAGCATAAAAACACATACCCAGATAACAAATAAGCAAAAAAATCCAATCTTTAACACAAATAAAGATAGAAACACAAAAATAAAATCTGGGAATTTAAGTAAAGTTAATAAAGAGAAAAAAGAAGAGACTTACAGGGCAAAAACAGATCTGGGGGAGCTGTAAAATTAATGAAATTAAGGATATATCAAGACTTTTATGGGGTATATGATATATAAAAGAAGCTGCTGACGGACATATAGACGAGAATTTAGGGGCAGCCGTAAGAAAAAAAAAGAAGTAACCAAAATCTCTCTCCTCTCTCTCTCTCTCAATCTCTCTCTCTGGAAGTCTTTATTTTCTATTCAAACTCTTCTTGACCCCCTCTCTTTGGTTTCACAGCGACAACAAGAGAAATGTAATATTTTTATATAAATAAATTCTGCTCCTATATTTAAATATTTAATATATAAGTTTATTACTGTCCCGTTGATTTCGATATGTTTACTATTTACACGTATTTAGATACTTCTATAAAAAAATAGATATGTTTACTATTTACACGTATTTAGATACTTCTATAAAAAAATATAGCTTCGTAATTTTTTTTTTATTTTTTTTTGGAATAAAAGTTTAAATATAAAATTTTTATACATAATTTTTTTTAAAAAAAAATATTATGGAGTTATACTTTAAAATAACATTGAAAAACGTGTCAAAAGTGATATAGAGAATTTAATGGGAAAGAAAGAGTGCTTTTTATTGTTAATCCGATATTCAGGTCAGTTTTCACAAAGCTCGACCAATAATCCGGTATCCCATCAATTTTCGCACACTTCGACTATTTTAATACTCTTTTTTGCACAAAATAAAAAAAAAGAAAAAAGAATCATGAATCGGTGACGGTGGCGTGAGTCTATCTCATACTATTTTATTTATGTAATCTGTTTTTAAAAAATAAGTAAACAATTGTATTATTAGTATTTTGTTACTGCTACATTTTTTATCAATAATAAACTGAAATTTATAAATTTATTAATAAACTACGTTTTTTGACATTTAACTGCATTTATTTTTAATTTTTTTTGAAATAAATGCATCTATAATTTTTAGTTCATGTAAATGTTAAGTGTTCAACTTGATTATTTATTTTAATATCTTATAAGCGACGTGTATATATTTTTGTTAAAGATATTTAATTCACATTCCTTGTGGATTGGGCTTGGGCCCAAAACATTAATACTTTATAACACTCGAAATCTTACTTTGTTCTTGTTGAAGCCCATTTCAAAAGGACTTTAAGTTAAGCCCAATCGGTCAACAACTGGTCAGGTGGCCTTTTTGAAGGTAAATTTGGGCTTCGGCAGTCCGTTTGATATCTTAATGCGGGCACGTAGAGTTACTGTCCCGTATCAAAATAAATGTCCACTTTTAAAAAAAATTATATATAATAGGAAATTCTGACATCGGTAATAAAATTATATTAATAGTAATATTTATTACATTTACTATATTAAATATATCATTGTTTTTGGTATATAGTTAAATTTGGAAATAAAAATCAGTGATATAATAATTATATGTGGTGTAAAATTTATCTTGAAAATATAAACTAAATTTTATAATTCGAATAATGACATCAAAAATGTAAGTGCACAATTATTATTAATTTTTTTTTTCAAAGGTCGACAGTTATTTTAAAACGGAGAAAGTATTACGTAGAAGAAACATTTCAAAATAATATAATTTGCAAGGGAGCCCAAAAGAACTTTCCGTTGATTAATCAACGAGAAAACCCTGACAAATAAAAAGAGAAATATATATATATATATATATATATATATATATCTTCAAACTTTCCAAGAGTACATGAAGGTCAGATGATGCAGCTAGCTAGTGTGCAAGCAAAATTCTACTATATATAATACCAAATTACCAACCTTTAAGCAACAATAGTACTGCACCCCTTTAAGCTTGTAAAATTTACAAAAAGCATCTCATCAAGATCTTATATATCACCCAATATTTATCAAATCCATCTCTCTATATATATGAGTTTGAGTAGGTAAAAAGATGGCTAGCTAGGTATATATGTCAAAGAACCCAACCATAACTGATGTTATTTTCAGCAGCAGTGCTATTGTTGTTTGCTAGAATGCTAGATGATCCTTCACCAGGGACATACTCATGTTGCTGATACCTGCTTCATAAAAAAAACCGAAAAACATAATTTTAAAGTTTTGCATTTTTCTGCATTGAAACATTAATTTGGTTAATTATCCTTCATCCGATTCTCGTTTTAAGATTAGTTCTCGTGTGAGTCGGGCCATATACGGAGAAGAAAGATAGAGAAGGGACTAGAGGAGTACCCTATTTGCAAGAAAGGAGGTTCTTGATCAGTAAGCATGGGATTTGAGTGAGAAGATTGTGCATGGTGCGGATGCATGAGTACATTACCACCCCATGGGCAAGGAACACCCCTATACTCTTGTCCTCCTGACTCTTGCTGCATTTTTTCAAAACAATTAAAAAGTTACTTTCTTGTCAGTAAAAATTGCAAATGCACTACACAGAGGTCTACACATATGTTAAATTCATAGGGATAATGAGTACCAAAGACAATTCAAAAGAAACCTTGATTTTCAGCTGTTTGTTGACATCTCCAAGATGACGTTCCTGTCAATACAAAACAGTAAAACAGAATTTGGCTCTTTATTTATTACAATATGAATGATTGAAATGATAGAAGCTTAGAACTGATCATACAATTAATAATGCCTATAGCTCCCAGTACTTTCACACTTATCACTGAAGAGAAATAAAGTCTCTGCAAGCTAAACCTAACTAATCAGACAAGCACTTGAAGGGTCTTTGAATACATTTGATGTTTGGTCAGGTTTTTCACCTTTTGTATACATCTACTAAAACTAATCTCAATAGTGTTATTCTTTTAGTACATTTGAAGATTTGAAGAGTTGTAAGATGGAGTACATATTGGATGTTTGGTCAGGTTTTTGTTTACATTCATTAACTCTTGATAGGACTTTTTATACTACACTACTCTATAGGCACCTATACTTCATATAAAGCAGAAATATATAGGGAGGTTCATGTTAATATCTAACAGTTAATTCAGATACCTTCCTGCGGAGCTCCTCCATTTGTTCAGCCATAGCCTGTGACTGCAGTGCATACATATAAGTGTATAATCATTTTATAACTTATTAGCTGGGAGCAGAAAGAAAAGAAAGATTTCTAACTAAACTAAATTATTGTTAGATTTTACAAGTGAGGTTAAAAAGGTTAAAGTAATCAGTTCTTTAGAAAATAGATAATTTTGTAAGTGCACTGTTTTCTAATTAACTTCTTTGACATTGTTACCTTTCTTTGCCTTGTTTGTGCAAGAGCCCCTTCGAGTTGTTTCTCAAGATTTTGCAGTTCTTTCAAGCTCAATGGTCCGAGATCCTCTCCAAGCAAATGCCTTCCTCATTTTTAATGCAGATCAAATTTTTAACAGTAGTATAAAATACATGTTAACAACAACTTTACAACATTTTACAAATCAAAACACTTGTCTATGTATAGAATCTTTCATATATAATTAAAAATGAGATTTATATGTTTATAATCACTATGTCTGAAAACTTAGGTTATGTATATGACTAGTAATGAGCTTAAATGTCTTGGGACGAATATCAGAACTGTCGCCTAACCTTTGAGAGCGTTGCAGGGATTCATACTTTGCCTTCAACTGTGAGACCTCCTGGTACCAGTTCTAATTGAGAAAAGAAGTGGGGAAAAAATTGACATAAGTGTAAGAAATTAGAAAACGGAAAAAACTGTAGAGGTTACTGTAAAATGTAAACACAGAGCTAGCTGAAATTTAAGTAACGGAACCTCAGTTTCAAGATACAATGCCAACCTGTGTTTCAGTTTCAACGCTATTGTTCAATTGATTTAAACTGCTACGCTGGTACTTCTCAAGGGTTGTAGTCAGACTGCATCAAAAAGATTAACCTACTTAAAGTTCTGCTACAATCAATATACACATGCATGTTTACAAAATACACTATATTATCTTGCTCCATATGATATTATAGTACTTATAAAACATATTGAAGGGCATGTAGAAAGACTGAAGAAGTAAAAATCTACTAAACCATGAATGTGTATAGAACAGTGTAATGTTCTGATTGTGCATAGTGTATATGCAGAGGTTATCAGTCACATACACATACAATATGTTACCAGTTCGAAGCAGTAAAATACTGTGTAATCTTGTAGTTAATATTCATGAAGAATTAATAATGGTGCTGCAAACAATTTCCACAACATGGGAGATTACACGTATACATACAATATATTTATACTTAGTCCATGTTGGTGAGCATTTACCAACATTAAATATAGTGTTTTCCAACTCTTTTCTTTCTGATCACATTCAACATTGCCAAGGAGAATATCATTTAAAGGATAGTGTTGGGGTTTTGGGGGGGGGGGGGGTTGTACCATAGAGAGGATATTTATATTATGAACCCCAGGCTGACAATTTGCACAGAGAGAATGGGATAATCATACATTTTTCTAGTACCAAAGAGAAATCACACCTGCATCCCTTCAATCAGAAAGACCAATGCCCAAGAATTATGCAGTACTTTGAGTCCTTACACATTGCAAATCTAACAGTAGTTATCCTTAACCATACTACCAACTTGAAACAACATAAGTACATATGTACTTAATTATGATATAACTATACCAAAGAAATCCTTATATCTAACAAGACTATATGGCATATCAAGTACTCCAACTTCTCCTACAATACATGACTTTGTAAACAAAAAAAAAACCCAAATGCATAATAAACTCCATTAGAAATGAGAAATGTAACACACCAATACACCTTATACCTTGGTTCTAAATTAAATGAATTTTGTGAAGTATCTGGTCAACATATGAGTGTAATTTTTTCTCTCAATCTCTTCATGGCAGAAATCTCACACACACACACACACTGGCCCTAAGCCCATTCCTTCCCTTTTATTTGTGTTTACCAAGCATAATTTCTTATCTTCCCTTCTATTGAGTTCACCAAGCATGATTCTCAGACAATACAGATTTGAATTAATATCAAGCTTACCAAGAGAATGAATAAACATATACACAATGGAAACAATAATGAGAATGATAATACAGAATGCAAGAAGCAAAAAGTTAATGGAGTAAAAGACTCACAGATATGTACAGCTTATCCAACCTGAGCTCAAGAAAAAACCTCATACTATTCAGATAGAACAAGTCAAAACACACACACATACACACAGAAACACATACAAAGAAAAGAATAAGCAAATCAAAAAGTTGAAATCAGATCTCTATTTCCAAGACCTAGATAAAAGAGAATCATCTGTTTCATGAAAACCTTAGATCTAGCACTAACATCCATTAATTTAATATAAATTGATAAAACGTGTCGATTTGTCATTAATCAACACAGTTATAATAATACTTCTTTAATCTTATACATTAAAATATACATTCACACAGATTCCTTATAAGAATAAAGCAAAGTACTCAGAATAAACAATAATATAAGTAGCTAGACATAGCTGTAAAAGAATAATAATAATTGTTACAATACAAACAAAACAACTGGTAGAGAACTCTGAGAAATACACACATACACGCACTTTATCTAAATCTGAAAACCTAAACAAAAAATAAACCTAAACAACACATGACCTTTTGTCGTATCCATATCAACAAATTAATAAAAATTACAAAATACGTGTGTGCGGTGACGGAACCAGAATTTCGAAACATTTACTAAACATTTGTGTGCCTATAGTGTACCTGCCGGTACTGGAGAACTCGTAAAGCTTTCCGCGGCTGGAGAAAACAATGACAGCAACTTCAGCATCACAGAGAACGGAAAGCTCATAAGCTTTCTTCATCAAACCGCCTCGTCTTTTCGAGAAAGTCACTTGTCGATTAATCTTGTTCTCGATCCTCTTCAACTCAACTCTTCCTCTCCCCATTTTGTTGCCCTAATTATTTTTCTTCTGCACAAAATGGTGAGGCCTTTATCTGTCTTAAATTTAAATAGATACTGACACAGTGTAACTAGGACTTTGGTCAAACGGCGTGATGTTACGGCAAAATATGATCTTATTGCTTGTGGATTAAGTTCTAATTACGTTTAGTGTCTCCTTTAAGTGTGAGTGATTAACAAATTAGGTTGGGCTCAGATGATTAACAGAACTAGTTAATTACTGCACTTTCATTTAATCAGCTGAACTTCCTTTTTTTGGACGGGCGTTTTTAATAATCTAATTTTAGGATTTGATCTGATTTGACAGGTTTATTGAAACACCTACCTTAATTTATTTATTGTTTATTGAACTTTAATTTAATAATAATAAATAAAAAAGATTAATTTATGATGGACATAAATTACTACAGAATACTTTGCGATTGGAACATTTTATTCATTAATACAATTATTTATCCAGGTGAAAAAGTCTACTATTATGTTTAGATCATAAAATAATATTCATGCGTCAATATTATTCGTTTATCCACTATTAATTTATCCATGTTTTAATGCACAACTTGAAAAATAAAATAATTGTAAAATGATTAACTTAGTGATCATTAAGTTAAAAGTGATCATGATCACTTTTCAATAATTGTAAAATAATTGTAAAAGTGACGATGATCACTTTTCGAAAAAATGCGTTCATAATATTTTATTAAAATACAGTTAATTTAAAAAATAAGATACGACGGTAAGAAAATAAAAGTCGGCTCTATCATTTCATATTGGCAAATAATTTTGTAAAATAAAATTAAATTAAAAAAAAAGTGTACGGTCAAAATAACTATAATTGCATAAAATACTTTTGGACGAGAAAGTTAAAATGTAGGGTAAACGTGTCAACCTACCGTCACATATACATACAATTGAAATTTGTCCTAGCTTGTCAACTTCAACATAGTACAATGTGACATTGTCGTATGAAATGATGTTATAACACTGTTTAATCATGCTTCGTTTGGTCAAGAATAACAAGGAGAACAAGGTTAACTCTAGTTAGAAAACAAACTATTAACTGCCATAGTTTTTGAATATGCCTATGAACCCATTCATTTACGTCTCCCTCTCTTCTTTTTAGTCTCGATAAATAAATAAAATTTCCGTTATCAGGATTAGGGAAGGCCGCCTGATAACAAATATTCCGAAAATTGTTAGATTTTTTGGAAAGTTACCAATTTACTCCCTCCGTCCCTTAAAATGTTTTCTCTTTGTGTTAGACACGTTTACCAATACACAATTTTGATTGTTAAATTCTTTAATTTCGTATTAGTATTAAATATAAAATTTTTATTTTATTAAAGTACTCATAAATACGAATCCAACAAAATCATTCATGACTATCTTTGATCTTATGGATTATACGTAAATTAGTAGTCAATAGTTTAGCATGAACATGGACAGTACAAAAAGTCAAAATAGGAAACACATTATGGGACAGAGTGAGTATTTTATAAAAATATTTGACCGATTTGATTTGTAAAATCTGATTAATTGTTACTAATTATTTTTTGAATGGAATATTCATTATAGATAAGACTAATGTATTCAATGTTATTAAAAGTATTTAAATTTATCATCCGATAAATTTCCGACTTTCGATAAATAACAAATGAGTACCTGAGTTTCGATTTCCGAATTCTGTAAACGTGGCCGTAACAATGTAATAATGTTGAGGAGGGAAAAGGTGGGATTTGGTGGTTGGGTTTTCTATTTGGAGGAAAGGCAATTCAAGGGAGGGGAAGGAGAGGGGAATAAATGCAGGGCTAGTATATGCATGTTAGGTTGGTTAGAGAGTTTACTTGTTAAGGAAAGGTTGTGACAGTAGAGCAAAGATAATACCAATACTTCATTCCCAGTTTTAGCAAACTATATCTGTCAACTTCAGCTAGCTGCCCACACTTGAATTATGTTCTAGTTTGAACTTAAGAGGCCATACAACATCTATTCAATATATATCACATCTTTTTATTTTAGAGTTTTTATTAGCTAGCTAATTTTTTCAATTATTGTTTTGGAGCCACATGCACTGTGAAATAGATGTAAAAATTTTAAAAAATGGTATTTGGCAATATATATGATGATCATTCAAAAAATTGTTTAATTAACTTTTTCATGAGTTAAATATTTAAAATGTAGGAAAAAATAAGTAAAAGATACTTTTACCAGTACACTAGTTTATAGCCCGTGTTTTGCATACGGAGATTTCAAAAATTATTTAATAAAATAAATAAATAAATTTATAATTTAAATTGAATAATATGATTATGAAAGATTAAATTATCTATATAATAAGTGTATTACATCTACATATTATGATAAATTTATTTAAGAACTACTTTCGTCACATATGTTATTTTTATGTTATATATTTTATGAGATTATTTCTATAAATAGATCTGTTAAAATTTAAACTTTAATTCAAATTTGTATTAAAAACTTACCATAAGTGATTTTCAAAAAAACTTACCATAAATAACACAATTCATATTTAAAATTGTATTATAAAGTTTCTATAAATAAAATGGGTCATAATAAGTACATGGATCTTTTATAAACCTAATATGGATATCAAACCAAAAAATGAATAGTCCACTGAGTCAAATTAAAGTTAAAAATCATATCCGAACCAAAATATGGATACCAAGTCTTAGGAAAGGGTTATCCAGCAATTTATAATATATAGATTCCGAAGAGAGTTAATAAAAAATGATCATGTACACACATAAAAATATATCAACATCTCGTAAAAAGAACCGGAGGTATATATACATCGTTACCGATATTATGGGACACTTAGAGAGGTGTTAAATTCGTAGCGAGGACGGCTAAAAGTTAGTAGCTACATAGGGCTGAATCAGGCAGATAACACATTATAACTATGGGTTTGCTCGTATCCGTTCCATAAATTTTAAAATAAGTAATATATGATTTAAAATGAATAAAGAATTTATAAGTGATAAATAAATAAATAATTATAAGTTAAATAAGTGTTTGGTTAAATGTCAGAATATTTTTTACTTAACTGAGCTAAAATAAATAAATTCAAATATAATTATCTTAATTCGTAAATTTTAAATTAGAAAGACATGTAAAAACATGAATTTTAAAACAAAAATTAATAAAAAAGTGAAAAATCAAAAATAAGTTGAGAAAAAGTATATCGTTGCTAACATTTAACTTATCAGCTTATAAGTTCTAAATTCAATTTATAAGCTGGATCGACAAACACTCATCCATAAGTACTCATTCACTTATACTTAAATGGGAGGGCCAAACAGGCCCTTTATGGCATCTCAATCTAATCGCTAAGCTCGCAAGTTTTGTTGTCTCTTAATTATTTAATTTAAAAAAAAGAACCAGTTCTTCTAAAATATCACGACCATAGTGAAAATACATTTACCATACTAATTTTACATGTTTATTTACAGGTGGCAAAGGAGATTAATGATACCCATCTTTCGAATAATATATTTGCCTTTCATATCTAAGAAGTCGAGCGTTAGTTTTGATTATGAGCCAATATAAATTTAGATTTAATTATAAATTTAAATATCATTTTTACAAGTAAAGAAATAAAAAACGTTATAATAAAGAAAACATTACAAGTCAGACGTTAGTCAATTTTCGGCTCTGAGCCAATATTATAAATTTAGATTAACATTATGAATTTCAATATCATCTTATAAGTAAAGAAACAAAAAACATTATAATAAAGAAAACGTTATAGATAATTTGTTTCATTTGAGATAGAAAGATAACGGAGTTGAAAATGTTTGGATAATTAGAAGTTCCATCGATACAATGGATGATAAAGAAAAAAATACTCATGGCTCACAACGAGAAGCTAGTATTAGTTGGTGATTTATACTGTGGGTGTTTATCTCCTTACGGGAAGTAAAGATTCGATTCAATATACGTACATATGTAATTAATTAGCAAAAAAAACCGTAGCAAAATAAAAGGTGCACAAACTTTGAATTAGCAACTAGTTTAAGAACAATGGATCAAAATGTCATTTTTGAGTGTTAAATGGTTAAAAATGTCACTTTTGAAAAATAATGATCCAAAATGTCATTTTATAATGGCACTTCGCCTTATGTTTTGTATTTTTAATGCAAAACGGTACATAGTGTGCCGTTTTGGTACTTTGTTTTTTTAATTTTTTTAAAATGTGCAAAACGGTGGTTGAAGTAGCGTTTTGGCTCAAAACGATACATCATATAGCGTTTTGTAACAAAACGTTACTTTATCTACCGTTTTGCGTATAAAAAAAATTCACAATGTTAAAACGTTACACGAAATTCCGTTTTAGGTATTTTGCGTAAACGGTACACGATGTATCATTTTAAAGTTACATTTATGGTCATTTTTAACCCACAAGTGACATTTAAGGTCAGCATCCCTGGTTTAAATGGATTCAACAAAGAGAAGAAAATATGAATTTAACACCCTCATGTTAAATGGGCTTAACAACACCAAGGCCCAAATCAAAACCCACAACAAAAATAATTAAATTTTGTAATCCAGTTTAAAACCCGTCACCGAGCCTGAAACAAAAGGCAAACTTAAAAACATGGAATTAGAGCAAAGAAGAGGCGGAAGAGCATTCAATCCGGGTCGGGTACAACCCGGACCTCCCTATCACTCTCGTCCTGCTAAACCCTTTCACCATCAACCCATTGATCGCGAAAAGGTCTCTCTCTCTCTCTCTCTCTCTCTCTCTCTCCCTCCCTCCCTCCCTCCCTCTCTATCTCTCTCCCTCTCTCCCTCTCTATCTCTCTCTCTCTCTCTCCCTCTCTATCTCTCTCTATGTGTAAAATTTACTGTGTTACTGATTTGATTTTAGTTGGTAATTTGTAGCTGTTGTTTTTGCATTGTGATATGTGTGTCTGTAGCTAGCTGCATTGTATTTTATTTTTGATGTTTTTCGGGTTATTTACGATGAATTTGTGAAATTAGGGATTTGTAGGGCAGTTGAATAGACAGTGAAGTTTTTTTTGTAATCTTGAGTTGTTTTTAGAACATTGTGGACTAGAGTATTCTTTTTTACGGAGAGAGGCTGAGTGCCGCAGGACTAGGAAATTGGGAGAATTTTAGATAATTAAGTTTTGACTTGTGGACGGAGAATTAGGAATGTATGTATATGAAGTGGTTGCATTGTTGTTTGTGGATTGTATATAGTCATATAAGGCACGTAGGCGTAATAAGCTAGGCAGTGGAGTCAGCTGGAAGTGTGTAATATGGGAACGCGTCTTAATGTTGTACTCAAATGAAATTTTAGTAATTTTTTTTTGATTAAAAGTGAAATGTCAAGTGTCCGCTGTCCATACTGTCCAACATTGGTACTCAAATTGAAAGTAGAAGTAAGGATAACGTAGGGAATAAGTGTATAGGAGTAATGTGGGATGGGAAAACAGGTAATGAATTAAGTGGCCGAATTACCGACCCGTATTGAATTGGTATTAAGTGTTATTAAAGAGGCTTACACAAAGATACATGAAGAAGATATATGCTAAGAAATCAAGATCATTTATTTATAATTTTAAACGAGGTCCAAGCACGGAAAAGTTAGTTTAGACATTCCTCTTGGAACCACAAATCTCACATATATATGCAAACAGCTTGTTTGGAGCAGATTTTTAAAAAAAACTGTCCTTAGCAAATGTTCAGAATTCATCTTATTTTTGGTTCTTTAGTATTGCATTTGTTTTGTTTAGTACTTTTTCTGGTTAGGATGCTATTGATCCAGAGTACCTCGTTTTTTATTCTTTTGTTTAGTACTGTAATATTACTTGGGATCTAAGATTACAAAGTAGCTTTTAACATACTAACTAGTGATAATGTCTTGGTGATATGCAGACATGTCCGCTCTTACTTCGAGTTTTCACAAAGGTGAGTACATTCCTCATAAAGTGGCATATCTCCACTTCATAATGTTGATGGCCAATAATCATTAGACACTATATAGTAAAAAGTTTCCTGAAAAGGTATAATATCCCGATGTCTGTTAAAATTTTGGTCGTGTATCTATATACATTGAGCATCTGTGCGTGCAGCATTTGAAACACCAAGAACATGGCTGTATTCTTAGACTTGAATGGTTAACTGTCTAAAATAGCAATAATTCGCTCCTTGTGAAGTATGGTCATCGAATTCTCGAAAGGTTTGGTTCTCGTTAGTTAATTTGGTTATGGAAGTTTAGCATTAAGTTTAAGAGAACATTAATGCCCCCTTGGCCCCTTGAGACCCTGAAAAATGTACAAATTCCTTTTATTTGGAGTTTCAATTTGGTTATTTAAACTGAGGAGCCTGGGAAAGATAATGTTAAAACTTAAGACCTAACTGGCGGGAATGTTGTGCCATTTTGTGGACAATGGCGAAAGATTAATTCAAATTTTTATTGTAACTTTTGTAGGTTGGTGCTCACCATACTGAAGATGAGTTTTCAGTGAGAGGGAAAGAACCCAAAGATGAGGTCCAGATTTATACATGGAAGGATGCTACACTCCGTGAGATGACTGATCTTGTACATATCTCCTCTGCCCTTATAAAAATATGCAAATCGTAATGAATATTTTCTTGGAATAATCCTCTAAGTTTTATTAGTTACACACGCTTTGTAGTATTTCCTGTACATATTGATAAATTGACGTTGTAGTTGTAGGAAGATAAACCATAAAAGTGAAGTAAATTTTTCATGTTGCAATCATGAAGAGCAGTTAAACTTTAAAGTACAAAGCTTTAGATTATCAGGTAACTGAACTTGGGCATTTGCTTTAAGACAAGTAAAGCTGGTTAGTTAGTGTTAATGGTGTGATTGTACTTTAACGAGCTTGTATTTGTGCTGCAACGGGAATCATGAAGCGCGGAAGTTATATCAGTTTGCTTTAGCCACTTCTTTTGGGCATCTGCTGATAACTAATTTGTTTATTAAAATAAGTATTTGTAATCATTTTTTCATATAGTGAGTATAGGAGTCTAAAGTAGGTTGCAGCTTCAGCAAATTTTGTATTTGGATACGGTTGTTGAATTTGTGCCGCATATGTGTGGCCATCATTTATATGCATTTGTGACCCACTTATATGGTTTTTGTGTCCATCTGGAGGTTTTACTGGATTTTTTTTGTTGCTATTAAGGCTACATTAAGTATGTGAAGGTTAAAAAGTTGAATACGCTAAATTGTGTTGATCTGCTAAACATGCAAGTAGATATGAATAGAATTAATAAGAACCCATTCCAGGAATTGTGTGATCACCAGTTGTGTAGGTCTGCTTGCATGCTATCTTTGTGCTTGGAATGATTTGTTTACAGACCCTTGGTTAGTCTATCAGTTACTTGGGTGCTTATGGTATTTCTTGCGGCTCCTTGTAGGTCAAAGAGGTTGCTCCAGAGGCCAATAAAAAAGACGCAACACTGTCCTTTGCGTTTGTGTATCCTTGTAAAACTGGGAGGCTTTTAGTCAGAAAGGTAAGTTAGTCATCTTTGGGATGATATTATGTCATATGTGGGCTGTAAATGCGGACATCTGGAATTAGCTTAGATTATTCCTCACAAAGTTAGATTTTGATCTCTAGTGATTACTAAGATATGTGGTAATGATAGAGCCATTAACGTGTTAGAGTTACTTACCGTGTCCTATCTGGTCCCCATTTTCAAGAGACAGTAGCCAATTTAATGATGTGATAGTTGTATAGTACTTGTAACTTGCTATTCCCTCTACTTTACCAAATGTGCATGTACTTTTTAATTGACATTTTTCTGTCTGTTTATCACAGGAAGCCTTAAACTAATGATACCTTTTCTTATTGTCATTAAAGAAGTGGACTGAATTTATTTGGCAAGTACGTATCAGATTCCAACTGGACCTTATTTGCTTAAGTGATGGATTATGTTATACATGTGCGCTGTACTGATCCATACGCCTAGCTCATAATTAATGGAACATTAAGTGCTCTATATGCTTATCATATGTATTTGCAAGTCGGCACTTAACTCTGATTACTGGTCTGAGGGGTTGTCTAAAAGTTTACTGTTATAGCTCATAATTTTGTGATTTTGTTTAAAGGTTGGAAGAACCTTCTCTCATCCAGATCCAAGAAGACCAGACAGTGGTAATATGTCACTGAGAGACTTTGACTTTGAGGTAATAAAACATCCCCTTCTGGCTTCCTAGTTAACATGTATTATGAAAACCATAAAGTTGTTCCCAACCATTTGGAAAATGCAGATTGGAGATTACCTGGATGTTGCAATCCTGTAGGTCGGAACTTCTTGTGCTTAGGCTTAGCATCCCCCTGCCTCTTGTCCCCTGTTAGGTAGATCACTGAAGTTTTACGTCACAGTGCTAGATTTCCTTCAAACAATTCCCTCCTTATTGTTAGTCACATTGTTTAATTGTCGATGATGCACCTAATGATGACAGTGTTGAATCCAAAATAACCTTCTAGATTGTGTATCTGATGCTTAATTTTCTTATTTATTTGCTTTTTTTTTTGTTGCTAAATTCATATGTTTGCACGGCTTGCGGTTTCTTTGCCTGGGAAGTGAGCTATAGCCTATAGCCTATAAATGTGAATGATAGTAAAGGGATGATAGACTGAGTAACTTTTGTGCTAATACGTGCCACTGTTGTATGAAAATAACAACTCCAGGGATGTGCTTCTACTTCCTAAAAATGTCTTGAAATAAATTTATTAGTGCATATTTATTTAAAGGATTTCTTTAATATTTATGATTCATTCTACTGGGGCATCTTCCCTTTCGGTAGCTCTTAATTATTTAAGTAATAATTACTGCTATCTAAATATTATGTATACGGAATCTTGAAGCTCTAGTCAAAGAGGCAGATACTTTCCCACTCCTACACTTTACTCAGAATGTCCTTTAGGTTGTATTAACTTCGAATTAGAATCAAGCTTTTGATACACACCCACACCCACACACGCGTGCACGCATTGATGTTGTAAATATTGGTTGCTTTTAATTTTAGGACGGTCAATGGACTTCGGGCTCTTCTAAGTAGAATCCTACTCAAGGTTATAATCTTGTCTTGAATGATTGTAATTAGTACCAATGGAAGTTGTACATAGATTGTTTCCTTCAAATCTGGGAAACCACTCCCCTCCTACAGGTTTAATTTTTTTCCACATTCTTCAACGTGCTTTCAAGATATTGTCCTTGGGTTTTCTCACATTTTCAAGGATTCACACTCATTGCACGTATAGAGGTCACACATCAATTCTAACTATACCCTATCGCGTTTCTTCATTTGATCTCATGGTGCAACATCCACCAGCTATTTGGAGAAAACAGGCTCCATATTTTCAACTTTTTCTATAACTACACTTACCATCTTAAAGCTTCTGCTAACTTTCTATCCTTGGATCTGATAGTGATTTGGATTCAAATGGTTCCTTTTCTCTTGTCGACCAATGGGTTTTTGTTTTTTCCGTTGTCCTTTTCTTTGTTGTCATTTAGGCTATATCACATGACTGAAGCACTTGAATGTTTCTTATCTGTCTATTTTCAACCTTTCTTACCACAGTAATCCTTCCAGTACATATTAGATTGCTTAAAACAATGTTGACAATCCCAAAATCGATTCGAAAAGTATTCTCGAGTTACACGTGTCATGTTTTTATTTGTGGCACGAGGGTTCATTATCTTTATGAAAAATTAACATTTGTTACATAAAAATATCGAAATATGAATATGATGGGTGGATCCTAGACCCGGCAATTTTGAACATGACTTGCACGAAACGACACGAGAACGAGAATTTAGTGTTTGTGTTTGCATTTTTAGTACACGACACGAAAGTACACGGCCGAAGTGTTTGCATTTTTAGGACACGACACGAAAGTACACGGTTGAAATTTAGTGTCGGTTTTATGTTTAACCTTCGAGTACACGGCACGACACGAAGTATACAGACATAAATAAATATTATAATTAAAATTTAATATTTTTTATAAATATATGTAGAATTATAATAAATGCATGCATATTTATTTTAAAATATTATTTGATTTCATGATATTATATAGAATTGAGATCTAGATATATATTTTTTATATATTTTTTAATTTTTTTACCTAAAAATCTTGTATTTTAATTATATTAATATTAAATTTAATATATATTAATAATCAATAAACACAATATACACGACACGAAACGAAAGTATACGAACACGAATATACACGGACGCTAAACATGTCGGCTTTGTGTTTGACATTTAAGTACACGAAACACGAAAATACACGACACGAAATTATACGACACGAACAAATTGGCAGGTCCAGTGGATCCCCTTGCTCGTGGGAAAGAAGAAGCTTCAGAAATCTTCTACACACTAATGGAAGTAGCATATAATTAAACCAACTTTAAGGGTTTGATGTAATGCGAATATGTGATTAAGTGAGTAATGCCCAATCACAATTATCCTAAAATTTCTTGTCATTGGACAATGATCTCTTTTATTCCACTACCACTTATTAGCTTTATCTCCCATCTAGTTCCAAAATTCCTGTCCCCAGTATCCCCAGGACTAAAGTATAGACCACAATGGCCTAAAGATTGCTTTGCTAGATCTCTTCTTAGCCGAAGGATGATGACATTTCATAGCAAATTGGTGACCATAAACATGTTAGTGATCAATCCTAGTCCGGGGCGGTGGCGGATCCAGGAATTTTAGTTTAGGGGGACACCGTGACAAATTTTGAGAATATCCCTTTATATTTTCGAATTTTGAGTGGACACTTTCATATATTTTTAAAGAAATTAATAGTGAAAAACGTAAAATTTAATTTAATAAGGGACACGTGTCCCCCGATGCCCCTGATCATAATGACATCTGGTTTGTAGTACGATATCTTTATCTGCATCTGCACCAAGCCACCAAGCAATAGACTTGTCGGGTGGTCTATTTGTACGATCCAACTGTTTTATCAGTGATGCAGCCATCAAATTTTGGTAAACCATCAATTCGTAAAAGTTTTCGTTGTGTTAATAATTATTTAGGCCACTCCTTTTCTTTGCACGATCGGCAAATAACAATGTTGTTGCAGGGACAATTCCGCAACTACGGATACTTCTTGGCAAGGCTATGATTAGTCGTGAGAAATAGTTCAACTTATTTTCCGAAGTTGAAAGAAAGGGAAAAAATGATAAAAATAGCCAATTTTTAAATTTTTTTAATCAAAATAGACATTATGAAAAATTGATACTCCACTGATAGTTGGGTATCTCATATAAAATGAATACTCCTATCCTCATCGGCTAAAGTTGGTCAACTTTTCAGAAATTGGTCATTTTTATTAATTCTGTATAAAAATAGGCTAAATTTGTCCTTCACTTAAAGAAAGACGGGTGCACACTTAAGAAGTCTGAACTCTTAAGAGCCATGATACAAAAATATCGTAAATTTAAAAAGTTTGACCAGAAATTAAATAATATAGAAAGATGGCCCGAAATTTCACATAAAATATGTATTTCAAGTAAGCGTATAATGTGTCCAAGACACTTTAAAGACACGAAATATTACATACATATATCACCTATGTCTATCACGCGTCTACGACACATTCAAATGTATGGTACTTTGTTCATTATGACGCAAAATATTACATAAAGTACACATATCATCGATGCCTGTCACGCGTCTACAATACTTAAAATACATGGTACTTGCTCAATATGGTTTGTAACTCTGTATGCTTCACAATAATGCGTAACAGCAATGCACATCTTCCACAAGAAATTCACAAATGCTGAAAGCTTATGCTATTAGCTATATATCACACAGTTGCAAACTCAGTCAAATCAACCATGTCAGCGTATGTGATAACCTTTAGCATACTGTATCCTATAAGAATGTTACTGTCATATCAAACATATAAAACTGAAAATCATCACTCCTATCTTGTCTTAGTTTGTAACATCTAATGCAAGTAAGTTTAAGCAATAATCCAGTGCAAGCAATCAAAATATACAGTTAGGCATACAGTTACAATCAAGTTTTTAAATTACGTATCATTCGATACAGTTAAACCTCGATGAAATAATAATCAATAAAGTAATAACCTCGCTAAAATAATATTTTTCTCCGGTCTCAGCATAATGGACACAATGTATTTTTACTCCCGGTAAAGTAATAAACTCGCTAAAGTAATATTTTTTCTTGGTCCCGACCCTATTACTTTAAAGAGGTTTAACTGTATAAGGCTTTCCTGGATTAAATGAAGTTATTGAACATATGGAAAGATGAAGAACAGACCTTTGTCACTATATAGAAGTTACATCAATCTAGAGATAATGCTGGTCACTGCTTGATGTGAATCACTTCCATTTGTCTTGCTTGAACTAGTATTAAGCATATGATATTTCCTACTACCCTATACTTATTCTAACAATAACAAGCAACTGTCTGTGTTTTCTTTCTTTAACTGTATAGGGTGTTACAGACTCTCTTTGTGAGCAAACTTATTCAGGGTTGAACCTTGCAGAAGTTTGTATCTTTGCCACATTCGGTCTAGCTTCCCGATGCTGGATATCACAATTAATTTAATTTACGATGGTCACCATGATCCAGGAAATCAATAGCACAGAAAACTTAAAACGAACCCTTGACTTTGGCCTAATGGACATCCTTCTCTTCTTGATAATTAGTTGTTGATGGAGACATAAAACCTCTACAGAAACTTCTCCAGCCTTTGGAAAATAAAGACATTATTATCCTTGTCATTTCTCGAGGATAAATTTTTGCAGTCTAGTGACTACCGAATAGACTATCAACAACCACTATACTCTAAACTTTTATACTTTTATTACCCAAGTGAAATATAAATTTTCCCTCTGAGAACAAAGAATAAGTTACTCAGATCACTACCAATCACTTTCTAAAGATAAAATACATATAGGATAAAAGTTAATAGGGGAAATATCTTATTAAACCTCAAAAAGCATATTTTTTTATCCTTAACAAGACAATGGTCCTAAACTGTCTAAAAACTGAGAAGTATAATGTAATTTTGAACTTGTTGTGTTAGGACAGTGATTTTCAATGTGCCTATAGCAATTTAGCTTCTAATTCTTGGCAACAGGTGGAAACATAGTTGGAACTATCTTTCATGCATTCACATGAATGCATAAACTTCTTTTCTTTTTCTCAGAGTAACAACAGAGGTCCCAAATTTTTTACAAAATAATAGATTGAATAGTTATGCGGATACTTTATTAAATTTACATGGCTGAATGCCACAATATTATCGAGTACACCATTTGATACATTCTTTAAAACTTCTAGCTTTACTCTTTTTTCTCTCTCAAAAGTTATGCCAAAAGTAGCACAACATTATTTATATGCTATATACATCGACTTCAATCTTTTACAGTGCATCCTAGATTCTTACAAGAAGTGGCTATATGTTTACTATCAAAAGGACCTGTGAACAGTTTCAGTTCTCAACCTCACATAAGCTGGATTATGCTGCTAGACAAAGGTACTGATTTTGTTTATCTATAAAAAATATGCTTGCCATCATAGAAGCTTTAGTGATTGGCGCTGATATATTAACTATCCTGGCCCAGGACAAAAACATGTCTTGCCAATACATAATCCTGCTGGAGGTATCTCATGGAAGAGAACTTCCTCTCACTCTACCTTCTATATAATATGTGCATTATCATGCCTACATATATGTGTCTTATGTGTTATGTCACATTGCATTATATATTACCATCTTTGCATTACCCTCTAGATAGAAAAACAAAAAACACACAGGACGTAGTGTCATGCACACTAAACTGAGAGGGAGAGAGTAGAAAAACACAAGAGTGAATTCTATATAATATTCCAGCTTTTGTTACTTACTTCTCCAAGAAACGGCTTTGGCTTTTCTCTTCGCTTCAATTGCCTTCTTTTTATGATACTCTCTTCTTTGATTCCTACCAACCATCCTTCTATTCAGTGCTATACCATACAGACATATATATAAATAAGACCCTTGTCCATCTTTTAAGTACCTGTTCAAGCATAAGCATGCCAATGCCATCTGCTATTTTACACAAATCTAGGTCTTCACCCACAAATGAAACAAAAAAGGAACAAAAAAAATTAGTATTCGATGCATCCCTTTATCAACATGAAGTAAACATACCTGCACAGTTCATATGGCCTGACCACGAAAAGCCATGTGCTGATCAGCCGCCTCCACTTGTTGTACCTCCCATTGACTTAAAAGGCTACCTTGCTGGTGATCCCTCTGCCATCTCGAATGCCACAATGCTCATAGACGAAGCCTGTCAAAAGCATGGTTTTTTCCAAGTTGTTAATCATGGAATTGATATGGAACTGATAAATGAAGCTCACAAGAATATCAGCAGCTTCTTTGGAATGCCATTCTTGGAAAAGCAAAGAGCAGAGAAAAAGGCTGGTGATATTTCTGGATATGCTAGTAGCTTTACCAACAGGTTTTCCTCAAAGCTTCCATGGAAAGAAACACTTTCTTTTCGATATTCTGCTGATCAACAATCTGCCTACAAAGTTGAAGATTATTTCTCGAGTGTAATTGGTGAAGATTTCAGACAATTTGGGTAAGAAGCTTACTAATAAAATACATATCAGTTGTGCTCTTTACTTCCTGAACTCTACTCATAAAAGTTCTGTTTTTTGTTAATTTTTGTTTATTTGATTTCCTTAGGAGGATTTGTCAAGAATATTGTGAAGCTATGAGCAACCTGTCTCTTGTTATCATGGAGCTTCTTGGAATGAGCCTTGGTATTGGTCCTTCGTATCTTAGGGAATTTTTTGAAGGAAACGACTCCATAATGAGATTGAACTACTATCCTCCTTGCCAGAAACCAGATCAAACTCTAGGAACTGGACCTCACTGTGATCCTACATCCTTAACCATTCTTCATCAAGATGATGTTGGTGGTCTTGAGGTGTTTTTTGACGACAAATGGCACTCTATCCTTCCCGACAAGGATGCTTTTGTCGTAAATATTGGTGACACATTTATGGTAAGTTCACTATTATTAGTGTATTTCTATTATGCACAGCTAAAAGATGTTGGAAGTCAAATATGTATTTACAAAGCTAGCTCTAACACTTAATAAGGAAATATAGTAATGTAGTTCTATGATTCTTTTTTAGGCCCTATCCAATGGAATATACAAGAGTTGTTTGCACAGAGCTGTGGTAAACAATACTACACCAAGGAAATCTCTTGCATTTTTTCTATCCCCTAAGATGGATAAAGTGGTAAGGCCTCCAGAAGCGCTGATTAAGAAGGACAGTGCTAGAAAATTTCCTGATTTCACATGGTCAACTTTCCTAGAATTTACACAGAAGCATTACAGATCAGACATGAAAACTCTCGACGCTTTTGCACAATGGCTACAAGTTGGGAAAACGTAAGAGGGTACACAAAAATATTATGTGAATTAAAGTTTGTGAACTGGAATGGAGAGGACAGAAGAGACGAAGAAAAAGGGGAGTAACTAAAGGATTGTGTGCTGTTACCGTCCTATATTCTCCTAGTTTAGAAAGCATTAATATTTTAAAATTGCAAGAAAGTGGAAAGATTTTAAGTGAAAAGAGTTATGAAGCGAGTATTTAATTTTCTGAAAGAAGTTATGAAGCAAGTCTTGATTCTGTATTTTGTTTAACTAGGAAGATACAGCTTAGCTTACTCTTGCTTGGAGACCATCTGCAAGTTTCTGGTTAATTTGACAGTTCCATGTAAATACTTTGCTTGAAGACCATGTGCAAGTTTCTGGTCGCAATTTGATAGTTCATGTAAATTCCAACATCTAACCTTTGATGGAAAATACGAATACATCACTGCAATCAACAACTGGCAAATATGTGTGAAGCCTCAGATGATTATTGAATGTTCATTTTTGTTAGTAACTACATAAAATTATGAAACTTCATACTTGTTCTTCAGGGTAACATTTTGATCCATGTTGCGCCTTATTACATCTATGTCACATTAAAGGAAATACAACAAGCTATAATTTAGGAATATAACACACATTACACAACACAGATATACACATGTTTTGAAGAATTTTTAAAGAGCAGCTATAAGCATTGCACTGGAGCATCTCCAGGGCAACTAGTGTTGATATGACGATACAACACAATATATCAGCAACTAGTTCATTAGAAAAGATAGCATAACGGAAAGACATGCTGATGGATCTGGAATCATTATCTTTACAAATGGTTTGAAAGTTCAAGATTCTGGCAAAGTCTACAGTGTTGGACTGCGAAGTTTTTTGTCTCTGGTAATATTGTAAAAACATTAAAAAGACTTGATTCTCAATGACATCCCTATTAGACAGACTCACAAAATAACAAAGACACCTAGTACAAAAACTAGACACTAGTGGAAAAACATTGAGAAGGTACAGGATTTATTGTTAGAAATAGCCAAGTTGGTATAGTAGAACTGCCTATTGGAGTATCTTAACTTGTTTACAGAGAATCATTTCATAAATATTCACTCTGAATGTTCTTGTCTCTTCGTTAATGGCTCATCATGTCTTTAATATTAGTGAAACTGAAGATTGTAATTTTGTTCAGGAATATCTAATTCAAATCAAAGAACACTGATCCCACATTTGGAAACCAGTATATGACTATGAGTAGCATTATTAAGTTTTTGGAGGTATTTAACTAGGGAAATTAGTTAAAAAAGAAAAATATCAATACCACATATTTCTCCAATACATTCCAAAGCAAAATTTCTGTTATTCTTATATACATCTGTCATTCTACATGCAGGAGTTTAAACACGACAGGGGAAAGACATCGGAGTGAGAAAGGGAGGGTCGGAGGGATGATGATAATACATAAGAACAGCTTCAGGACAATTTATAATACAACAAATCGTACAATTTTATCTGAGAAGTTTTAATATGAAGCATATTTATTGACCATAACATGAATTCTATACGAGATGGGGAAATTGTTAGTAACAAAGAGAACATTAGCATTAAATACTCCAGCAAATGCCAATATGCATAACATTGGAAGGCAATTAGTATTATAATTTAGAAGTGAAATTCTGTTAGGGAGAAAAGAGGCAGCTGCATTTTTAAATAATCTAATATATCTGAAATTGATATGGCTCCCACAAACCCGATTATTTGACAGGATTAACTTCTGTAAAACAAGAGCTAATGAACTGTTTGACATAGTAATCATATATATTCTTATCAGGCAGAAAGTTATTACTTATTCGTGTGAAAATCACAAGACTTTAAATTGTAAATTTATTTTAACATATTTTAGCAGCAAAACTGGACATTCGTGTTAGTTTTGATAGAATTTGTTGTGCGTTAGTCATTTATGTTTAAAGCAGAACTAAGATCTCATCAGAGCACTTCCGAGATAATAATTAGCAGTACTCTATTACGCAAAATAGGAAGACCAGGAAACAGCTAGGGAGGGCCGAAGGGGATGTCACACTAAAAAACATATTTACTTCTTAGAGTAGAATTAAGGTCTGCGTACATCTAACCTTCCTAAGGCCCTACTTTCAAGTGTGACATAATGGTTATTTTGCCATAAAAAGGAATATAAGGAAAGACTGAATCAGAAACTGCAACATAAAGGATAGGTTCAAAGCTTTTAATAGTAGCTATCCTAAAACATGACTTATGAGCTATTGGAGAAGTCTTCATCAAGGGAGCTGCTTAACCATTATTCTTCCAATGACATGTTGCAAATTATAAGAATTTATTCAGTCAGCACTCAACAGACTTCACCATCATAAATTTATCCGATTGGAGATAAGATTCAAGATGATAAATGTATGACTCAAACTTAACTACATTACAAGAGTAGCATATGGTATAATTCTTGCAATGTTTTGAGTGGGACTGATGACATGGAATCTTTTCTTCTAGTAAGTTCCAAATTGCTTATTGCCTGAAAATTTCAAAACTTGATGTCTCAAAAAAGTTGAATTTAATAATGTGCTTTGGATGCTAAGAGCTTCATTTAAAACTTGGATTGTTTATAGTAATGGTGACAAATTGTAAACAATTTATTCCCTAAAAAATATGTAGTCTGATCCAGCAGAATGTTGTAATAAGCTCAACACAAACCCTAGGCAGGCAGGCAAGGAAGACGACAAACAAACATACACATACATTTTGTACAAAAAACTTGAATAAATCCGATCTAACCTGAATTGATTTGAAATAAATATAACAACTCACCTAACTAGATATTCACGTTACAGCAGGCTCTGAGGAGGGTATGATTAATTGATTGATGTATCATGTAAGCATCTTACCCATATGATCGAAATCACCACCCTACAAAGGGGTCAACTCAACTTCTTAGGGGTGTATTCATTTCAGATTTTAATGAATTGATAATATCCATGAATTTTGAAAGATTTTCGTTGATTTTAATTGTTCGTGGATTTTGACGGAATTGATGGAATTTTTTTGCAGAATTTTCACAAATCCTTCAAAATCTCATGCATTTTAAAGAGATTTCAAAAGATTAAAAATGAAATAGCAAATCCATTAAAATCCACAACTTTTTTATATAAAAAAAAACCACTGATTTTTTAATACCATCATATTTTGATGGATTTTTAAAAATCCTAATTAAATACCGTCAGATTTCAGTAGACTTTTTAAAATCTGAATTGAATACACTCATATTTTAAAATACTTTTTCTAATCTAAACTCCCTCCGTCCCGTTCGATTCTGTACATTTACTATTTGCATGTATTTCGAGGCTTCTATAAAGTATAGTTTGATAATGTTTTTTTCAAATTTTTTTTTGAATAAAAGTTTAAACATGAAACTTTTATTCAGAAAAAAAAATTAAAAAAAAATATTGTGGAGTTATGTTTTAAACGAGTATTGAAAAGCGTGCTGAAAAGTAACGTATAAAATTAAATGAGACAGAGGGAGTATTGAATATCATCAGATTTCAAATAATTTTTTAAAATCTAAATTGAATACCTCTTGATTTCAAGAATCCAAAAAAATCCTTTAAAATCTTAATATACCCTGTAACGTAAATAACGAATAACAGGCCATTAGCCACATGATCATTTGAATTGTAATCTTAATTTTTAAACTCTAGCAAGAATGCAAGATCAACAACCCATAACAAAATAAACCTATAGTATGAAATTAAACAAGACAAAGTAAACAACAAAAGAAAGAACTAAATAACAAAATCAAAACATATGGTCCCTTTGGTTTTTTTAACTAATATACAATACATTACATTAGTGACCTTTGAGTGACCCTAATCACTGTTTACTGAAACTTTATTTTCTACCTTGCAGAATTCCTTCATTTGAGAAATTTATTATGCTGCTCCATCATTCTCTACTCATTTCTTTACGTACTTTTTTCGCACGCATTTTAAATCTATTATAAAACATAGTTTTACGATTTATTTTTAATTTTTTTTCTGCATAAAAATTTGAATATTATATTTTTATTTAAAAGAAAAAATATTTAAAATTATTAAGGAAACTATACTTTACGGCAGCCTTAAAATACGTGTCAATCCATCGCCCCATTATGTAAAGAACCTGGAGTAACGGAGTTGAGGGGTTCGTTGTGATCACTTACGAGGAACAGGACAAGTAAAATCAAGCTGTACATGCAAAGCACATGAAAGAACTGTACAAGTGTATATGTATATGATGATGATGAGATTTAAGCAGCAAAATGTTTATTTATAGGTAAAGTGACACTAAGTACCGGTTCAAGAGACAATGTAAATGTGATGCAGCAACTCAACAGAAATTAACTACAGTTAAAATGGTCCCGGAATATATTATACTGAAATTAAACTAACTACACTTAAAATGATCTCAGAATATATCAAGTTTATTTATTTCTATCAGAGTAAACACTATAAAAAAAACAAGGATAAATTTGACTAGCTAAATATGACCGCGGCTAAATTTGACCAACGGCGGTCATATTTACGGTCAACTTTTATTTATAACTGGTCAGACTTATATGTGACCGAAAGCAGACAAATTTGAGGTCAAATATTTATTTACTAATGGTCAATATTTAATTTTGACTAGCGGTATTCAAATTTATTTTCTGGTCAAATTTGTTCGGTCATTTTAATTTTTTGAGTCCTGAAAAAAGAAATGGAAACTTCCCGCCAAGTGAACAAAATTTGTTAGCTGTAAATTTGACCGCAAACAGACATATTTAGGGGCGGTCAAATTTATATTTTGGCGCTAAATTTTCCGCCCAAAATAAACGAATATTATTAAAATCAAATTTGACTGACGGCAGACATGTTTATAAATGTGACTGCGAGTAGTCAATTTTAGTAATATAATAAAAATTTTAGAAAAAAAATAATATATTTGGTTTGATATTTTAACAGTCAACTAGTTGTTTGACGAGTATTTCTTACTAGTGTTTTGTCACATATTAATGTTTCGATTTTTCTAAAAATATTTATGAATGATTCAACCTTACAGATGTCAATATCGATATATTTTAGTGATATGATAAAAAGTTTAGAAAAAAATAAATGTATTTGGTTTGCTATTTTAGCAGTCAACCATTTGACGAGTATTTCTTACTAGTGTTTAGTCCCATATTAATGTTTCGATTTTTCTAAAAATATTTATGAATGATCCAATCGTACGGATGTCAAGATCTATATATTTTGTAATATGATAACAATTTTAGAAAAAATATACATACTTGGTTTGCTATTTAAACAGTCAACCAATAGTTTAACAAGTCTTCTTACTAGTGTTTAGTCCCATATTGATGTTTTATTTTTTTTAAAAACTATTTACGAATGATATAATCGTACGTATGTCAACATCTATATATTTTAGTGATATGATAAATGTTTTAGAAAACGTAAATGTATTTGGTTTGCTATTTTAACAGTGAGCCAGTAGTTTGACGAGTACTTCTTACTAGTGTTTAGTCCCATATTAATGTATCGATTTTTTTGAAAATATTTCTAAATGATCCAACCGTACGGATGTCAAGATCTATATATTTTAGTAATATGATAACAATTTTAGAAAAAAATATACATATTTGGTTTGCTATTTAAACAGTCCACCAATAGTTTGACCAATACTTCTTACTAGTGTTTAGTCCCGTATTGATGTTTCAATTTTTTAAAACTTTTTTATGAATGATCCAACCGTACGAATGTCAACATTTATATATTTTAGTTATATGACAAAAAATTTAGAAAAGGTTGGTGAAAGTGTAAACTAGTGACCTTGGAAGCCGGGATGGCAATTTAATCCGATCTGACGGATACCCGATCCGAAATACGAGATTTTGGATATACTGTACCCGAAGTTTTGGATTTAGATTTGGATTTCAACGATACCGAACTGATACCCGATCCAAAATCCGAAATCCAATCCAAACCCGATCTAAACCCGAAATCCGATAAAAACCCGAACATAAAATATTATACATTGATATGTAATTTTTTATTTTTTTTTAAGTACTTTATGATCAGTTTGCTAATTTGATTATATTAAATTTTTTATTTTTTTATTTCCCAATAATTTTAGTACGGATTGCGATGCCTCTTCCTAATAATTTTGGTTTTGAGCTTAGTACCCCACCTAAAAAGTAACAGACGTATATGAACTGATTTTATGCGTCTATTTACAATGTATATACATCTATTCTGACCAGATGTATACCTAATCTGAACCCGACCCGTTACCATCCCTACTTGGAAGATAGGCGGGCCATACCAACTTCTTGCTTGAACAAATCCTAGTAAAATAAAATAATTAAAAATTAAAATTAAAATGCTTAATCATTTTATAAATTTTTAAATTTATTTTAGGCACATATCATATCAAATTGAGAAATCACTAAAAAACATTGATGTTAGATTTATTTAAGAATTTTGAATTTTAGAAAAAATAAATGTATTTAAAGATGTAGTGTAACAACATATTGTATAAACTAAAAAAATTTTAAAAGACGATAACAGTGATCGAGTGAAGAAAATCAAGCATAATTCAAATTATTCCTTGATATAAATATAATTTGAAGTTTAAATTTACGGATTGCACATACAATGGTTAGTAGTTTTGTGTTATCTAAATTAGAATTTGAACAATCCAACCGTATGAATTTTAACTTTCTTAGACTTTAAGAGTTTATGTAAAAAATAAAATGATTATATGAATTGCAAATTTATTATTTATATATATTTATGAAATTGTTAAATAACCTCCACTTTTTACTATATAAACTCCTTTTTTAAATTTTAGACTTTTTATTACACATTTTCCATGATTTTTAAAAGTAAAATTCTTGGAATTTGTTTATATTATGGGTAGTTATGTCATTTGCAATACACTTGGAGTTTAAATAATATTTTTTTTAAGTTTATTTATCAATTCCATATATATATATATTAAAATTTATCATATTTATCACATCTATAAAATTGACTGCTTTCAGTCACATTTAAAAATATCACCGTTGTTAGTCAAATTTAAGTACATATTTGACCGCAAATCCTAGTTTGTCAAATTTACTAAATTGACCGGCATCGGTCATATTTATAAATATAACTGAAATCGGTCATACTTAATAATTTGACTGGAGGGAGTCATATTTATAAATTTGACCGAACGCGGTCAAATTTAATGCCATGTCAGCGATCCATGTGAAACACATCCAACAGTCCAAATTTAACCAACCAAAATTACAATCCAATGATCCAGATTCTTCACAGCAACTCTCTTTTACATATAAATACATTATATACATACATATACATTCTAATTCCTCCATTATCTCTTTCATTTTTTCTCTCCACCTCTCTTGATACCCTCTCCCACACATCCACCTCTCTCTACCTTCTCCCACAAATCATAAACACAAATATACACAAATATATATATATATACATACATGTACAAACACTTAGATATTCATACATGCTATTAATCTCTTACAAACTTTGTTTCATATAACATTAACATTAACAAATTCTAACTTGTGAAAATTTGGAGAAAAAAGCGTTTTCAACAATCGAAGTTATTCCGGTGACGGGAGCATATTCATCAACCAAGCAATGTCCGATGACCATTTCCGTCAAACTAAATAAAGAAAAAGTAGTGTTTTAGATTTCGGTTTGAAAGTTTTAGTTAAGTTCTATAAGTAAGTTTGTAATGAAAATAATATTAATAATTATGAAATATGATATATAATTATTTTGTTGTGTTAATTATTTATATAACATAAATTGTATATTGATTAGTGACAAAAAATCATGATAATAAAAATTATGTGTTGTAGCAGATTTTTGGCAGAAACTTAGCAGAATGTACCGGGAAGTTACTGCATTTGACAAATATGGGTTACAGTTGAATTTTACTTCATTCGGTCAATTTATATTTTTGACTGTGTTCGGTCAAATTTATAAATTTGACGGAATTCGGTCAAATTTGCTTTGCGTTAGGCGGCAAATTAACAATTTTTCAAATTTTAAAATATTTAGCGGCAAAATTCAAAAAAATTCAAATTTTTAGGCGCCAATTTTTTTTAAAAAAATCAAATTTCAAAATTTTCAAAAATTTGGTCAAATTTAATTGGTCAATTTTAGGCAGTCAAATTTGATCGGTCAAATTTATGTTAAATTTGACCGATTTTGCTAAATTTGACCAGTCTAAAAAAGACCGACACAATTCGGTCAAATTTAACTAAATATGACTGCCGATGGTCAAATTTAGCTAAATATGACCGAAAATTTCGGTCAAATTTAGTCGTTTTTCTTGTAGTGAAAAATCAAGTTTATTTATTTATATCCGAAGTAAAAACGCGTTGTCTCCGTTATGTTGGGACGGAAAAAATTATTTTAATGAAATTATTATTTTATCTAGATCTAATTATAGGTATTATAATTTTGTTCAAAAAGGAATAATTTGATATAAGCTAATGATTTTTTTTCCGTATTTCATAATACAGTTAACCAACATGAGACCACCAATTCCCAGCATAACCTTATGACTGAGACAATTCTATTTTCTTTAAAATGTATACTAAAATTACAAGTTTATTAATTAACTAACAAAACAAAAACACATATATTCAATTAATTCACATATTATAAAATTTTCTAAAAATAAAATTGAAATGGAGACCACTAGCAGATACTTTGGTGTGGTAGGCTGGTAGCCTTTATGCGGGAAGAGTGTATGGTTGGTCGAGTTGAAAGTGCTTTTACAATCCAACCGAAGTTTGAAATTTTTTAACCAGCTCGTAAAATATAAATTCGTAATCTAACCCTACCTATCATACATTGGTTTGGGTCAGATGGGGTTCGCTTTAAATGAGTTGAATTATTTTATAAAAAAACTTTCAATATTATAAATCGTCGTTAATTTTGAAATTTAAATAAACTAAAATGTGTATAGCTTTTAATTATAGTGCTTATGTTTAAATTTAATTAACATTGTAATTTTAATAATGTATATCATATCGTAAATTATAATATATCGGAGATGAGAAAAAAAAGATAATACATAACTCATTATAGTCAAAGAAAAACATTTAAAGAAGATGTATGGATACGTATCAAACTTAAAAAATTAAATGAAATTAAGAGTAACATTGATGTATCGTGTTGGGTTGGGTTGGGTTAGGATAAAAGTATTTGTAACCCATACCCAACCAATTTACGTTAGGGTTGAGTACGTAAAAAATCATTTATTATTCGGTTTACATTGGGTCGGGGTTTTCGGGTTAAAAAAGGGTTGGGTTGGGTCGATTTGATCGGTTTACTTAACCCACATGTAGCCCTATATGATACACTGTGGCCCAACTGAAATCTCATGTTTAATGCTATCGGGCATTTACCCGTCAAAATTCAAAAGAGACAACTTACTTATGATTTGACATTTAAAAGCCCAAACTATTATCGACTTACGTAAAAACCTCTTTCAAGTGCAAGACCTGCTCTCTCCAAACTTATATGAGAGATTTGTTATTCTCTCCTAATTACATCTTGTTTGTGAGAGTGTCAACATGATAACCGTTAATAATATTGAAATGCAACTGGTTGAGATATATATCGAGAATGAAAAGAACGAGGAGCTTATATTTGACGAGAGCATTGAGGAAGAGGTGAATAGGTTTGAGTTATGTTTAGTAGGACAACTCTTGACGGAGAAAAGCATCATTGACAGGGTTACGAAGACAAAAATGACAAATATATGGAGACCTGTTATGAATATAACTGTTAACGATATCAAACCTGATTTGTTCTTATTCCAGTTCTACCATGTAGACGACTTACATGGGTGAAAAAGGGTGGACCATGGTCATTTGATAATACTTTACTCGTCATGAGTTCTATTAAACCATGGAAGGATCCAACGAAGATCCTATTAGTGGAGGTGGATTTTTGAATTCAAATACATTATCTTCCGGTAGGGTTTATGTTTGAAATAGTGGGGAGGCAACTGGGCAATTTTTTTAGGACTTTTATTGAGTGGGATTGTAATAATAATTCCATCATCTGGAGGGAGTTCATGAGGTTGAAAGTTCGTATTAATGTCAGGAAACCCTTTTAAGTGGAAGAAAAAGATATGCAAGAAAGATATTACATAGGTGGTTGTGCATTGCAAATACGAGAAACTTGGCGATTTTTGCTTTATTTATGGTTTACTTTCACATACGGAAAGATTATGTAAAACGAAATTGGAATAAAAGATGGCTATCACACGAGAATGGGGGAGTTGGCTCCGTGCTCCGCCAAGGAGAGGTGTTGACGGTAAGAGGAGTAAGTGGTTGCGTGGAGAAAAGGTGATTAGCAAAATAGAGTTGGTGAGGATAATTATCAATAGCAGGATTCTGGGGAGATTGTTTTGGAAAATAGAAGGTCAAATAATTCAATTTTATTCTGGAGAGAAAATAGGTAATTATGCAGGAGTCTCAGGAGGTAAAGAAGGGAGTAACAAATTTTCAAATGATAAGGAGGGAACATCTTTTACACATTCGGGTCTGGCGGTTCCACACTGATAAGAAAGGTAAGGTTCAATGATTTTCAAATTTACACTGATTTTCAAATTTCAATGATCTCTTATATATTACTGATAAGAAAGGTAAGGTTCCACACTCCCACAGTTTGTTTAATGGTTTTAGGAATGCCATTGAAGACTTTCAGTTATATGTACTAGATCTTGGTGGTGGTAAGTTCACGTGGGAGAAAAATAGAGGCTTAGATGTGTGGGTTCGTAAGAAATTAGACAGAGCTTTTGCTTCTCTGAATTGGTGGTCCAAGTTCCCATTTTGTTGTCTCAAAGTTATTCACACCTCATGCTCAGACCATGATCCGATTGTATTGGAGTTACTTTACTAGGAGTTATCAAGGAAAAAGTTTAAGTTTCGATTTGAGAATATCAGGTTTTTCAAGGTTTCATTGCTGAAGTAACTGAGGTTTAGAATAACTGTAACAGCCCGCACTTCCGGACCATTAACTCTAAAATCGAAACTAAAAGCAAATACAATTTCTTGATTAAAAAGTCTATTACAGAGGTCACTATTACAAAAGCGCAGCTAAAAGCGGAAACGGTCCAAAAGTCAATCTACTCCGAAACTAAGGTCCTCGAACTCCAATGCTATACAACTCGAATCTCGGACGAAACCTGAAATTGTAAGTAATGAGCTATACAGCCCAGCAAGAGACCAATCGATCCAACTAGTAGGCCAAGTAACACATACACATATTAAAAAAAAATACGATAATCTATACGATACGATATACGAAACAAACACTTTTGATACACTTTCTTATTCTTATTCTTATTCGATACACACAATACACATGGCACATAGACAACAATAATTCCAAAATCAATAACTCATGCCAAGACCACTACAACCCGGTGATAACGGTCCTAAATTTTCTGAAAACTGTCACTACAATCCGGTGACTGCGGTCCTAAGTTCTTATTCGATATTTTCACAAACCATGGCACAAATCAAAGATCTCAAATTATCGTCTAGACATCACATATATACATCGATACATATTCTATATCACATAATAATATCAAATATATGATCACTTAGCCCAAGTTTTGATAATCAAATATAAACGCACAACACACAATTTTAAAAACACTAGCAAGATCGATCGAAAACTTACCTCAAAATCTGACCAGATCTGAATTTAGCCTTTTTTGACCCTCTAAACGACGTTATCTTGAAAAACACAAAACACAAAAGTTGTGGAGAACGAAAAGATCTCTCCGAAAAGTCTAGAATCACTGAATTCTGACTTACGATGAATTTTCTACGAATTTTACAAGATTGCTGATTTTTGCTGAGAAGAGCCCTACGAATTCTTATATAAAAAAACGAGAAAGACGAATATGGTGTATTTATAACGATACAAAACCCCATATCTTAACCTACAAGTTATCCATATTAGAATTGGATCCAAATTTTAGGCCCTTTAGTCTAATTCAATTTTAAATCCTAATCTTAATCAACTTTTAATACTTTTTATTCTATTATTCTTTTATTAATCGAATTCTAAAAATTACGGGATATTACATACTACCCTCCTTAAAAAGAATTTGGTCCCCAAATTCACAACAATCCTAAAGTTCGAGACACATCTACCCCCTGATCTACCAAAGGTCAAACTATGGTCCACAAGATCGAATCCTAGGGAATGTACTAGTCCCATACCTAATACACTCCGAAAGACAACCTGGCTCTGATACCAACTGTAACAGCCCGCACTTCCGGACCATTAACTCTAAAATCGAAACTAAAAGCAAATACAATTTCTTGATTAAAAAGTCTATTACAGAGGTCACTATTACAAAAGCGCAGCTAAAAGCGGAAACGGTCCAAAAGTCAATCTACTCCGAAACTAAGGTCCTCGAACTCCAATGCTATACAACTCGAATCTCGGACGAAACCTGAAATTGTAAGTAATGAGCTATACAGCCCAGCAAGAGACCAATCGATCCAACTAGTAGGCCAAGTAACACATACACATATTAAAAAAAAATACGATAATCTATACGATACGATATACGAAACAAACACTTTTGATACACTTTCTTATTCTTATTCTTATTCGATACACACAATACACATGGCACATAGACAACAATAATTCCAAAATCAATAACTCATGCCAAGACCACTACAACCCGGTGATAACGGTCCTAAATTTTCTGAAAACTGTCACTACAATCCGGTGACTGCGGTCCTAAGTTCTTATTCGATATTTTCACAAACCATGGCACAAATCAAAGATCTCAAATTATCGTCTAGACATCACATATATACATCGATACATATTCTATATCACATAATAATATCAAATATATGATCACTTAGCCCAAGTTTTGATAATCAAATATAAACGCACAACACACAATTTTAAAAACACTAGCAAGATCGATCGAAAACTTACCTCAAAATCTGACCAGATCTGAATTTAGCCTTTTTTGACCCTCTAAACGACGTTATCTTGAAAAACACAAAACACAAAAGTTGTGGAGAACGAAAAGATCTCTCCGAAAAGTCTAGAATCACTGAATTCTGACTTACGATGAATTTTCTACGAATTTTACAAGATTGCTGATTTTTGCTGAGAAGAGCCCTACGAATTCTTATATAAAAAAACGAGAAAGACGAATATGGTGTATTTATAACGATACAAAACCCCATATCTTAACCTACAAGTTATCCATATTAGAATTGGATCCAAATTTTAGGCCCTTTAGTCTAATTCAATTTTAAATCCTAATCTTAATCAACTTTTAATACTTTTTATTCTATTATTCTTTTATTAATCGAATTCTAAAAATTACGGGATATTACATACTACCCTCCTTAAAAAGAATTTGGTCCCCAAATTCACAACAATCCTAAAGTTCGAGACACATCTACCCCCTGATCTACCAAAGGTCAAACTATGGTCCACAAGATCGAATCCTAGGGAATGTACTAGTCCCATACCTAATACACTCCGAAAGACAACCTGGCTCTGATACCAACTGTAACAGCCCGCACTTCCGGACCATTAACTCTAAAATCGAAACTAAAAGCAAATACAATTTCTTGATTAAAAAGTCTATTACAGAGGTCACTATTACAAAAGCGCAGCTAAAAGCGGAAACGGTCCAAAAGTCAATCTACTCCGAAACTAAGGTCCTCGAACTCCAATGCTATACAACTCGAATCTCGGACGAAACCTGAAATTGTAAGTAATGAGCTATACAGCCCAGCAAGAGACCAATCGATCCAACTAGTAGGCCAAGTAACACATACACATATTAAAAAAAAATACGATAATCTATACGATACGATATACGAAACAAACACTTTTGATACACTTTCTTATTCTTATTCTTATTCGATACACACAATACACATGGCACATAGACAACAATAATTCCAAAATCAATAACTCATGCCAAGACCACTACAACCCGGTGATAACGGTCCTAAATTTTCTGAAAACTGTCACTACAATCCGGTGACTGCGGTCCTAAGTTCTTATTCGATATTTTCACAAACCATGGCACAAATCAAAGATCTCAAATTATCGTCTAGACATCACATATATACATCGATACATATTCTATATCACATAATAATATCAAATATATGATCACTTAGCCCAAGTTTTGATAATCAAATATAAACGCACAACACACAATTTTAAAAACACTAGCAAGATCGATCGAAAACTTACCTCAAAATCTGACCAGATCTGAATTTAGCCTTTTTTGACCCTCTAAACGACGTTATCTTGAAAAACACAAAACACAAAAGTTGTGGAGAACGAAAAGATCTCTCCGAAAAGTCTAGAATCACTGAATTCTGACTTACGATGAATTTTCTACGAATTTTACAAGATTGCTGATTTTTGCTGAGAAGAGCCCTACGAATTCTTATATAAAAAAACGAGAAAGACGAATATGGTGTATTTATAACGATACAAAACCCCATATCTTAACCTACAAGTTATCCATATTAGAATTGGATCCAAATTTTAGGCCCTTTAGTCTAATTCAATTTTAAATCCTAATCTTAATCAACTTTTAATACTTTTTATTCTATTATTCTTTTATTAATCGAATTCTAAAAATTACGGGATATTACAATAACATTCCATCTTCTTATCTCCTTCCCAAATTTATTGAGTTCTCCTTGTTTATGACTAGATGGGGGAAATCTTTCTTCCACAAATTCAGGGAGAAAGTAAAAGAATAGAAGCACATCCTAGAGATGTTTGCAGATATGACTAACGAGATAAGTATTCAGGAGTTTCTTGCTGCAAAAGGTAACTTGGATAATTTTGTTGGCTCGAGAAGAATATTACTGGAAGCAGAGGGAAAAGTTATTCTGGCTGACTGATAGCGACGAGAATACCAAGTTCTTTCATTTTAGTGCATCTTCTAGAAGAAAGTCGAATCACATTGCTTATCTGATGGATGATAACAACGTGTGTGTTGACGATCAAACATGTTCATGTGATATCATTTTTGGATACTTTACTGAGTTGTTTGCAGGAGACGTTGTTGAGGGGAATATTGAACAGATGGATTGTCCATGGAAAATTACTAACGAGCAGATTTTATACTTGATTAAGGAGTTGACTTTTGAAGAACTCTCTTTGGCTGTTAAGCAAATGCATCCTGACAAAGCGCTGGGGCCGGATGACTTAAATTGAGCTTTTTCCAAACTTTCTTGTCGATAACATGGAAAGAGGTGTTTAGATATTGTTTAAATTGGTTGAAGTCGGGTACATTTTCTTATGACCTCAATAGTACGAAAGTGGTATTGATCCCCAAGAAAGATAGTACAACGAGAATGAGAGACCTTAGACCTATAGCACTGTGTAATGTTTTATATAAAATACTATCCAAGGTGCTAACCAACAGGTTCAAAAGCATTCTTCCTGGAGTTATATCAAAAATCAGTCAGCATTCGTGCAAGAGAGGAGTATTACTGACAATGTTCTCATTGCTTTCGAGTTGATCCATCATTTAATATTGAAGAACATGGTTAATGAGGGTGAAATATCTCTCAAGTCAGACATCAATAAAGTTTACGATATTGTGAGTTGGAAATTCCTACTCCACATGTTGAAGGCTATGAATTTCTCTAACCAAAGGATTAGGTAGATACTACTATATGTCAAGACGATCTCATATTAAGGCAAGGGGCTCCACTATCCTCTTGTCTTTTCTTATTTTGTATAAAAGGGATTGTTAAATATATGATCCTATTGGGGCCTTCCTCTAACACTTTAATGTTGAGTAACCAGCTTATCTAAGTATTAGAGGAAGGCCCCCAATAGGATCATATATTTAACACTCCCCCTCACTTGAAAGCCCATTTATGGGTCGAAGAGTGGAACACCGGCGCCCATCTTTGGAGCATTAATTGCCTTTAGTGTCCATAATAAATTGTGAGAATGTTGGGGTGGCTGGGAATCGAATCTTAGTCTTCCCGCCAACCTAAGCTCTTATACCATGTTGAGTAACCAGCTCATCTAAAACCTTAAGATTTTAGAGGAAGCCCCCAATAGGATCATATATTTAACAGGGATGTTTAACGCTTTAGCCCAAGCTGGGTAACATGGGACTATTAATGGTTGCAGAATTTCTCCGCCATCTCCTACTATTTCACATTCGTTGTTTGCCAATGATAGCTTCCTATTCTTTAGAGGCATCGGGTAAAAATCCCATGTTGTAAAAACTATCTTACTGTCTTATGAAAGGAGCCCGAGACAGTCTATTAATATCAAAAGTCTGACATCCACTTTAGTGCAAATATCAGGCATGAAAAATAAATATAATTCTCTGATATCCTTGGGGTGCACAACGAAATTACCAACAAAAATTACCTTGGTTTACCTTTTTTGGTAGGAAGGTCGAAGAAATAAGTGTTTGGTTATATAATGAAACAAACGATCAAGCATATTCAAGGCTGGTCTAAAAAACCAATTTCGAGAGCTGTAAAAACTGTGCTTATTAAAAATATGGCCCGGGAAATCCCAATGCACAGTATGTTAAGAGTTAGAGGTTATGTTCAACAAGTAATGGTGGCGCTCTAATTCTAATCAAGGGAGATGTTTAAATTGGCTATCATGGAACAGTACGTGTATGTCGAAGATGAAAGGTATATTAGGATTCATGGATTATACGGTTTTAACGTTGCGCTCCTTGGAAAACATTGGTGGAATTTCTTAAACAACCCCCAAGCCTTGGTTTCTAGATTGTTTAAGGCTAGATATTTCCTAGACACTCACATTGTTGGGGCAAAGAAGGGTCGTAATCCAAGTTTTATTTGGCAAGGCATACGAACAGCACTGAGAACTCTTAATAAAGGGTATAGATGGGTAGTTGGTGACAGTCAGGATATTTATGCAATAAAGGATCAATGGCTTCGAATGAAAGAGAGTTTCTGTGTTGAAAATAGTCATTTATATGAAGGCAGAAATGATAGAGTCTCTAGCTATATTGAACCTAATTTTAAGAGGTGGAACTGGTCATGTTGAATTTTATTCCTGAAGATGTATTTATTCCTGATATGGAAATGATAGAGCAATTTTATCGATCCCAATTCCATAACATGATTTCAAAGAAAGGTTGGTTAGAAAATACTCAAGCACATGTATTTATTATGTCAAAGAGGGATATAGATTTTGGCAAAATCAAAATGAGAACAATACCCACATTATCAGTGTCAAGGTTGGAACAAAAGAAAAGAAAATAGACCATTCCTTTCGAGATATGAAAGCTACTCATATTGATTTAGATACAAGTCAATATAAAGAAATTGTTGAAAAGTCAATAGTGGTTAGCGGATACTGATTTCTGACATAGACAATTTCCAACAAATCATTTTTGGGCTTTGTCACGAATAGAAAACCCGAACAACATGACTTTTCAGTTGGTCTGCAGTGACACCCCGATGTTTGATAGTAGAGCAGAGTTGTTGAAACCTTTGCGAAGAAGTGTAGGGTCTTCATATGGAAGACCAGCAAACTGATTCTGCTGGATCATAGTGAGCAACGCTGGTTTGATCTCAAAATTTACTGCTTCAATAGTTGGCATTGCGAGGCCAGTAGGCACACCACTCGGAGAGGGTTTTGAATAGTTCTTCAAAAATTTAATAGGAAGTTCTGCCATTATGATCTTTGAATCACTGATATTTTGTTGCCTTTCTTTTTTTTACTCAATCCATGCATTACTGACAAGTAATCCTGGAATTCAGACTAAGAGGGGTTACTTCTGCTTCTTCTGTGGACCTGGGCATCAACAACCAAAACAAGGAAAAGCAGTGAAATATGCCTCAATTGGAAGTAAACCTCCAATGAGACAAAGAAAATAATCTAAAATAATCAAACTAAAATATATATAAACTAAGCGTCTCCCCGGTAGCGGCGCCAAAAATTTGATGTGTAAAATTATATCTAACCGCAAGCGCACGGTGTTTATTGCTAGTACAAAATGGCAAGTGCAGTTCGTATCCACAAGGAGAGTAAGTTTTAAGAATTCCAATTCAACTGTTATGAATTATTTCCGAGAGTAAAACGAACATTGAAGGTTTTTAACTAACTACTGATGCAAATTAAATATGTCTTTAAATCAATTAACTAAAGATCTAGGGCGATGCAGGTTCACCATGTTTACACCAAGTTAATCATAAAAGTATAAAAATTTAGTGGATCAAGTAATTATAGTAAATGTTAATCTTTCCCAAGCATTAACACTTTCAGAAATCCAATGATGCTCCCGCTCTCACTTTCAATTCTGCTATCTTATGTGTGCCTCTAGTGAGTTAAATCTCCCGATATATTTTCCCTATTGCATACAGATAATCTATGATATTGGCCAATCACACAGATTATGTATTAAAATATATTGACTAGAATTACTTTTTACCCATTAAACTACCAATCAAGTTAAAGCATATTCATGGCTTCCTTTTGCGCCCTAGAATTAAACTACTCACTCATACTAGATATAAAAACAATAAAAATAATGATGAACGCCATGTAAAATATATACTAATGAAAACAAGAGAATAAGGAATACCTTGAACTTTATACTAATGGAGAATAATGAATCCAAGCTAAAATAAATGTATGCAATGAAAAATATGAATAAAAACCTTAGTTCTCTATGTATATATATACGTATGTATCTCTCTTCCTGGATAATAATAAAACCTGATGTCCAGTCTAATAATAAAATTATTTTATTATTATAATCAAATTACAAGTGAGAATTCTAGACCGATTAACATTCTGTATTAAATAATCATAGTTGTCTGTTCTCTCCAGTTTTTGGGCTGATCCAGTTGGATTCTCCTTACTATACCATTTCTGAATTAAAGAGAATTACGTGGGCTTCGCGTGGACTGTAAGATCGTCAGAAACGGACTTCTGGAACTCAAGATACGACCCAAATAGCTTTTACAGCCCGTGTAGTCCAATATTACGAATTTTCTTCTATTTTCACTCCAAAATAGGACTTTTTGCTCCAAACCCTTCGGAGTCTAAAATTTCCATGTAACCTTCAATAAAACATCAAAACCTATTAAATAAATATCCAAATCAGTGCAAAATAGAATAAATCAGGACAAAATCATCTAATATATATATAAAAATATACTCTATCAACACTCCGGGACGGAACTCTGCTAAACCACTTCTGAGCTCCCCCCTTTAGTGTTGATGCAAAGAAGTGGCACCTTGTGAGGTCACTGTAGTCATAGATTTTTGAAATTTGCTCGAAGTAATTAAGGTGCTCTTCGGGGTCGGCCAGCCCGTCAAAAGAATCAAGAGTCCAGATTCTCGGGGAGTGGATTCTAGCTTTTTGGTGAAAGGGTTGGTTGCTGCACCTACTTTCATGTCGCCTTCAACTTTTCTCTTTAAGTCATGAAGGGACCGGGCCATCTGTTCTTGTTTTAATTCTCTTTCGGGTTTGGAATCGGAATATACATGAATTCTGTGGGTTTTTCTTTTCAGTTTCGCCTCTTCTTCTTGGATTCTTTTCTCAATTGTTGTCTTGGACTTAGCCTCTTCTTCTCTCCGGATTCGGTCCTAGAGTGACGTTCTTCAAATTTTGTCCCGAGCATCATATGTCGGCCTTTTCATGTTCATGGCAAATCGATCAAAAACTGAGCCACAGGTTTCTCCGGAGTGTTCTTCCTGATCCCCTGGGCGGGTTTCAAGTTCATGCTGGTTTTTCTCTTTACACAGGCTCATTGTTGCTTGAATATGCTCTCGGGTCATGTTTCCCCATGGATTTTCAGAGGTTTCGGCGTATTTGTGAGCCGTCATCTCAATAGTTATCCTTTTGTCTCCTGGTTGGAGTGCCTGAGATGAAGTACGGGTTATGGGGAGCCCCTCTTCCATTTCTTCTATTTCTTGTAGTCATTATTCTCAAGACGAAATAATCAAAATACCACAAACACAATACTATGGATGCTTTTAAAGTAAGACTGGAAAGAAAAATAGATATGAGAGAATATAAGCGTTAACCTTACTGGGGTGTGAAGTTCCGGTCTCCTGGGCGGAGTAACACGGTTGAAATTGATGACACCTTTGAACGGAGGTTCGACACCTCCTTCTAGCGCCAATGATAACTCCCCTTCTTCCCCGATTCCTTCTCCCTTTTCAGTCCAAACTCGACCTTCGTTTGTGTGGCGCCCTCCAAACCCGGGTCAGAAGTTTGGGGTCCACACACACACACACCTTATTTATAACCTGCTTATAATAATAATAAAGATAACAATAATATGTAGTGACCCTATTTACCAACTACCACAGATCGCAACAGGTTAAAGTATGCACACAAGCCACACATCTACTTATATTACATATCGTTCAAATCCCAACCATTTAAACTCAAACTGAGTATTAAACTTTATTACAAACTTTTACAAACTTAAATTATTCCAAAAGAAGCCTACTAGCTCAGCTCTCTCAACCTGAACCCCTAGCTCTCGCGCTGGACTGGGGATCCTCGTTACCAACTGGTTCCTTTTTAGCTGGAAAGAACATAAACAACATCGCACAAATGAGCTAACTAGCTCAGCAAGTCATAATGATAAAACTGAGAATAATGATCATCAGGTGAACATGATTATGATATCAATTGAATAATGGCTTATGATTTAGAATTGGATATTATACTTTTTAATTTAAAAACCAAGGTTAGGTTGCTGATCAGTCACGCACTAACCCCGAACAAGGCACACAACATTGCTCTAACTACTGGATCCAAGGCACACATTGGCCTAACTTGACCATTATATGGCCTGACCACGAATTTGGTCCACAATTTTATAAAAACAATCCAATTCTAACATAATAACAGAATAAGCAATAATAACCAATAATCAGAATCATTAACAACAATGAGTGTTTAACAATGAAAGAGTTTCAATCCTTGTAAGGATCAATAAGATAATTTAAAAGCTTGGATACTGGTATTGAAAGAATTGTATAACAAAGGAATCAATATTCCAGGGTTTCAAAGATTTGGGCTTTCAAAGCATAAGATACAATGTTTGAGTATATAATTAATTCAGTTTAGTGTTTGGAATTTTGTTTGCATGTATTTGTGGAGTAGTATCGTAAACTTGAGGTTCGTGTTTGGGTATACAATAATCAATGGTCTAGAAAGAATAAGGTTCATGGCTCAAGATCAATAACTGGAATCAGGGTTTAGGTTAGCACTTGCAATATCACAGGATTATCAAGTACTACAATATCTCGAGAAAGTTCAAAATACTTGCCTCGTATTAGCTTACTACACTGTACTCGCTTCCAATCACAACTGTTTTACTCCTCAACTACTTGTTTCCCTTTCCTACGCCTTGCATCTTCTGCTCACATATCATAAGCATCTATCAATAATCGACTCATAGAGTTCTATTCAACACATACTTCTATCTACCCTTCGTTTTACCCAAATCCGATTAACGGATTGAAAGTTATGTAATAACCAAGTGAACACCGAATATATAGACCGATAGTCAATCAACAAGTCACGTATAACACATAATACATCACGTAATCAATGACATATCATTTATAAAGAAGTCTCGGGTCATAAATATGCTTTCGGGTATTTAAAATGATTTTTAAAATATTTTTCAGAATTAATACGGGTCGTTGGATCAATTTCGGGTTAATAAATAGGGTTCGGTTGGCCAATTCTGGCTCCGAAATAATTTTGTAATAATTATCGAGCCTTGGAAATAATTTAGAATAATATGTTAAAACTCGAAACTATTTTTCGGAATTTTTAAATCATTTTTAAGTAATTAAATCTAATTAAATAATTAATTAAAATCAATTAATAATTAATTAAATCAATTAATCAATTAATTTCCAATTTAATTGACCAATTAATCAATTAAAAATTAACTGAAATTAATTAACTAATTAATTCGGATTTATTTCTGAATTAAAAATAATTTTCAGAATTAAAATAATAATTTTCAGAATTTTCAGAAATTAAAAAATGGATTTTTATAATAAAAATAAATAGGAAATATGATTTTTAAATATTTTATAAACATGAATCCTATTTTTGCAAAGTCTGGAAACCTGGGGGACCAAACTTCATCGTTTTCAAAAGTACAGGGACCAAACTGCAATTTTGCAGTTCTAGTCGCTGGAAAATCGGGGGTGGTCGGAGAACTCACCTCCGGCATCCTCCCACCACCATCACCTCCAGAATTAAACTACAGATTACCAGGAACATATCCATGCAAACAAATCATTCTAATAATCCCTGTTCTGGCCGGAAATTGGCCAAGAACATCGCCGGTTTCCGGCGAACATCGGGAATTTTAAAATCACAATTCCCTACGATTCAAGCATCCTCTATTAACGAGTTATATATCAATCGATTGCAAATTTCATAGAGACCACAACCCACTATAAATCAACAGCTAATAACCCCTGGATCAAAAACCCCCAAATTTCAATTGAAAACATTCATACGGGTTATAAACCCTAATTTTGAAATTCGAAAATTAAACCTACTTTTGAGCATGTTATTGAACTCCAAATCAGACGTATAATATACCAAAATCATCAGGAAAACAAGATCTACCACATGCAATCATCAAATCATAAAAACAATCATCCGAACAAAAATTCATATTTTTCATAAAAATAATTCGAAAATAATTAAATTTATATAAAATCAACCTTTGATTCTGCAGTAAAACAGGTCCTGGAATCTGATAGTACTCCTTGAGACCTTCAAATTGGTTACTCCAACTTTCCAAACGGATTTCACTAACACCTTGAATTTGTGGTTTGATTCTCAGAAAGGTTTATGAATATATGATTTTTCTCTGTAAAATTATATAATTATCTGTCTGCAAATGATTTTGATATGAAATAAAATACGGTAAAAGACTATTTATATTTACGGGAAATTAGTATCTCGTTGGATCATTCCGGATATAAAACGGTACGTTTATTTATAAAAACTGATCCAAACGGTATCGGTTTTTGGGATAATTATCCAAATCAATACAATTTGTATTGCGGTCTTGGTCTCAGCGCCTGGTTACACGTACTACGAAGTGATAATTAGGATAGTTTAATAAAAAGCTCCCGTTTATCGAAAATACGGGTTTTATTGATTTACCGAAACGAATATTGTATCGAAAATATTGCGCCGGGACCCGCGCAGAATAAACCATACGCCGGATCGAAAAAGTCGAAACATGGAATATGCTCGGAATATTACAATTAGGTTAGGAAGGAGTTCTCGGAAGAGTTTCGGGTTCCAAAAATGTAACAACGGTTGACGTCGGTTGGTTCCCGTTTTTATAAAATAGATTTTAAATACTCGGAAAAAGATTTTATAAATTTCGTATGATTCTTATAAATCCATAAATCAACATCAAAATCATTAGGAAGATATGACAATTATCTATATTTTATTTTGGACATATAAAAATTAAAATACTCAATTAATATTATTTTTGAATATCCAAGTACAGATAACACTTAACAATTATCTCACAGAATAGATACTGAACACACATAATAATTATTTAATAGCAAAAATAATTACACAATATATCCCGGATATTACAGTTTATGCAGAAATGAAGGCGTGGGGTTTACCGTTGGCTGGGTTCCTGCAAAACAGAACCAGAGGGGGGTGGCGTCCCCGCGACATCTCCAGCGTGAGGATGAGAAAAGGGCTTCTTGAAGAAGAATGATAGAACATGAGTTATTTGAATATATCTGTGGTGTGTGTATATGTGTAGAGATTGAAGAAGTAACCCCTAAAACTCCTTTTTTGGGGCCTTTTATAGGCTCCCAATTTAGGGTTTTAGGGGTTTGTACCTTTTTATCTTGGTTGTTGGTAAATCTTGGTTGGTGGATAATTGAACGGATTAGAAGGGAAATCGGGCACATCTGTCCCCTTGTTGTTGGGATAGCCTGAGGTCTTGACACATGGACGCTTGAGATGCCGCCTTGCTATTTTGGGTAATATGGGACCGTTGTTATCCTGAGTGGGTGTCACGTCTGGGGACCACCTCCAATTGGGCCTGGGGTTCCTTTTTATTGGGGTTTAGTGGTATTTTTGGGCCTAATTAAATTATTGCCTATCACATGTAAATATCAAAATTGTAAAAATTAAAAATTGATTTGACTCAATATATATATATATATATATATTGGTTAATTAATACTCATTTCGTCCCATTTATTGTGATCACATTTCCTATTCTGTTTGTCCCAAAACTATTGTTCATTTTGAGTTGATATGGTAATTTAAGTATTAATTATGTTAATGTTTCTAAAAAGTAATACATTTTTTTTGGTAACTATCGGTTTGTTTAATATGATTAAATAAAAGGTGGATATGTGATTTATGACAGAATAAGTGGGACGGAGGGAGTATATAATTATACAAAGTATTAATAAAAAATAAAATCATATAATTATTCTATTAATTTAATATGAAATTAGAAATAATAGAGTTTAGGTAGAGATTGCTTGTTTGATAATTTTTGATAAAATAATCAAATATAAATTTTAGTAGGATTCCGCATATCATTTTAATAAATGTCAATACTTTACAAAAAACAATAATATGTAATTTCACGTTTAATCTTTTTCGGTCATGTTTAAAAAAAATCGAGAAACTCAAATTCGGATTTGACCTCTGGTACGCGGAATCAAAATCGAGTTTTGATCCATTCTTAATAAAATCGGGTTGAACCGATTACTCGAAAATCGAATCAATTAAGAGGTTAAAAATGAGTATTTAAACCGTAGTACTCGGCCGACTCGACAATTTTTACAAGGATGATAAATACACATATACTATTATATTTCTCAGGCTCTATTTACTAGAAAACAATGAGATTTGATATGTCAATGACCAAAGCTCAAATATCTACTTATACCCTTTGACACCCCTTTTCTAAATATTTAAATTTGCAATCAATGTTTCTACAGGTATTCCTAGATTTAATAAGAATGCATGTTGATTGACCGATGCTATTAAGAAAAATATACATTCACAAGCTTTAACTACATAAGTCACGTTTTGCAAGAGTAATTGGTGTAGAACAGGTGGTATCCTAGGGTTTAGTCACAATTATCAGAAATATACATTGAAAGCGCTTTGTCATAAAAGACATTGCTGATGTATATTCTTTCACTGCAGGCAGACTATAACTCATATAACAAAATTATCTACATATATTGATATTATCCTGGGAGACCCTCAAGAGTTCTGAGATGAATATGATCGCTCAGAATTGTCCGAATTCCTACACGGACTGTAGAGGATATAAAGAACATGTACATGAAAAAACGTGAAATTGAGACAGTGACGATTAGTGGAGATGCTAAAAATATGAGACTAGTAATAGAGTAAATACATATTCTAGTGATGCAACAATTCAGACAAGGGTGAACAGAAAAAGAAAAGAACGTAAAGAGATTACGAGGGAACCACTCAACGACGGTGAAGATGAATCTAATGTTCCAAAGAAAAAAAATTATTTGGACAAGTCAAACGAATCGAGAATTTATGAATGCTATCGCACAACTAGGGGAAGACAATAACTTTACTTATTAATATTATTGTTTAGTTCTTTCATGTCATCTACTGTACTGTCTCGCACACACGTCACTGTCTAAGGCTGTGTAACTGATTTGTAACCATACTGTCTTTTATACTTGTGCATGAGTTTTTTCGAAAAAAATAGTAGAAGTCATGGATGAATCAGGACTTACAAGGGAAAATGTTGCCATTTGCTGGTCTTTTGTTGCATTTTCATCAAATATATATAAATATGTTAAAAAATCTATTACGATTTCATTAAAAATCTAATTAATTATTACACATGAGTGAAGATCTCTTTGATTAATATCTAATCTCACATTAACAATTCAAGATCATTCATGTTTTACATGTGCAATAAAACTCGTATTGAAATCAATTACTCCGAATCCTGCTCTTCATACTCCTTGTTATTCTATATATTTCATGCATTTCTGCTATCTCTTCAATATGTTCTTCTTTTATTACTTCATCAATCTCTCTAGTTGCTTCAATAAAATGTCAAGGTCTGTTAATATAGTAATTCTATATATGCAGAAATATATGCATATTAGTATTTCAAGGTCTATATATGCAGAAATGTAATTCTACTGTATAATATAGTGCAAAGTTAGTTAGAGAAAGTTAGTTAGAGATTAGATGACAGAACATCTTGTATATAAACATTTTGTACAGATTGTTTACTCATTGAATGAATTCTTGATCATTTACAAAATTCTATATGGTATCAGAGCTGAAATGACTCTGGTTCCGTATTGCTTCCGCCATTAGAGCTTCATATCGAAGCTTCATTTGTTCGTCTTTTCATCTTCATTTTTTTTCATTTCATCTTTGATTTCTGTTTGATCTATTTGTGTTGAGATCATTTTTGTGTTCTTGATCTGTCTTGATTTTCTGTTTGATCTATTTGTGTTGAGATCATTTCTGTGTTCTTGATCTTTCTTGATCATTGTTACTCGATTGCTTATACATCCGCGTTTTGATGAAACTGGTTACTCTTGATGAAACTGGTTCCGTAAGCGATGATGTTCATACATCTGCGTCTGATCTTGAGAGTGATTATCACTCTATTGTCCTGGATGCTAGTCATCCTCTCTACTTGCATATATCTGATCATCCTGGTCAGATTTTAGTTACTTCTGCGTTGAACGGTGACAATATCAATGAGTGGAAACGTTCGATGTCTCTCGCACTCTCTGGAAAAATAAACTAGGTTTTGTGACTGGAAAATTCAAGATACCGGTTGAGACATCGAAGTATTCTGCACACTCGCTGCGTTGTAATGATATGATTATCACTTGGTTGCTAAACTCTATTGTGCCTGGCATTCGATCCAGTTTAGTGTATATCTCTCTTGCCAGTGACGTTTGGGAAGACATTCACATGAGGTTTTCTCAGAGCAATGGCCCTCGCAGATATGAATTGAAGAAGGCTTTAAGTTCACTAACTCAAGACACACTCTCTATCTCTGGTTACTATACCAAATTTATGATGCTATAGGATGATCTTCTGCAAGCCTCTATTGTGCCTAGGTGCACTTGTATTTGCACCTGTAAGGCTAAGCATCATCAAGAACAGGCTGATGAAAATATGAAGGTTACTCAGTTCTTGCATGAAAGAACAAAGGATATTGAGTTGGATCTTCATTTCATTCGAGATAAAGTGAAAGAAGGTCTAGTACAGCCAACATATCTATCTACTACTCAACAACCTGCAGATCTCCTAACTAAACCTCTGACTGCTGCTAGATTGTCTCATTTACTTAGCAAATTGGGAGTCAGAAACATGTTCAGACCCACCAATTTGAAGGAGGGTATTAGCTAGTGACAGCTGTAAATTAAATTATTTAGTAGTTAGTTGGAAGGGCGGAAATGTAATTCTACCATATAATATAGTGCAAAGTTAGTTAGAGATTGGATGACAGAACATCTTGTATATAAACATTTTGTACAGATTTTTTACTCATTGAATGAATTTTTGATCATTTACAAAATTCTATACATATAGTAGCAATTATGATAATTATGGAACAAGCTCAAGCACTAGTAATAGTGCATTTATGGGACTTCGAATTGCTAATGATGGAAAATCACTTCTCTTTGGCGGTTCAGACAAACCTGAAATCGTTTCTACAGTAAGTAATTCGACAAAGACAAACAACTTGCATCATCAAGAATCTGCAGTGCCGACAATACCAACTTTTAATATCGAAAGTTATGCACAAGATTCTCCATTGCCACCATTTTCAGAATCTGAAGATCATATGGAAGAACCCTCATTGCCTCATTTACCAGGATTCTATGTCGCAAATTCTTTTCCAGAACTAGAGACTGAAGATTATAATTTCATCAACAACATCCCTCAACCAGAAACTTCTTATGAGACGAGCCGGATTGTGATAATTAATTCTCACTCTTCAAGGCACATTGGCACTTCCTTTGATCAACAAAGTTCTCTGGAATCATTGCAATCATTGGCCTCGGAGATACTTGACAATATTAAGATTGAGCAGATTTTCACTAACAATCATATAGTGACTTCTCTGCCTCCATCAACTTCCCAATGGAACACGAACGCGAATGTGGCCACCTATCCCCTTATCAACCAAGAAGATTCTCTTCCACCATTACCCTCTGAGGTACCATACACAAACTTGTGTTCGGAATCCACCACTTCAAATTTAATTCCAAAGTATATGGACCAATAAAATAGTCCATTACCACCACCATCAACATAGTCAGAGTGGAATGTGAATTCAGATGCTTCTACTATACCTATAGGTAACAATATTCTGGACCAAGAAAATCTTCTTCCATGTTCAGCACCGGATAATCCTTGGAGTCTAGACTTGAATCCGGTCCCTGAAAATTATACTGGCGATTTCTTTAATCTGAACAAATTATCTGATTAGATACTCAAGGCCGATTTCCAGAACCCTTCTTCATTACATGTCAACAAGTAGTGAATGGACATACTATGCATCCAGTAAGAACATTCCTATATGGACTTGCTCTTCAAGTGGAAAGAAAAAGAATATACAAACAGGAGAAACACAGTACTCCAAATTTTTCTTTTTTCTTTTTGTTTTTTTGTAGTATGAAAGAAGCTAATGCCTTAAACTGTTAATTTAATTTACATTGTTGAAGAGAAATATGTATTCAAATTTTAAGGTCTCAAACATTCCTAAGAAATCAACGTTTAATTTAAAGACGAATGGATGCCTGAATTTTATTGACAAAAATCTATTAAGTTTATTACTCATTCAACAAATTTAATGTGAAAATCTGTCAACTTGAATAGTGATAATATTCCAAATTCAATAGCCGATATTAATCTTTAACAATAATCCGTCTATTAAGATTTATTACTTCTCACAAACTCGTCAGATTTGGGATGAACTCCAATCACCTAACTTGTGTCTGGTAGAATATTAATTCTTTACTTTAATTCTTAAAAAAATAGACAAAGATACCATAGCATATCTAATTTAACTTTGTAAAAATGTATTGTCTTGCGCTTCAGACATATATGAAATTGTCACATTATATTGTTCCTGGAGAATGATGGAGTTGTTTCGCCATCTAATGACTACAGACTGCTCTTAATTCCTTTTATTTTCTTATGACATCATTACCCTAAGAAGGCAGTAAGAGTTTTTGATGAACCAAAGTAAAGACAAGCCTCTGCTATTGTACACGCAAACAAGAAAGAAGCATAAGGATAAAATGGTTACATCCACAACAAATAAGAGAGTCATAAGGCAACAGTAAGGTCAAGGGGTAAAAAGAAGAATACAATAAAAGGATAAGGACAGAATGGTCATTAGGTGGAGAGACAAAAGGGGGATAAAAGTAGGGTTTGTTTCATCAATTGCTTTGTTATGTTTTAGTCAGTAGGAGAGAATTGGGCTCTCGAACACCCAACAATCTATCTTCAATTGTAAAACCTAAAATTATTGTCGCGGCTATTAAGTTGTATTTCAATCATTTCTGGACATTACAAAGTGGTATCAGAGCAATTCGTTTCCTATGGGATCACCCACGACGGAGCAGCGTTTGGACTCGATTGAGGAGCGATTACTAACACTGAATAAATCGCTTAAAGAGATGTTGTCCAAAATTGTAGACAAGGCGATTGAAGCTATGAGACACTCGCTAACAGAGGTGTTAATGGAAGGATAAGGAGCGACGAACAAGCAGTTGGGGGCGGAGTTTGAAGCGATGTCGAGCCGCCTGAAAGGGCGAATCAGCCGCAGCCGCGAGTACCACGAATCACTCATCAATACTGAAAGGCATATGTCATAGCCTATTTGTTTATTCGAGGATTTAACTCAACTCAAATAAGAATGTAACAAGTAAATAGTGGATCTTCCGTAAAAGAGATCTCACAAAGCAACATCTGTCAAAGGATTCAGAAACAATGTTCATCTACAGACTTGAGGAATTACTTCACTGGAAGAAGTTCAAGAAATTGATCAAACCTCAGTGCTATAAATCAAGATTGTGGATTTAATCAAGTGACAGAGATCTTGTCAGGGTATCAAATAATTACAGGGATTTAATCTGAAGAAAATCAAGTTATCAAAGTCAAGACATGAAGAAACGTCACGGAAGTTAGTCACTCATGAACCAGACAGTACATCGAGTGTCAACATTGAAGTGGTGGAATTGATTCTTTATTTTCAGAAGAATGGTTGTTGTTCAAGAGTAGTATTAATTCTCTATTAATTAATTAAGTCATATAATTTAATTAAGAAAATAAATTATATGTGCAAAGATCAATTTATTGATTAATTGAATTAATTGATTAATTAATTCTGAATTAATATTATGAATTTTCAGAATTGATTTTGAATTTATATTCAATATTAATTCAGCATGACAATCAATTGAACTGGTATGACAATCAATTGTCATACCGAAAGTCATGCTAGTTCAATCAGATTGTCATGCCGATTGTCTTGCTAGTTCAACAGATTGCCATGTCGATTGTCTTGCTAGTTCAACAGATTGTCATGCCGATTGTCTTGTTAGTTCAACATATTGTCTCACCGATTGTCTTGTCAGTTCAACTGAATAGTGTTGATTTAATTATAAAAGACAGAAGCAGCAGATCATTCAGCACACAGAGAATACACTTCATCTACTCAAGAACAAAAACAACAGCAGCCGTAGAAGCATTTCATCTCTTACTGCTGATATTCAGATCATTGATTTCTAGCAATTAAAGTTAAATCTAAACCACTAGAAATCATTCTCTTGTTCTTGTGTAACTATCTAGCGGATCAAAATCTCTAGAACTTAATCTCAAATTACTTCTAGCATTTGATCTTTTTTATAGCAAAAATAGAAAAAGTTCATGTCGAATTTATTCTAAATTTGTGATAATCTATTTGAGATTAATCTCTTGTAAACGATATCGTTGTTGTAACACCTTTCAAGTTTAAAAATAGTTTTATTTAACTTGAATTTTGTTTCACTTTTTTATTCCGCATTAAATTCCATTAAACGGTATAATTTGTATTCAACCCCCCCTTCTACAAATATATTGGGACCTAACAATTGATATCAGAGCCTTCTGATTAACGAACAAATCAAGATCCTAAACTTTTGTGATTTTTCAACTCCTTGAATTTTTATTTCTTCAAAAATTCATAATGACTTCACAAAAAGTTGGAACCGTTAAAATTCCACTATTTGATAAAGAAAATTATATTATGTGGAAGAAGAAGATGTTCTTGTTTTTACAAGTTGCAAATCCCAAATATCTGGAAGTGTTAAAGAAGGGTCCAAAAATTTCGATGGTTATTGAACCAGAGGTTATAGAAGATGATGTTGTAATTACCAAAGCTAGAACCTATGCAAAAGAGCCTGAGGATTTTACTCCTGATGAAAAGGAAGAAGCCTCCTTGGATGTCAGCCTTCAATTAATTTTAGTTGATTCCCTTGATCCCTTGATGAACAGACATGTGATGAACTGTAAAAATTCCAAACATATCTAGGAAACTATTGAGGTGATTAATGAAGGCACAGAGGAAGTTAGGTAGAACAAGTTAGAGATCCTAGCCTCTGAGTATGAACATTTTAAATCCAATCCAGGAGAAGGAATTACTGAAGTGTTTGAGAAGTACAATGCATTGATCAACAACCTGAACATAAATGGAAAATATTATTCATTCAGGGAGGTCAAAAAAAAGTTCCTCTAACACTGCCAACTCATCTTGAACATAGAATCACTGCCATAAGAGAAGCGAGAGATCTGAGTGAGATTTCTTTGGAAAGGCTCTATGGTGTGTTAAAAACCTATGAGTTGGAGCAGATTCAGCAGAAGGAAGTCTACGGGAAAGGTAGAGTGGTCAGCACGTCTACTGCACTGGTAGCTGAAGGTCAACAGCAACAACAACAATCTCTACAGTCAGAGAGAATGGTACAGTCTTCCAAGGCTGAGGAAAATGTGATAGTAGCAGAATATGATCCTCCTACTACAAATCAATCCGGTGATGATTTTTACTCCTTGGAAGAGCTGGAGCAATTGGAAGATGAGTCAATGACCCAGATTGTCAAGAGATTCTCCAATGTCAGATTCAAGAGAAATCCCAAGTTCAAGTACAAGTCCAACTACAACAGATTCTAGAAAGATGTATCTTCATCCTCTAACACCAGCAGTGATGGATACAAAATAGGGATGGTTGATCGGAGCACCATTCGATGCTTTAACTGCAATGAGTTGGGACACTTTGCCACAGAATGCAGGAAGCCAAAGCAAATAAGGAAGCACTCTTATGATTCAAATCAGAAAAGTAAATCTGAAAGGGCTTACCTGGCGCAAAGGGAAGAAGCTGGGATGATACTGATAGTGAAGATGAAGAATATGGGAATCTTGCTCTTATGGCTATTGATGGAAATACTTCATCGTCAAGAAAAGAGGTAAAATTTACTGATGCTGAATTAATTTATCATCTAGGAGGTTCCTTAGATTGTGCTCGTCGTGATAACGAACTGTTAATTCAACAGAACAAAGACCTTAAGAAAGAGGTCAATGAATTAAAACTTGTGCACATTAATCAAGACAAGTTAAAAGAACAAGTATCTTTTCTAGAGAATAGAGTTAACTGTTATAGACAACTCGAAACTATTCTCAAAGACAAGATCACCGGTCTTGAGACTAAGGTTAAAGCTTACTTTAATTCTTGTTCAAGGCTAAAAAGTTCTACAATAAGCAAGCTATTAATCAAACATCTGGAATAGGTTTTGATTACAATGTTGCTATTGGAGAATTAGGCATAAACTCCCCTCCTCATGTCTGTGCTAAAGGTAGGGAAGTACCACATGTGCTTAAGGGTGTTGATAAACCCCTCTATAAAGAATCAATTGCTGAACCATTTGATGAGACCTCCTTTATTATTCAAGAAGAAATACGTGAAGAAATACAGACTTGAGGAATTACTTCACTGGAAGAAGTTCAAGAAATTGATCAAGCCTCAGTGATATAAATCAAGATTGTGGATTTAATCAAGTGACAGAGATCTTGTCAGGGTATCAAATAATTACATGGATTTAATCTGAAGAAAATCAAGTTATCAAAGTCAAGACATGAAGAAACGTCACAGAAGTTAGTCACTCATGAACCAGACAGTACATCGAGTGTCAACATTGAAGTGGTGGAATTGATTCTTTATTTTCAGAAGAATGGTTGATATTCAAGAGTAGTATTAATTCTCTATTAATTAATTAAGTCATATAATTTAATTAAGAAAATAAATTATATATGCAAAGATTAATTTATTGATTAATTGAATTAATTGATTAACTAATTCTGAATTAATATTATTAATTTTCAGAATTGATTTTGAATTTATATTCAATATTAATTCAGCATGACAATCAATTGAACTGGTATGACAATCAATTGTCATACCGAAAGTCATGCTAGTTCAATCAGATTGTCATGCCGATTGTCTTGCTAGTTCAACAGATTGTCATGCCGATTGTCTTGCTAGTTCAACAGATTGTCATGCCGATTGTCTTGCTAGTTCAACAGATTGTCTCCCTGATTGTCTTGCCAGTTCAACTGAATTGTGTTGATTCAATTATAAAAGACAGAAGCAGCAGATCATTCAACACACAGAGAATACACTTCATCTACTCAAGAACAAAAACAATAGCAGCCGCCGAAGCATTTCATCTCTCACTGCTGATATTCAGATCATTGATTTCTAGCAATTAAAGTTAAATCTAAACCACTAGAAATCATTCTCTTGTTCATGTGTAACTATCTAGCGGATCAAAATCCCTAGAACTTAATCTCAAATTACTTCTAGCATTTGATTTTTTTATTGCAAAAATAGAAAAAGTTCATGTCGAATTTATTCTAAATTTGTGATAATCTATTAGAGATTAATCCCTTGTAAACGATACCATTGTTGTAACACCTTTCAAGTTTAATAATAGTTTTATTTAACTTGAATTTTGTTTCACTTTTTTATTCCGCATTAAATTCCATTAAACGGTATAGTTTGTATTCAACCCCCCCTTCTACAAACATATTGGGACCTAACAAACACCATCCGCAGCGATCACATTAAGTTCCAATCTGAGGTACGTTCCACCTTGACTAATTTCCACTCCTTTCAAGTACCTAATCCTGGAAAAGTAGAAGCTAGTGTGATTAACTGTGGGTCAGCTGTTGAAAATCTGGGAGCAACTCCGTTGGGGAGGATGAAATTAAATGTGGGGTTTGGGGGTCGTAACTTACAAGGGGGCAGTGTGACTGGAGGGGGGTCTGGTGGAGGACCGGGTGGTGCGCAGGATACAAACAGTGGTAATAACAGTTTGGGTGGAGGTAATGGGAACTGGAGATACAGGAAATTGGATATGCATGTGTTTGATGGTGTTGATCCAGATGGATGGATATTGAGGGTGGAGAGGTACTTTGCATTTTATCGGCTATCGAAAACAGAGATGTTGGAAGCAATAATAGTGGCATTAGATGGTGATGCTCTGAGGTGGTACCAGTGGGAAAATAAGCGTCATCCAATACGTCGTTGGGCGGATTTAAAGGGATTCATACTCCGTCAATTTAGGTTAAATAGTGGGGGGTCATTATATGAGCAATGATTGGCCACTGCCCAAACTGCCCCAGTTAACGAATATCGACGGAAATTTATTGAAACGGCAGCCCCACTTGAGCAGGTATCGGAAGAAATGTTGTTGGGGCACTTCATAAATGGTCTTAAGGAGGACATAAAGGCAGAAGTGAGGATGTTGCAACCCTTATGCTTAGAAAAAGCTATGGAACAGGCCTTGAGGGTGGAGGAAAAATTGGAAGTGAATGGGTATAGAAAATCGGGGTTAAGTTTCATTAAAACTGGGGCTATGTCCATGTATAGCAGTGGGTCATCTGTGATTCCACCTTATTCAGGAATGCAATCAGCCAACCACCTAGCCCGACCATGTCCAGGGCATGGAGTTCACGATCTTCGAGCTCAGTCCAGTCGCCTGAAACAATAAGTACAGTGCCGGTAAATGGGGAAGTAAGGCGTTTAACTGAGAGAGAGCTCCAAGAGAAGAGAGCCAAAGGTCTCTGTTACAAGTGTGATGTGAAGTGGATGGTGGGATATAGGTGCGCGAGGAGGGAGCTGAGTATCATGTTGATTGAGGAAGAGGAAGGTGATGCGGAGGGTGAGAATCTGGACAGTCCTCAGTCTCCACACGAAGAACTAATGACTAAAGTCTCGTTGAATTCAGTGATAAGAATATCTAACCCCAAAACAATAAGGATGAAGGGGCTGCTCGGGGATCACGAAGTCATAGTGATGATCGACCCGGGAGCTACCCATAATTTCGTGTCGTTATCAACGGTGGCCAAGGCAGGAATCAAGGTTACAAATTCAGGAAGCTTTGATGTGTCCTTGGGTAATGGAGAACCGATTAAAGGGGAAGGGGTGTGTAGAGACATAGTACTACAAATGGATGGAGGGGTGGAAGTAAAGGAGGACTTTCTACCACTGAAGTTAGGAAGCACATATGTGATTTTAGGCATTCAATGGTTGGAAAAGTTGGGAATGGTGCTAACTAACTGAAAAACACAATTTATGAAATTTGAGGTCAATGGAGAACCTGTGACATTGGTGGGGGATCCGACTCTGGTCAGGGCACAAGTCTCCCTTAAGGCTATGCTGAGAGGTCTTAAAAAATGGAGGGGGTATTGGGTAGAATACAACCGTATGGAGGCCACGGTAGGGAAGAAGAACAATGACTTCACGGCACCAATTCCAGAATTTTTAGCAGGGGTGATTGATGAACATAACAGGGTGTTTGATAGTCTAGTGAGTCTACCCCCAGCCGGAACAGAAAACATGCTATAGTCCTGAAGGATGGGAGCAATCCCATTAGTGTCCGCCCATATAGATATCCCCAATCACAAAAAGATGAAATCGAAAAACTAGTCCAAGAAATGCTTGAGGCTGGAATTATCAAATTGTCAACTAGTCCATTTTCAAGTCCGGTGCTCTTAGTCAAGAAAAAAGATGGATCGTGGAGGTTTTATATTGATTACAAAGCCTTGAATAAAGAGACGGTACCGAACAAAAAACCTATTCCAATAATCGACGAGTTGCTGGATGAGTTGAACGGGGCTCTTGTGTTTTTGAAGCTTGATCTGCGTGTCGGGTACCACCAGATTCTGGTTAAGCCAGAAGACACTCACAAGACGGCGTTTAGGACTCATGATGGGAACTATGAGTTCTTGGTGTTACCATTTGGATTAATAAATGGGCCAACAATATTTCAGTCCTTGATGAATGATTTATTCCGTCCTTACCTACGTAAATTTTTACTAGTGTTCTTCGACGACATATTGGTGTATAGTCGTAGCAAGGAAGAACACCAACATCACTTGCACACAATTCTGGAAGTGTTGGGCAGTCATACATTGTTTGTAAACAAAAAGAAATGTGAGTTTGGGAAGCATACCATTGGGTATTTGACACACGTTATCTCTGCACAAGGAGTAGAGGTTGATCGTGAGAAAGTACAAGCTATTCTTGAGTGGCCAGCACCACAGAATCAATGAGAGTTGAGAGGGTTTCATGCAAAAGTAGGTGTTGGATTCAGATGGCGTTATTGAAAAAAACAATATTGTACAGTTCCAATGAAAAAAATTAATAGGCAGGAAAAAAAGATAAAAATGAAATCTCAAGCAGAATTTCAAAAGGGTCAGATTCTATACACTTAATAGGAGAGCAACATGATTTCTTTTGTAAAAGGTACTATGCTATATCACTATTCATAAATGTAAATCTAAAATAAAATTTGTTAAATAAATATTTTATAAAATATAAAATTAAGTTAACGTGGCTTGCGGGTTCTATCACACTATGCACACGAAATTGACCACGGATCGCGATAAGAAATATGTTTTGCTCAAAACGATGTTGTCTAGGTTATTTAAAACGTGAATGGTTTGCATTTTCTACTAATTTCATGAACGGTAGAAAAAGACCTTTTGACTTGAAAATCGGTAGAAAATAGAATGATAGGAAAAACACGTTTTTTCTTGAAGTGGTTATTTGTGCAACTCAGTAGTGTTTTAATAAAAGAATTCCAACTTTAGTAGGATCCTAGACAATCAGTAACTCACAGATGATAAAAAGCTGATAATAATAAACATATATGTCAATATTGTTTGCCCCGGACGATCTTTCCCTGCGGCCCTCACCACCCATCACAAAAACACGAGATGAAATTATTTGTGTGTGCTTCAATTTTCTAGGCACCATCAGCATTTTCATCCTTTTTTGGTCTGTTCATTTGTTCCTTATATGCCATGTATGGGGAAAGACCCCATACAGCGAGATTCCAACTATGAAAATTGACTCGATTAACATTTCCAGCTTCAATCTCTCAAATCCTATTTATGCTCAATGGAACATCAACATGAGCATGAGTAGTTTTAAGTCCTCTTTCGAGTTCTCTGATAGCGCGATATCAATTTTTCACAGGAGCAAAGGGGAAGCACTTTGGATGACTAGGATCCAAGGGTTCGATATAAGGCCAAAAAACACTAACATTCATTTTGCACTAGGCTTTGGGGGATCAGTAGATGTAAGCGATGTGACTGTAAGAGCCATTGGGGACATAATTACGAATAATCATGAAGCAGTTGAATTTATTGTTCAGTTTAAGGCCGATCATGCGAGAAGCAGGAGTATAAGTTGGCTAAACAAGTTTTATAATAATTATGCAACCAGGGCCAATATGTTAACTAGTATTTATGCCCGCGGTGCAGGGCACTTATAGTTATAAAACGAAAATAAATTACATATCATTCAATAATGCAGAATTAGTCATTAAATAACGGCCACAATTGAGTTTTAAACATTACGCGAATTACATAAATTTTTAACCGAAAATACATTCATATGGTGAAAATATATTTTAAAAATGTCTTAGAATTCCTTCAGTGCATGAGGTCATCTCCTTTAGATTGCTGTTGTCTGTGTTGACATCTTGTTGAGATGGCAAGATGAGGTTGTTGCCTGTATTAAACCTGTATTAGTACAAAGTTGAAGTCTCATCTTAATGTAAGTGTACTATAATGTATACATTACCTCTGTCGCATCATCTTCTGTGATTTCCATCTTTTCAACAGCTTCATCTTCTTCTTCTTCTTCTTCCACTTTGAAACCATAACAAATGTTAGTTGCGGAGTAAAGATCTATCTTGTTTTTGGTGTTGATATCCTTAATCAGCAGCATCACTATATAATTTTGCTTTGCAATCTTCTTGAGCCGGTGTGGGAATGTTATTTTTTCCTCATCCTGTAGTATATTAATCATAATTTCATAATTCACTATATTTAGCTAGATGTGAACGTCTTAAAGTAGTATTTGTACCTTGGTCAGTATGTTGTACACTCTTTTCCCGATGATTGTACGCACTTGCCTAGCGTGAAGGAGAATTTTCATGCAACCTGTATCATCAGATGCTTCAACCTCTACACTGAACCTGTTGTAAGATAAAAACACACTGTCTGTTTGGTATTATTTTTTGAGAATAAAACTATACTATTTGATAAGTATTAATCATACTTCTTGTCAGGATGCAGAACAATTCTGTTACAACTTGCACAAATGAAGAATTCATCAGTCCTTTCAATGACCTGGTTGCATGTATTGAGGAACCATTTGCTGGTTTCCTTCACGGAATTGATTTTGACATGTACAATCACTTTCATCTGTATAAGTAATATAACATTGAGAGATGTTAATGTTTTGGATTTTCATGCGATGAAATAGAATTTATTTAACCTCATTGGATTCCTCAGTTAGCTTCTTGATCTTCTCTATTGTGAGTAGTTCTGCTTTTGTCCTTTTTTTTTTAATTTCAAAAACCTGCTTTAGTAAATGAAGTGAAAAGCTAAAAAAGATGTATAACATACATTTTCCTCATCGTTAGCACAATAGGATGTTTGTAATTGAAGTAGTACTGTATGGCATGAGAGTTTCCCAGATCAATTGAATCTACAGAAAAGTGAACATGTTATACATGTGTACTGTTATTCTCTTGCAAATGTGCCGAGTAATTTGTAGTAAACATACCATTCCACATTCCAACTTTACAGCCTGTAATGATAATTATGCAACCAGGGCCAATATGTTAATGAGCTGTGACGTATTGTTACTTTTCGGATGTCCAAATAAGACGCGGGCATATATGTTGATGACTGAGAATCAAACATGCATGTTAGTTAAACATAAATATCTGTGATAGTTGGTTGGTCGATCCTTTATATGAAACTACATTTTAGTATTATGCTCTACTTCCAAATTCTTGTCCCCCCAGACCCTACTTTTGCGGGATATACTCTGGGTACGTTTGGGATGTAGTATACCATAAACTGGTTATTTCATATACAGTTAAGAAAAGATAGATTTAGTGTTATTGCAAATAAAACTATTTTCATCTCAAGAAGGAAATAGATGACTATATATTTGTATGATGTAGTATTATGTTGTTGTTTCTTATGGTAAATGTGAAACTTTCACTCAAATGTAATGGTCATTTTCTATTTATCAAGAAGCTAGCTTCTTCTCCCTTTTTCAGCCTTGATGCAAGAGACAATCTGTACAATGTTGTTGCCTGCAACTATCATCCATCTACGACGCTTCCCTTGCTGTACAGTGGAAATCACAATGAGGAGAATATTACGATTGTTAGATCCACTAGATAGCAATATGATTAAGGGTCGTTCGGGACGAAAATTTGAGAATCAGAGATCAAGAAAAGACAGAAGCTGCAATTACAGAACTTCTGATGGGCCTTAACTACATTAATTATAATGCTTTGCTGGTGATTATATTTCCTATTAATTAATGATATGTCGAAACCTACAACTCAAAAGAGCTCTCCCACAAGCCTATGTTCTTGAAAAATTTATGGTGGTAATATATTTGTTGTGCCACAAGTGTGTGTTAGAACCTTATTCACATTCCTCGGGTTGAAATCTCATAATTCAAATTGCACGTTAGTGCACAACAAAATCAAAAAACATTTTGATTTATTATGCAGCATAACTATGATTTCTTCATGCTTTATTATGCTGCAATTTCTTCATTCCCTTTCACAATAAACTCTTGCAGCTTCTTTTAAATTGCCTTGTACACATACACAATATTTTTATTTAGTTGTATACAAAGGGGCAATTTGAATTATGGAATTTCAACCCAGTTAACGGGAATGAGAATAAGGTTCTTACACATTTTTGTATTGCAATCTCGTTACCATTCCAGTAAACCGGGTAAGCCTCATCTTTTCCATCACTTTTGTTTTCGTTTTTTGTTCCTTTTAAATATATTTTTTCTGGAAAGAGCCGATACGACGAGATTCCAACTATGAAAATAGACTTAATTACTGTTTCCAACTTCAACCTCTCAAATCCTATTTATGCACATTGGAACATCAACATTTTATATACCTATCCCAACATCCCAAATTTGTGTTGCAAAAAGGTACAATATGGTGTAAAAATGGGTCACATAACAAGGCTTCATGTTCGGGGCCCACTTGCAATTTTTTAATATTACACAATTTGTATATATACTCATTTTAACAATCAGAAATGCGACATAATAGCTAAAATATATGTTTTTCATTGCACAAATGTAATCATAAATGTTATTACAAAATTCATGATCCTCAACTTTAAAATAAAAATAACATAAATGAAGATTTACAAGTTCTTACTCTGAGAAAAAATAAATACATAAAAATTGTCTAAATAAGGAGTCTATAAATCTATATCAAGTTCTTCCGCATCTTTGTAACCACTTTCTCTTCGACCTTCATTATCATCAACAACGATTTGCCTTGATTTTTTGGTTGTGCATTCATAACATGTAATTGGTTTTCCCGTTCATCTTTTTCTTCAAACCTCTATTTTTCCTCTCAGAGTTCATTCTTCTCATACTAGAAAAATTAAAAAGAACAATCTGTTAGTTCTTGTGAAACAAGTTGAATATTTGTAAATGTACATAACAGGAAAATATTTTACCATTGAAAACTTGTGCATACTGGCTGTCTCATGTTTTCCAGTGAGACAACGTTCATTTCATTCACCATAGGCAGCAATGTGTGTTCAACATGCTTGTTCTCAAGTTTCCCAATGGCTTTTTTATCAACTCAAACCCTCCTTCTTTCCTCATAGATTTGGTGCTGAAATAATATCTAACATGTCATGCAAAAGTCTTGACAAAAAAAATATATCATGCAAAAGTAGGTGTTGGATTCAGATGGTGTTATTGAAAAAACAATATTGTACAGTTCCAATGAAAAAAATTAATAGGTAGGAAAAAAAAGATAAAAATTAAATCTCAAGAAGAATTTCAAAAGGGTCAGGTTATATACACTTAATAGGAGAGTAAAGTTATTTCTTTTATAAAAGGTAGTATGCTATATCACTATTCATAAATGTAAAACTAAAATAAAAAAATTGTTAAATAAATATTTTATAAAAAAATAAAATTACGTTAACGTGGCATGCGGGTTCTACCACATTATTGCACACGAAATTGGCCACGGATCGCGGTAAGAAATGTTTTGCTCAAAATGATGTTGTTTAGGTTATTTAAAACGTGAATTCTTTGCATTTTCTACTGATTTCATGAATGGTAGAAAAAAACTTTTTGACTTGAAAATCGGTAGAAAAAGAACGGTAGGAAAAATTCGTTTTTCTTGAAGGGGTTATTTGTGCAACTCAGTAGTGTTTTAATAAAAGAATTGCAACTTTAGTAGGATCCTAGACAATCAGCAAGTCACAACTGATAAAAAACTGATACTGATAAACATATTCTTTGCTACAATTAACTTAGGACCATGCGGGTTGCCCCGAACGATCTTTCCCTGCGGCCCTCACCACCCATCACAAAAATACGAGATGAAATTATTTGTGTGTGCTTCAATTTTCTAGGCACCATCAGTATTTTCATCCTTTTTTGGTATGTTCTTTTGTTCCTTATACACCATGTATGGGGAAAGACCTCATACAGCGAGATTCCAACTATGAAAATGGACTCGATTAACGTTTCCAGCTTCAACCTCTCAAATCCTATTTATGCACATTGGAATATCAACATGAGCATGAGTAGTTTTAAGTCCTCTTTCGAGTTCTCTGACAGCGCGATATCAGTTTTTCACGAAAGCAAGGATGAAGCACTTTGGATGACTAGTACCCTCAAAAGGTTTAATATGAGGCCATAAAACACTACGGTTCTGTAACATCCCGACTTTCCGGACTATTAATTCTAAATACAAAACTTAAATAAAATAGACTCTTATTCGATAATTTAAATATATCACGAAGGTCAAAGCAACGGTCAAACTCAATAATCAAAATCATAAAAACGGAGATGCAGCTCCACAAATCCGATATTAATTGTCTAAACAGATAATCAAATTTATTATCTAAAAATAAAGTCTTTATTCTAATTCAAATAGCACGAAACTAAGCAGCACAGATCTCCACATAGTTCTCAATCCTTATTCTTAATATGCTCCAAATTCCAAACCTGAAATATTAAAAGAGCTGAGCTACAAAACTCAGCAAGTACAAATTGACTAACTCTTAAACAGAAAAACAATGAGTGTTTTAATAAAACAATTTTTCTGAAATCAATAATAATTTTGTAAAACATTTTCTAAAATAAATCTCACCCAAAGTTTTATATTTTAAAATTAAGAATTTAAAACAGAATATAGCAGATTTTATAACAGATCGGAACAGAGTAAAAACAGAACGAAACAGAGTAAAACAGAACGAAATGATAATTCTTATAAATACCACAGTCTTGATCTACGGCCACAATTTGCCAATAGCCGACATCTAATTCTTATTTTTATTCTTTATACCACACTTTACCAGTGGTCGGCATCTAAAATTCAATAATTACGCGCCCTTAATTGATATCTAAAGTTGCACACTTGTGCGCCTACTAAGGATATCTAAGGCTAATTCCGGAACTATAGCGTAAATTACGAAAGGGTTCGAAAACGTAGAGACTGTGTTCTAAATTTCACAAATACTTATATCTTATAATTTCGAAATCAAAGTTCTTATATCTTATACGAAATCAAAAATAAAATTGAAACATTTTTTTTTCGAAAAATTAAAAGTAAATCAAAAGTACTTACCTTGAAGTCGGCACTAAATACCAAAATAACTGCACGAACAAATCCTAAAATTTAATAAGCAAATCATAATTAATTGTTTAATCTATTAACAAATTATATTCATGCACCGCAAACAGATTACAAATTATGCACAAAAATAGAACAATGACGGGTTCGAAATTCAAGATCAACATACAGGCGGTCAGGGTCTTAAAAATTAAAAGGCATGCTTATTGTTTCTAACAAAAATAAACTGAGTATACTGTGTAAAACTATGCGGGCCAGATATTACAAACAAACAAATTTTCTAAAGTAAAGGAAAATGGGCCTAAAGCCCAATGATCACCAAGAATAACACAATTTGCATGATTTGACACTCATCTGATTTTCAAATAATAACATATAAATTGATGTACATAATTACATCCACATATCATACATGCATGCATACTAAATTAACATGCTGCAGACTACTCACTACGACCAGGTATAAATCGAGCCTCTCAGAGCAAGAAGATGAGCAGTTCGATTAGCTGATCGTTTAACAAAGACTGGAGACACACATTTCTCAACTCAGACATTAGAATGTAGTTCATCAACTTCTTCGTTACGATATTTTATTCAACCATGCTCCAAATATCTGGTGGTCTGACCATGCAAACTTCACTGTAAGAAGAGATTTGAAAATGGTTTAGTAAGAAGAGATTATCAATCAGCACTTGGAAAAACTAGTATGAAACTTTGGATACTACATAACATCATTTTAAGAAAATAAAATTACAAAAACGAGCTGCTGCTCTGCTACTTGTGATATTCGAATCAAATATTACAGCCCTGCAGATTCTAGAATAAACAGATTCCAGTAGATACTGTTTTGTAAAAATAATGCATTTTAAGAAAAACCTCCTTTTGTATTTGGAAACTTTTTAAAATTATACAACTTTTAGGTTATTTTGAAGAATCTGGTACAGTAGAGTAAACAAAATCCAAATGTAGACGCTTGCAGAGGTTATATATAGATTACACATGCTCCATTGTTTATCAAGTATTCAAGTCAAGTTCATCAGCTAGTCTAAAACAATTTCAACAAAGTATAAGCTTCTGCATTCATCTTGTCTTTTTAGAAATCAAGGTATTCTTTCTGTCACCTTTGGTATATATTATGGATTAAATAGAATTGCATTTTTCGAGAAAACCAGTAAATATTTTAAGATTTCGATTTGAATACTTGTTTCTGTGGTGATTATATTTTTTTTTCTCGTGCAAATTTATACGCATATGTTGTCCTTTCCGACCGCATATGAAATTGGTCGGTAACTTCCGACCGCTCTTAGTCGGTCGATTACAACATTTTTGGTCACGGTGTTATACATAAATGCGTTTTTATGTTTTTATGGCATTTTATGTTTTGGGAAGAATTTGAGTAGAGGTTATGGAAGAACGTGGAAATGAGGGAATGACAGTCGGTGAAACTGCTGGAAATAATGTGAGTGAGACAAGCAACAGAGCAAACACATCTTCAGGTGATGAAACAATTCAGACAAGGAACAACAGAAAAAGGAAAGAACCTGAAGGGAGTTGTAGTGAACCACTCGACGATGGTGAAGATGAATCTAATGTTCCGAAGAAAAAAAGATTTACTTGGACAACTAAAATGCATCAAAAATTCTTGGATGCCATTGCACAACTAGGGGAAGACAGTAAGCTCACTTGCTACTATTATTTTTTAGTTCTTACATGTCTTCACTGTACTCCCTCACACACAAACTCACTGTCTAAGGCTGTGCAATTGGTTTGTAACCATACAGTTTTTCATGCAACAAGTTCCAGCAGTACTAATTGTGCATTCATGGGACTACGAATTGCAGATGATGGAAAATCACTTTCGTTTGGCGGCTTGGACAGTGTTGTTTCGACAAGAAATTATTCAACAAAGGCACTTCCTTCGATTTTTGCCCAACCTTCTCCATTGCCGCCCATTCTAGATTCTGAAGATCACATCCGAGGTACCATGGGACTTGTATCCGGATACCACCACATCAAGCTCAGTTCCCCCGTTACCATCAGGGTCCGAGTGGAATGTGAATCCGGATGCATCCATTATGCCAGTCAGTAACAATAATATTCCGGACCCCGAAAATCTTCTTCCAAGTTTACCGTCCGAAATTTCTTGGAATCTAGACACGGATCCTGTTTCAACTTATACTGGCAATTTCTTCGATGAGCAGAACACATTATCTGATCAGATAATAGATGTTGCTTTTCAAAATCCGTCTTTGTTTCATGCTAACATGCAGTGAATGGACTTACTGTGCAGCCAGTAAGAACATTCCTTTATGACTTCATGAACAGGACAGGAAAAGAAAAAGAAGATACATGACTGCATTTTTTGACAAATATGGATTATAGCCTTACAAATGAGTATCTGTTCTAAAAATTTCTCGGGGTAAGAGAGGGTCGAACCCACCACCTGGTACGACATGACTGTATTTTTATTTGTTCGTTGATGTAACTTGTAAGTTGTCAAAAGTGTTTGTAACTGAATCGAACCTTGGAAAGAAACATGTGTATACAAGTTGATTCACATTGTTGAAGAGAAACATATAATCAAATTTTACGGTTTAATATATTTCTAAGAAGAGTAGTGCTAGGTGTCCCAAATTTATACCCCAAATTTTATAACAAATGATTTGGCATACATGTGGCAAATTTTGATTTGGGGGCGCATATTTATGTACGTGTGGTCCATATTATTATTAGGAAACTTACAAGCTACAAGCTTGACACATCAGCATTTGGGGAAAATTTGGAGAAAATATTTGGGATCTTTAGCATTTTCCTTCTAAGAAATGGTGTGTACTTATAGTTGAATGGATGTCTGATTTCGATTGACAAAAATCTATCAAATTTATGTAAAATTATAGCGAATATCCAAATTCAATTCTGATCTTTAAAATAAATATCTATCTAATTAATATGATTTATTTCTCATGAACTCGTCAGATTTGGCCTCAATTATTTTCTCATGAACTTGTGAGAGGAAGGTTTGCGAGTGTCGACAGACGACAATGCTAGAAGAGTGTGATATTGAAGATAGTGATGATGGAAGAGTCTTGATATATGATGGGTGCATTCAGCCGATAACCATTCATCATGCTTCTTATTACGTTTGTACTTTCTCCGCTCCTTCTGTGCGACAAAGCTGCCACCAGTGTTCCCTGCAGAAGCATTTCCATTTCACCCCATTATTCACTTCTACTTCGGAGGATGGAACCCTTCGTCTATAGTTTCACTAAGTGTGGAGCTTGTAGCTGCGACACAAATGGCTTCTACTATCAGTGTGAGACTTGTGACATGACAATTGATATCGATTGTGCATTCTTGCCCACACGGATAAAACATAAAGGGTCTGTATAGTGTGTGCCATGTGCACACATTAAGCACTAATTTTTATGATTTTGGAGTGTTTCTATTGGTGGAATTAGTGTAAATATAGGAGGTCAATCAACATTCATGATTTAAAAATCAACCAACAAATCACTTCCTATTGTGTGCCCATGGGCACACCACAAAAAATCCGAACATATATCTCCCACGCACCCCTCCCTTGTTCAACGTCCGCTATCCAGTATCTTTTCTAGTGTAAGTAAGCTTCGGGTTGTTGATCGAGTGGGATATGCATGCAAATCTTGCAACTTCTTCACAATTGATATACATTATGCATTCTATCCAAGTAGGACAAAGCACAAATACGACAAGTTCTCACGTTGTGTATTTAGCCTTATTTTCTTGTAGTGCACCCTCCATTCTTCTACGAGGGAGTATTCTACTGTGAAATTTGCAGAGCAAGTTAACAACCAATGGTGGCTCTATCATTGTGACGAATCGGATCACTCGTATCACCATAATTGCCTCCAGTGGCACACAACTGTCAAGTTAAAAAGGGCCGTTAAAACTTGCATAGATAATGAAAATCACACCCTTGCACTGGTTATGAAGAGGACTACAAGAAGGAATTCTCGCAGGTTTGTTTGTCGAGCATGTAACAAGGGCTACAGATATAGTTTCTTTTTAGAAAGTCAAGCTTGTGGATTTCTGCTCTGCCACAAGTGTGTCATGACCAGTAACAAGTTAAAGTATTACAGGTTTGAGAACTTCCATAAACTGTATTCTATTCCATCTTCAGAAATCAAACTATTATCATTTTATAACAATTTTTTGTAGTGTGTTTGGCATTACTCAGCCATAAAAATACTACCTTTTGGGCTTTTGCTTTTGCAGTTGCAAACTGATTTCTAAGTTAGTCCGGTGGGCTTTAGTTTGAAGTTGCTTTATTAGCGCTTCTACATATACTAATTTATATTATACAATTATATTAAAAACGAAATATTAAAAGTTTTGTTGTTGGTTATTGATCACTCAATCCAGAGCCGTCGCATCAAACTGATGAGAACCGTTTAATATAATCTTAAAAATTATTCCTACCAACAATATATTAAAATTATAATTTTAAATATATAATGATAAAAATAACCGTATTTCATTGTAAAATTATTATATTAGGGATATAAGGTTCGAATCCTAAAAAAATATATTAAAATTATATTTTATAATATATAATAATGAAAATAACTGTGTCATCGCACCACTTATATACTAATATAATTGTCCGTTTATAAAAGAAATAATAACTGTTTTACAAGACCTAATGGTTGCCGAGTGCAGTTCAGAATTGCAAAATGCAGTTTGGCATTGCCATTTTTTGTGCAAAATCGTGAACAGTGTTTTGTTTATTCTAGTTTGATGTGCAATACTTGAACTTAATCGATTAGTGATATTTTACATCGGTCCTTTCCTCGTGCAAGGAGTATCGGCATGATACTCCACGGGGAAAAGGAGTATCATCCTAATACTCGTATGGAGCATCAAGTTGTTATTTTGGTCAACTTAAAATTTTGATGGGTATTTTGGGTAATGGTTATTTAAATATAGTTATTTAGGGATTTCACCATATCACTAATTTATATTAATCTATACTAAAACAAACACTTTTTCTCTACCATAATTTATATGTAGAATAAAAAAAATAATGTATTTATATATGATTCAGATATTCTTTTAATTTAGTTAAATAAAATGATAATAAAAATTTATATGAGAAACTCTGAATCGTTGATAAAAATAGAATTAATAGTATTAGAATAAGGATTAATATAATAATTCTAATGCTATGGTATTTTACAAATAGATATAGAATGAAAAATATGATGTAATTGTATATAGTGATTTGTAGTTAATGTATATAAAAAACGTATATACATTTAAAGTCTAATAAGAAAAAAACTAACTCTCTCTTGCTTTTTAAGTAACTGAAAAGACTTAGTGATGTTAAAACAATCTGCATGCAGTACACTAGTATATATATGACTACTAAAGAGCCCCCTAAGTGCTGTCATAAAAGCCCCCAAAGACTTAATTCATCTCCCCAAACAAACGTTTAAACTCCCTAGAAGAATCTGATAACTTTTCCATTAGCAAAAGTTAACATAATGACCCTATAAAAACAGTAATTACTCCTAAAGCCCTGTAAAATTCTATATCTATAATCTTACTAAATAAGCTCACATCCCAATATAAATGCCACACTTCTAAATTTATTACCCTTTAAATTTGCATTCATGACAAAACAAATTAACTTCGGACTCCAGTTATCTCCAACCTTTTTAAAAAAGCACCCCTTCTTGCATTTGCATCTGCCACTCCATTCCATTCTCTGTTGATATGCTTCAACTGAACTGTTAAAATCTTACAATTCCATAACCTATCTAGAAGAGCAGCTATATCAGTCTGATTAACCAACAACTCATTGTCTATAAGAACTAGTATATGATTTTGCCTCCAACTACTATCCTTCAAAATCTTGAGCAAAGTTTCCAAAGCAAAATATTCCACTTCAAAAACATTAGTAGCTGCTGAGGGACCAACAAATTGCATCAATGCTTCCCCCATTACTGACTGAATAACTCCACCAATGCCTTCTACCATTCCACCCTTTGAATCTTTTCTTAAACAGCCATCAATGAAAGCAATAATATCAAAATTCTCACTATAAATTATATTCCACCAAAAGTCTTTCTCACTTGCAGTGACAACACCAACTGGATTGCTAGTCCACCATTGAGTTCTCTGCTTACTTAGAATCCCATTTGCTAAATTTCATTCCAGAGCTCTGCTTTGGACCAGGAAGCACACTTGATTTAAGTTCAGGAAGCTGTTATAGAAAAGACACTTATTTCTATGCAGCCAAATAGTCCAAATTGTCGACACAAGAACAGTGGTCCAAACTTGCTCAATATTAGCTTGAGGGAACAAAGTTCTGGATCTCCACATAGATTCCAAATCCTCTATATATACTTTTGAAGTTATACCCCACCAACTAAGAACAAAGACCCATACTTTTCTTGAAAGAGTGCATTTCCAGAACAGATGATCAAAAGATTCATCTTCCAAAGCACAAAACAAACAAAGCTTGGAGCCTTCAAAATTACTGATTCAATCAGCCAACCATACCTTAGTTGGAACTATGTGGGAATGAACTTTCCATAAAAACAACTTAACTGATTCAGGTACCTTACATTTCCAAATAACTTCACATAATTTATTAGTAGAGATCACTCCTTCATTAATCATATCATACGCTGCTTTACAATTAAACTTGTTACCCAAAGGAACCCAGATTAACACATATTTTTTACTAATCAACTGAATAGAATCCATAATCTTACCTAACTCCAACAACTCATCCAATTCCCAATTTCTTAATTTCCTAATCTAGAAGACTTCACCCTCCCTGTTATAGAAATCCCATATAACCTTGAAAACTCTAATTTCCTTGTGTTTTAACTCAGAAATACTATAGAGTCTATTAAATTTCTCCAACAATGTCTTATCTTGATACCATAAATCTTCCCAGAACAATGCAGATTCACCATCAAACACCTCTTATTTAGGCTACCTGGACCCAATAAACCTAAATTAGATAACTTGGCAACTGCTTTTAGTACATCTTGCACTATGATTGAATAAGACTTTGAACTGTTCAGTTTATCCAAATCTTTCCATTTAACACAATCATACTTTTCCCTTAGTCAAACATTCCAGCTAGCATTCCTATCAGTCTGCCACCTAAACCACCACTTACACAGAAGTACTAAATTTCTCTACTGAAGCATACTAAGGCCTAAACAACCTAACTTCTTGGGCTTACATAACAAACTCCAGGGTTTGAGGTGACATAAATCCCTCCCTCCTCAGAAACATTACCCCAAAAAAAGTCTCTTCTGATCTTTTCTAGCTGCTTGCAAACTCCAACATGAACCTTGTGCAGAGAAAACCAATAAATTGGAAGACTATCCAAAGTAGACTTAATCAAAGACAACCTTCCAGCTTATTTCAGACTATCCCTTTTCCAGCTAGCCAACTTATACTGAAATTTATTAATCAAAGGTTTCCAAAATATGAACTTCCTAGGGCTTAACCAATTTGGCTGCCCCAGGTATGTTAGAGGTCAGCGCCCAACCTTGCATCCAAGCTTATCAGCAAATAAATCCAACTCCTCTCCTGATAAATGACAAGAATATAGTTTGCTTTTCTGAAAATTTATCTTTAAACTAGAGAGCAGCTGAAAGCACTGCAACACTCTTTTAACACCAGAGACCGATTTCAAACTACCATTTAATAACACAATTGTGTCATCAATAAACTGTAAATGAGAAACAATCCTACCTTCTTTCCCAAATAGCAGTACCTCAAACGATCCCAACTTATTTGCTTTAATTAACATTTTACTAAGTACTTCCCCAGCCATATTGAATAGCATTGGAGACAAAGGATCTCCCTACCTAAGCCCATTTGAAATACTGAATTCCTTAGAAGGACTCTCATTTACTAACACTGAAATCTTAATTGACTTAAATAAGTCTTTCATCCATTTAATCCACTTGCAACCCAAACCTAAGCATTCCATAGTTCTGAAGAGAAATTTCCAATTTACAGTGTCAAAAACTTTCTCAAAATCCAGCTTCAAGATTAGACCTCTATTTCCTGAAGATTTTATAGTATGGTAAACTTCATTTAATGTTCAGTTTAAGGCCGATCATGCGAGAAGCAGGAGTATAAGTTGGCTAAATAAGTTTTATATTAATTATGCAACCAGGGCCAATATGTTAATGAGCTGTGACGTATTGTTGCTTTTCGGATGTCCAGATAAGACGCGAGCTTATATGTTGATGACTGATAATCAAGCATGCAGGTTAGTTAAGCATAAATATCTGCGATAGTTGGTTGGTCGATCCTTTATATGAAATTACGTTTTAGTATTATGCTGTACTGACCTGCTTTTGAAGGATATACTGGGTACGTTTGGTATGTAATATACCATAAACTGGTTATTTCATATACAATTAAGAAGAGATAGATTTAGTGTTATTGCACATTAAACTACATCTCAAGAAGGAAACAGATGACTATTTATTGTATGATTTAGTATTATGCTGTTGCTCTTTCTTATGGTAAATGTGAAACTTTCACTCAAATGTAATGGTCATTTTCTATTTATCAAGAAGCTAGCTTCTTCTCCCTTTATCAGCCTTGATGCAACAGACAATCTATACAATGTTGTTGCCTGCAACTATCATCCTTTTACGACGCTTCCCTTGCTGCACAGTGGAAATCACAATGAGGAGAATATTACGATTGTTAGATCCACTAGCTAGAAATATGATTAAGGGTCGTTCGAGACGAAAATTTGAGAATCAGAGATCAAGAAAATACAGAAGCTATAATTACAGAAGCAACAATTATAATGCTTTTCTGGTGATTATATATCCTATTAATGATATGTCGAAACCTACAACTTAAAAGACCTCTCCCACAAGCCGCAAGTGTGTGTTAGAACCTTATTCACATTCCCGTTAACCGGGTTGAAATCTCATAATTCAAACTGCCCGTTAGTGCATAACAAAATCAAAAACATTTAAATTATGCAGCATAACTATGTCCTTCTTCATGCTTTATTATGCTGCAATTCCTTCATTCCCTTTCATAGTAAACTCTTGCAGCTTCTTTTAAATTGCCTTGTACACGTGCACAATATTTTTATTTTGTTGTATACAAAGGGGCAATTTGAATTATGGGATTTCAACCCCAATTAACAGGAATAAGAATATTGTAACACATTTTTGTATTGAAATCTCGTTACCATTCCAGTAAACCGGGTTGGAATCCCATGAACCAAACACCACCTAAGTTTCTGGCAACATGTAACCAGTTGCAAATGGTTTGCTTAATTGAGCATCAAAGTTCCGTGCTCAGTCCTACAAGACAACCTTATGTGCCAAAGTGAGATCGGGTTTGTATTCTCCAGAAGCTTTTATTTATAACCATATTCATTCTCACCAAGTCGACCAACCTTCTCCATTGCCACCATTTCCAGATTCTGAAGATCACATGGTAGAGCCTTCTTTGCCTCCTTTCCCAGAATCCAATGTCTAAAATTCTATGTCAGGATTGGAGACCGAAAAGAATGAATCCATCGATCCCATTCCCCAACAGGAAACTTATTATGGGACAAGCGGGAATGTAGATATAAATTCTCTCTTTTCAGAGGACATAGGCACTTCCTCCGATTATCAAAATTTTCTGCGGTCATTGGCCTTGGAGATACTCGAGAACATTGAGGAGTAGAACTCGCATATTTTTTTCCAATCATACAGTGACTTCTCTGCCTCTAACAAATTCCTCCTGGAACCAGAACATGAACATGGCCTCCAATCTCCTCATCAAGGAGGAAGTTTCTCTGCCACCGTTACCATCTGAGGTACCATGGGACTTATATCCGGATACCACATCAAGCTCAGTTGCCCCGTTACCATCAGGGTCAGAGTGGAATGTGAATCCGGATGCATCCATTATGCCAGTCAGTAATAATAATATTTCGGACCCCGAAAATCTTCTTCCAAGTTTACCATCCGAAATTTCTTGGAATCTAGACACGGATCCGGTTTTAACTTATACTGGCAATTTCTTCGATGAGCAGAACACATTATCTCATCAGATAATAGATGTTCCTTTTCAAAATACGTCTTTGTTTAATGATAACATACAGTGAATGGACTTACTGTGCAGCCAGTAAGAACATTCCTTTATGAGTTCATCAACAGGACAGGAAAAGAAAAAGAAGATACCTGACAGCATTTTTTTGACTAATATGAATTATAACCTTACAAATGAGTATCCGTTCTAAGAATTTTTCGGGGTGAGAGAGGGTCGAACCGAGGACCTGGTAAGACATGACAATATTTTTATTTGTTCGTTGATGTAACTCGTAAGTTGTCAAAGGTGTTTGTAACTGAATCGAACTTTGGAAAGAAATATGTGTACACAAGATTACAAGTTGATGATTCACATTGTTGAAGAGAAATTACAATCAAATCTTAAGGTTTAATATATTTCTGAGAAATGGCGTGTACTTATAGTTGAATGGATGTCTGAATTCAATTGACAAAAATCCATCAAATTTATGTAAAATTATAGTGAATATCCAAATTCAATTCTGATCTTTAAAATAGATATCTATCTAATTAATATGATTTATTTCTCATGAACTCGTTAGATTTGGCCTCAAATATTTTCTCATGAACTTGTGAGAGGAAGGTTTGCGAGTGTCGATATGTGATGGGTGCATTCAGCCGATAATCATTCATCATCCTTCTTATTACGTTTGTACTTTCTCCGCTCCTTCTGTGCGACAAAGCTGCCACCAGTGTTCCCTGCAGAAGCATTTCCATTTCACCCCTATAATTCACTTCTACTTCGGATGGACCCCTTCGTCTATAGTTTCATTAAGTGACATGACAATTGATATCGATTGTGCATTCTTGCCCACACGGATAAAACATAAAGGGTTTGTATAGTGTGTACCATGGGCATACATTAAGCACTAATTTTTATGATTTTGGAGTGTTTCTATTGGTGGAATTGGTGTAAATGCGGGGGTCAATCAACATTTATGATTTAAAAACCAACCAAAATTTGACACATCACTTCCTATTGTGTGCCCATGGGCACACCACAGAAAATCCGAACATAAATCTCACAGGAACCGCTCCCTTGTTCAACGTCCGCTATGCAATATCTTTTCTAGTATAAGTAAACTTCGGGTTGTTGATCGAGTAGGATATGCATGCGAATCTTACAACTTCTTCACAATTGATATACGTTCTGCATTCTATCCAAGTAGGACAAAGCACAAATACGACGAGTCCTCACGTTGTGTATTTAGCCTTATTTTCTTGTAGTGCACCCTCCATTCTTCTACGAGTGAGTATTCTATTGTGAAATTTGCGAAGAGCAAGTTAACAACCATTGGAGGCTCTATCATTGTAACGAATCGGATCACTCGTATCACCATAATTGCCTTCGGTGGCGCACAAATGTCAAGTTAAAAAGGGCCGTTAAAACTTGCATAGCTAATGAAAAGCTAATGAAAATCACAATCTTGCATCGGTTATGAAGAGGACTACAAGAAGGAATTCTCGCAGGTTTGTTTGTCGACTCAGTGTTATATTTTATATTCGCAACTAAGCATTCCATAGTTCTGAAGAGAAATTTCCAATTTACAGTGTCAAAAACTTTCTCAAAATCCAGCTTCAAGATTAGACCTCTATTTCCTGAAGATTTTATAGTATGGTAAACTTCATTTAATGTTCAGTTTAAGGTTGATCATGCGAGAAGCAGGAGTATAAGTTGGCTAAACAAGTTTTATAATAATTATGCAACCAGGGCCAAGATGTTAATGAGCTGTGACGTATTGTTGCTTTCGGATGTCCAGATAAGACGCGGGCATATATGTTGGTGACTGAAAATCAAGCATGCATGTTAGCACTACAAGAAAACAGGAAAAAATCGACCGTAAAAAACGGTCGGTTAAGAGGCAAAACGGTCGGTTAAAATAGTCATAACCAACCACAAGGTATGGTCGGTTTTAGCCTGGTCGGTTATGACTTTTGGTCGGGTTTAACCCTCATAACCGACCAACATAGTGGTCGATTAAGTGCCTGGACATTTTATTCAGATGTGGGGTCACTGTGTACACGTGGTAACACGTGTGCACACTTGTTGCCACTTCACTGAGTCATAACCAACCGAAGGTGGTCGGTTATGTCTATTTTTAAAAAGTTGACTGGAACTCATAACCGACCGTGGTCAAAGTGTGCACATCGGTCGGTTTTATTTCAGAAGCTAACTCAAATGTCATAACCGACCGTCCTAAAACCGACCACCCTCTAAAGGAGACGGTCGCGACCACCCTTTAAAGGAGACAGTCGGTTTTATGAAGAAGGTGGTCGGTTATGTCCCTTGACGGTCGGTTTTCTGGGATCTGTAATGGGCAAAAGTGGTCATAACCGACCGTATGTGGTCGGTTATGTCTATTTTAAAAGGTTGACTGGAACTCATAACCGACCGTGGTCAAAGTGTGCACATCGGTCGATTTTATTTCAGAACCTAACTTAAATGTCATAACCGACCGTCCTAAAATCGACCACTTTTTAAAGGAGACGGTCGGTTTTATGAAGAAGGTGTTGGGTTATGTCCCTTGACGGTCGGTTTTCTAGGTTTTGTAATGGTCAAAAGTGGTCGGTTATGCCTGTTTTCGGTCGGTTTTAAGGTCTGATTTTAAAAAAAATTACAGGTTTTTCTGCAGTCCCTGTATACCAAACCAAATCAATACACAAACCAATCACAAATCCAATCCAATCACAACCAAACAACAATGACAATCATTAAACTATACTACTCAAAATCATTCGCAAAAACTAGTAAATTTCACAATTAAACCATAATAATTAAATCCAACGCAAACATTCACAAACTCCGATAACCGGAGTATTAAACCGTATCATTACATGATTATAATCAATCCTAAATAACCGACAAAGTATCAAACCATCACAACGTATTATATTACATCCGACAAATTAAGTCTTAAAAACCATCCCATAACCATCAAATTAAGTCTTAAAACCGATCAATGTAAACTAATCTGACAAATCAACATCGGACGATCCACCGCCATCACCGCCGCCATCACCGTCGCCATCACCGTCGCCTTCATCAAAGTCCTCGTCATTGGAGGTCTCATCCTCGGACGTGTAATCCTTATCGACTTCCATAGCACGCCGATTATTTTCCTAGATACACAAGTTTAATTAAACTAGTTAAAAAGAAGAAACAAAATTTACATGTGAATGAAACAAATAAATAAACAAGAAGGTCAAAAATTATACCTCCGCAACACGAGCTTCCGTCTTTTGAACGATATCTTCAATCAAGGAGCCCACGATATGCACGATCTCGCCACCGATAAGGTTATTTCATTGCAACCTTTGGCTAGGATCGGAGGATGGATCCGAGGCCTCGAAAGCGGTACGTGCGAATGTAGCTATCTCCGCTTCGGAAAGTTGGCGAGCAAACCGATTTGGATTAGCACGGATCTTCGTAAGCACATTCCTCACGATGGCAAGATATACATTATCGGTGATGGCTTCATGTTGTCTCGGAGCGGATGAGGATGAGTCGGCTTCATTCCGTGTGGAATCTCGGTACCGCGTAGCAAGTGTAGGCAAGAGATCGGTGACCCGAGCATTAGGGAACCCCACCACATAATTCTTTTTCGGCCTTGTACCTTGGGGGACCTCCAAGGCTTCCATCCACCAATCCCACGGCTCATCCCGATCACCCGTTTGTGTAACCTCCACGGGCATGCGCTCGAGAATGGCATCATATCGTTCCTACAAATTCATTTAAAACAATTAACGATGCATTTAAAATCAAATAAAAATGCATATAAAATCACATATAAAAATGCATTTAAAATCACATAAATACATATAAAATCACATATTAACGATACATTAAAATCACATAAAAATACATATAAAATCACATAAAAATGCATTTAAAATCACATGAAAATACATATAAAATCACATATTAACGATGCATTTAAAATCACATAAAAATGCATATAAAATCACATATAAAAATGCATTTAAAATCACATAAATACATATAAAATCACATATTAACGATGCATTTAAAATCACATAAAAATGCATATAAAATCACATGAAAATACATATAAATTCACTTATTAAAGATGCATTTAAAACCACGTAAATATGCATTTAAAATCGCATATAAAAATACATTTAAAATCACATAAATACATATAAAATCACATATTAAAGATGCATTTAAAATCACATAAAAATGCATATAAAATCACATAAAAATGCATTTAAAATAACATGAAAATACATATAAATTCACTTATTAAAGATGCATTTAAAATCACATAAAATGGTCATAAAATTATATAAAAATTACCGCAATACGCATGGCGGCCGGTGTAGTGTAGACGGGATTTTCCGGATCGGATCTAACTTTCCTATGACATTTATCCCACACCTCGAGTCTCGTCGGCTTTTTCTTATTTTGTTCGTCAAAACCTTTCAAAATACTAAACAACTTATATTAGCACGTCCTAATAATTAGCTGATTATATTAAATATGGTGAACGTGTATGTATGTGTGTGTGATGGAATATAATAATATTACCTCTCGAACTTTATTGAATGACCTTGCACCGGCACTATGCAATCTTTCAACTTGTTGTCGGTTGGCGGATCCAACCGATGACCGGTGCAAGTGTCCTTCGTTCTTCTCCCAATACTCCAAAAGGTCCTTCCAAAAAGGAACGGACCAATAAGGCGGCTTCAAAAACAACTTGCTCACGCCCTCCTCCCTTGCTTTTCGGTCCACCCTCTTCTTAAGCTCGTTCAAAGTCCTTTTTATCGTCACTTTAATGTGATCTTCCACAATTTTTCAAGCCTTTGAACGGTTTTGCCCCTTAAGATGCCTATAATATTTCTAAAATTGCAAAAATAAATAAATAAATAAATGCATCATAAAATCAAGAAATAAATGACAATTACAAAAAAAAATTGAATTTTAACTTACTTGAAACTCCTCAACTCTTGCATTCAACCAACCCGGGTGACGTTCTTCGATATCGGTATAAGTGTAACGCCCAAGAGGCCACTTCTCCCGAATCATAGCCAAAAGCATTTTCTTAGCCGTATCATCTTCAATACTATATTTAAACAAAAGAAAACAATAAACATTAACAATTCACATAACAATATTGAACAATGAACCAAAGATATAAACATATAGGAACAATGCAATTTAAAAACTTTTTAACTTACTGTCCATCGGAGATATTAATGCGATATGGATTCAATGACGGTTTCTCTCCATATATATCACTCGAATGTGATCGAGGTCGCCTTCCTCGCCATTCTCGCTCCTCTGCATTTGTCATGTGCCGAGTCAGATCATTTGGGTCCAAATCTGAATCCGTTGGTTCATCCCGCAAATGCAAATTCCCTCCTTTTTCCTTTGCACCCTTCTTACTCGCGACTTTGGCCTTTCCCTTGGCCTTTGCCTTCCCCTTATCTTTTTCCGGCTCCTTGTCTTTCCCCTTCCCTGTTTTGGCCATCGCCAACACCACAAGATTTATTATAACCAATGTCAACATCCAAGTAAAAAGATCCTAAAATATGCAATAAAAATATATTAGTCAATATGAAAACAAACAAATCGATGAAACGACTTGCATTAGTAAATCACATTACATAAAAATGCATTTAAATTCACTTAGAAATACATATAAATTTACATATTAACGATACATTTAAAATCACATAAAAAATGCATATAAAATCACATAAAATGCATATTAAATCACATTACATATAAAACATATGCTAGTAAATTACATTACATGAAAATGATTTTAAAATCACATAAAAAAGCATTTAAAATCACATAAAATGCATATAAAATGCATATAAACGTATCCATTTCACAAATTAACGATAAAAATAAACACAACTAATTAGAGCATTGTTTAATTACGCAAATTAAATCATTAAATCAACTTAATCTATATATACAACAAATTAAAGTTCCAAACTCACATATAAAGTGCAATATTTATCCATTTTTGAGTACGGATCATGTTTACAAGAGCAAACCCCTACAAATTAACCCTAAAAATACATTTATTCTTCTAGTTAAACGTAAACAAACCAACAAAAAACCTAAAATTTATACTTATACATATATTCAACAAATTGACAAAACCGACGAATCTTTTACATGCAAAATTTTACATGAAAACTGAAAAATCAAATGAACCTCAATTGGAAGTGAAAAAATTCAATTTAAGTGAGAATCATACATTAACAAACACAAAAAAACAAATTACTAACTTCGAATCATATATACACACACATAAAATATATACACATACCACTTATATAATCGAGTAAAAAAAAGTACATAATCGAGTGAAAACCTTACATCGAGAGTGAAACCGGAAGCAAAGAGAGATGATTTGCGGGTATTTCGTGGATTAAACGCCATTGATTTGTTTTAGTGTATATTTGAGAGAGAGAGAATAAAGAGAATAGAGAGATAGAGAAAGAAGAAAGAATGAACGGGTTTTTTTATTTATAACAGACTTAAAACGGTGTCGTTTTTTAAAAATTACACATCAGCAAAATAGTGTCGTTTTTTTCAGTAAAACCGACCACTGATGGATGGTCGGTTTTATGTGTGCCACGTCATCGATACGGTGTCGTTTAGTTGGCATATAACCGACCACTGACGTCGGTCGGTTTTAAGGTGACCAAATCGACGTTGGTCGGTTATGTTCGGTCGGTTTTACCCTGTTTTCTTGTAGTGTAGTTAAGCATAAATATCTGCAATAGTTGATTGGTCGATCCTTTATATGAAACTACGTTTTAGTATATGCTGTACTTCTAAATTCTTTTTCCCCAGACCCTGCTTTTGCGGGATATACTGGGTACGTTTGGGATGTAGTATAACATAAACTGGTTATTTCATATACAATTAGGAAAAGATAGATTTAGTGTTATTGCAAATAAAACTATTTTCATCTCAAGAAGGAAACAAATGACTATATATTTATATGATGTAGTATTATGTTGTTGTTGTTTCTTATGGTAAATATGAAACTTTCACTCAAATGTAATGGTCATTTTCTATTTATCAAGAAGCTAGCTTCTTCGCCCTTTCTCAGCCTTGATGCAAGAGACAATCTATACAATGTTGTTGCCTGCAACTATCATCCATCTACGACGCTTCCCTTGCTGCACAGTGGAAATCACAATGAGGAGGACATTAAGATTGTTAGATCCACTAGCTAGCAATATGATTAAGGGTCGTTCAGGACGAAAATTTGAGAATCAGAGATCAAGAAAATACAGAAGCTGCAATTACAGAACTTCTGATGGGCCTTAACTACATTTCATGGTTTGGTAAGATTTTCTGGTAAAGCTAGGCAATAATTATTATAAGATGTAATTGTATTTGTTGTTAATGCATATAAAAGAAATGTATGCATAGTTGTTTCCTGCAACTATCATCCATCTACGATGCTACCCTTGCTGCACAGTGGAGAATATTACGATTGTTAGATCCACTAGCTAGCAATATGATTAAGGGTCATTAGGGACGAAAATTTGAGAATCAGAGATAAGAAGAGACAGAAGCTGCAATTACAGAACTTCTAATGGGCCTTAACTAGGCAACAATTATAATGCTTTGCTGGTGATTATATTTCCTACTAATGCTAGGCAACTCAAAAGACCTCTCCCACAAGCCTATGTTCTTGAATAATTTATGATGGTAAAATATCTTAAGTGTGCATAAGGGTGTCGTTACAAGGTGGAGCCGAGGACCAGTGACATGTTATTACAATTTACAATCACACCATTGTCTTTCTAAATTAAAATTGAAAAAGATACCAAATACTTAGGTGAATCTGTCGCCCTTTGATTTGAATACCATATGGGTTGTGACCCAACTGAAATCTATACTTAAACCTAAAGATTGGGCCTTTTTACGATTGAAATTTGATCTTTTTCATACATTTTTTACAATTCAAGAACTGGGCTTGCAAAAGCCCAGATTATTGGTGTATGTGTTTGTAAAAAATCTCAGGTATTTCAAGTACATGGCCTTTTATTTTAGGCCCATCACAAATTACACAGGCTTTATCATGCTGTAAAATTTTAGGCTCATCAACTTCTTTTCTTCCAATTAGCAAAAAAAAAAAATAACTTCTTCTCTTCCTCGTGATAGAGTAGTACTACATGTATAAAATTTTGTTTACAAAAATTTATAAAATAATATGGTACATAATGTGTGATGTTTAAATTGATTGTTGATTTAAATGCAGGGGCCCATTTCAATCAATGTCTACCACTATTCATTTTGTAAAAAAATTTGTATACAATTTTGTTAATATAGCATTATTCATTTTATTACGATATACTCCTTCATCCCATTTTAGTTGTCACATTTGGATTTGTGCCTGTCAAATTGACTTAAGTTTGACCGAAGTTTATTAACAATTTATAATTGATCAAAATAAAAAAATTATATCATCGGAAAATAGATTTAATCTACTTTAATATATAATTTTCAGTTTTTTGAAACAATATAAGAGTAATGTTTAATTTTTGGTAAAAAAAAGGTCAATTTGACTTCTATAAAAGGAAATGTGACGACTAAAATGGGACGGAGGGACTAGATGCATCTTGGATTATGAGATTTCAAACCGGGAATAACTCAGTTAACGAGAATGAAAATAAGATTCTAATACATTTTTGTATTGATATCTCATTTCAATGTAAACAGGGTTTGAATCCCGTAGACCAAACCCACCCACTGTTCTAACTTTCTGGCAACATGTAACCAGTAGCAAATGGTTTGCTTAATTGAGTTTCGCAGTTCCGTGCTCAGTCCTACAAGACAACCTTATGAGCTGAAGTGAGATCGCGTTTGTATTCTCCAGAAGTTTAACGTTCTCAACAAGTTGACTTGCTTAACTAGGACATAAAACATGTGTAAAAACCGTCTGATATTCTTTAGGGGCAAGTCTTTAGGATTTATATCATGCGAGAAGCAGGAGTGTAATTTGGCTAAACAAGTTTGTTCATAATTATGCAACCACTGTTAATATGCTTATCAGCTGCGACGTATTGTTGCTTTTCGGATCCCCAGATAAGACGCGGGCATACATGTTGAAGACTCAAAATCAAGCATGCAATTTAGTTAACCATAGATATTTGTGATATTTTGGTTGGTCGATCCTATATATGTCACTACTATGTTTTAGTATTATGCTGTCTTTCAATTTTTTTATCTGACACAGTATTAGTTTCATACTCGTACATTCAGCAAAGCAGCAGGAGCATTAAGCTTCCGGAACATACAACCAGGTAGAAATCGAGCCTCTCAGAGCAAGAAGATGAGCAGTTCGATTAGCTGATCGTTTAACAAAGACTGGAGACACATTTCTCAACTCAGACATCAGAATGTAGTTCATCAACTTCTTCGTTACAAATGACTAACCATGCAATCAGCACTTGGAAAAACTAGTAAGAAAATTTGGATACTACATAACATCATTTTAAGAAAATAAAATTACAGAAACGAGCTGCTGCTCTGCTACTTATGATATTCGAATCAAATATTACAGCCCCTGCAGATTTTAGCATAAACAGATTCCAGTAGATACTGTTTTGTCAAAACAATGCATTTTAAGAAAAACCTCCTTTTGTTTTTGGAATTTTTTTAAAATTATACAACTTTCAGATTATTTTGAAGAATCTGGTACAGTAGAGTAAACAAAATCCAAATGTAGACGCTTGCAGAGGTTATATATAGATTACACATGCTCCATTGTTTATCAAGTATTCAAGTCAAGTTCATCAGCTAGTCTAAAACAATTTCAACAAAGTATAAGCTTCTGCATTCATCTTGTCTTTTTAGAAATCAAGGTATTCTTTCTGTCACCTTTGGTATATATTATGGATTAAATAGAATTGCATTTTTCGAGAAAACCAGTAAATATTTTAAGATTTCGATTTGAATACTTGTTTCTGTGGTGATTATATTTTTTTTTCTCGTGCAAATTTATACGCATATGTTGTCCTTTCCGACCGCATATGAAATTGGTCGGTAACTTCCGACCGCTCTTAGTCGGTCGATTACAACATTTTTGGTCACGGTGTTATACATAAATGCGTTTTTATGTTTTTATGGCATTTTATGTTTTGGGAAGAATTTGAGTAGAGGTTATGGAAGAACGTGGAAATGAGGGAATGACAGTCGGTGAAACTGCTGGAAATAATGTGAGTGAGACAAGCAACAGAGCAAACACATCTTCAGGTGATGAAACAATTCAGACAAGGAACAACAGAAAAAGGAAAGAACCTGAAGGGAGTTGTAGTGAACCACTCGACGATGGTGAAGATGAATCTAATGTTCCGAAGAAAAAAAGATTTACTTGGACAACTAAAATGCATCAAAAATTCTTGGATGCCATTGCACAACTAGGGGAAGACAGTAAGCTCACTTGCTACTATTATTTTTTAGTTCTTACATGTCTTCACTGTACTCCCTCACACACAAACTCACTGTCTAAGGCTGTGCAATTGGTTTGTAACCATACAGTTTTTCATGCAACAAGTTCCAGCAGTACTAATTGTGCATTCATGGGACTACGAATTGCAGATGATGGAAAATCACTTTCGTTTGGCGGCTTGGACAGTGTTGTTTCGACAAGAAATTATTCAACAAAGGCACTTCCTTCGATTTTTGCCCAACCTTCTCCATTGCCGCCCATTCCAGATTCTGAAGATCACATCCGAGGTACCATGGGACTTGTATCCGGATACCACCACATCAAGCTCAGTTCCCCCGTTACCATCAGGGTCCGAGTGGAATGTGAATCCGGATGCATCCATTATGCCAGTCAGTAACAATAATATTCCGGACCCCGAAAATCTTCTTCCAAGTTTACCGTCCGAAATTTCTTGGAATCTAGACACGGATCCTGTTTCAACTTATACTGGCAATTTCTTCGATGAGCAGAACACATTATCTGATCAGATAATAGATGTTGCTTTTCAAAATCCGTCTTTGTTTCATGCTAACATGCAGTGAATGGACTTACTGTGCAGCCAGTAAGAACATTCCTTTATGACTTCATGAACAGGACAGGAAAAGAAAAAGAAGATACATGACTGCATTTTTTGACAAATATGGATTATAGCCTTACAAATGAGTATCTGTTCTAAAAATTTCTCGGGGTAAGAGAGGGTCGAACCCACCACCTGGTACGACATGACTGTATTTTTATTTGTTCGTTGATGTAACTTGTAAGTTGTCAAAAGTGTTTGTAACTGAATCGAACCTTGGAAAGAAACATGTGTATACAAGTTGATTCACATTGTTGAAGAGAAACATATAATCAAATTTTAAGGTTTAATATATTTCTAAGAAGAGTAGTGCTAGGTGCCCCAAATTTTATAACAAATGATTTGACATACATGTGGCAAATTTTGATTTGGGGGCGCATATTTATGTACGTGTGGTCCATATTATTATTAGGAAACTTACAAGCTACAAGCTTGACACATCAGCATTTGGGGAAAATTTGGGGAAAATATTTGGAATCTTTAGCATTTTCCTTCTAAGAAATGGTGTGTACTTATAGTTGAATGGATGTCTGAATTCGATTGACAAAAATCTATCAAATTTATGTAAAATTATAGCGAATATCCAAATTCTCTTTAAAATAAATATCTATCTAATTAATATGATTTATTTCTCATGAACTCGTCAGATTTGGCCTCAATTATTTTCTCATGTACTTGTGAGAGGAAGGTTTGCGAGTGTCGACAGACGACAATGCTAGAAGAGTGTGATATTGAAGATAGTGATGATGGAAGAGTCTTGATATATGATGGGTGCATTCAGCCGATAACCATTCATCATGCTTCTTATTACGTTTGTACTTTCTCCGCTCCTTCTGTGCGACAAAGCTGCCACCAGTGTTCCCTGCAGAAGCATTTCCATTTCACCCCATTATTCACTTCTACTTCGGAGGATGGAACCCTTCGTCTATAGTTTCACTAAGTGTGGAGCTTGTAGCTGCGACACAAATGGCTTCTACTATCAGTGTGAGACTTGTGACATGACAATTGATATCGATTGTGCATTCTTGCCCACACGGATAAAACATAAAGGGTCTGTATAGTGTGTGCCATGTGCACACATTAAGCACTAATTTTTATGATTTTGGAGTGTTTCTATTGGTGGAATTAGTGTAAATATAGGAGGTCAATCAACATTCATGATTTAAAAATCAACCAACAAATCACTTCCTATTGTGTCCCCATGGGCACACCACAGAAAATCCGAACATATATCTCCCACGCACCCCTCCCTTGTTCAACGTCCGCTATCCAGTATCTTTTCTAGTGTAAGTAAGCTTCGGGTTGTTGATCGAGTGGGATATGCATGCAAATCTTGCAACGTCTTCACAATTGATATACATTATGCATTCTATCCAAGTAGGACAAAGCACAAATACGACAAGTTCTCACGTTGTGTATTTAGCCTTATTTTCTTGTAGTGCACCCTCCATTCTTCTACGAGGGAGTATTCTACTGTGAAATTTGCAGAGCAAGTTAACAACCAATGGTGGCTCTATCATTGTGACGAATCGGATCACTCGTATCACCATAATTGCCTCCAGTGGCACACAACTGTCAAGTTAAAAAGGGCCGTTAAAACTTGCATAGATAATGAAAATCACACTATTATCCAAGTCTAGCAATGAAAATCCCAGAGGTACAAAATTGGTTTCCAAAATAGTCACAAATTGTAAGTATCAGACTTCTATTTGTTAAATTAAAATAGATTTATGCATATTCACCCATAACACCAATTAAATTATTTGATACCGTCAGGTCAGTCACATCATTTTATAACAATTTTTTATAGTGTGTTTGGCATTACTCAGCCATAAAAATACTACCTTTTGGGCTTTTGCTTTTGCAGTTGCAAACTGATTTCTAAGTTAGTCCGGTGGGCTTTAGTTTGAAGTTGCTTTATTAGCGCTTCTACATATACTAATTTATATTATACAATTATATTAAAAACGAAATATTAAAAGTTTTGTTGTTGGTTACTGATCACTCAATCCAGAGCCGTCGCATCAAACTGATGAGAACCGTTTAATATAATCTTAAAAATTATTCCTACCAACAATATATTAAAATTATAATTTTAAATATAAAATGATAAAAATAACCGTATTTCATTGTAAAATTATTATATTAGGGATATAAGGTTCGAATCTTAAAAAAATATATTAAAATTATATTTTATAATATATAATAATGAAAATAACTGTGTCATCGCACCGCTTATATACTAATATAATTGTCCGTTTATAAAAGAAATAATAACTGTTTTACAAGACCTAATGGTTGCCGAGTGCAGTTCAGAATTGCAAAATGCAGTTTGGCATTGCCATTTTTTGTGCAAAATCATGAACAGTGTTTTGTTTATTCTAGTTTTATGTGCAATACTTGAACTTAATCGATTAGTGATATTTTACATCGGTCATTTCCTCGTGCAAGGAGTATCGGCATGATACTCCACGGGGAAAAGGAGTATCATCCTAATACTCGTATGGAGCATCAAGTTGTTATTTTGGTCAACTTAAAATTTTGATGGGTATTTTGGGTAATGGTTATTTAAATATAGTTATTTAGGGATTTCACCATATCACTAATTTATATTAATCTATACTAAAACAAGCACTTTTTCTCTACCATAATTTATATGTAGAATAAAAAAAATAATGTATTTATATATGATTCAGATATTCTTTTAATTTAGTTAAATAAAATGATAATAAAAATTTATATGAGAAACTCTGAATCGTTGATAAAAATAGAATTAATAGTATTAGAATAAGGATTAATATAATAATTCTAATGCTATGGTATTTTACAAATAGATATAGAATGAAAAATATGATGTAATTGTATATAGTGATTTGTAGTTAATGTATATAAAAAACGTATATACATTTAAAGTCTAATAAGAAAAAAACTAACTCTCTCTTGCTTTTTAAGTAACTGAAAAGACTTACTGATGTTAAAACAATCTGCATGCAGTACACTAGTATATATATGACTACTAAAGAGCCCCCTAAGTGCTGTCATAAAAGCCCCCAAAGACCTAATTCATCTCCCCAAGCAAACGTTTAAACTCCCTAGAAGAATCTGATAACTTTTCCATTAGCCTAAGTTAACATAATGACCCTATAAAAACAGTAATTACTCCTAAAGCCCTGTAAAATTCTATATCTATAATCTTACTAAATAAGCTCACATCCCAATATAAATGCCACACTTCTAAATTTATTACCCTTTAAATTTGCATGCATGACAAAACAAATTAACTTCGGACTCCAGTTATCTCCAACCTTTTTAAAAAAGCACCCCTTCTTGCATTTGCATCTGCCACTCCATTCCATTCTCTGTTGATATGCTTCAACTAAACTGTTAAAATCTTACAATTCCATAACCTATCCTGAAGAGCAGCTATATCAGTCTGATTAACCAACAACTAAGAACTAGTATATGATTTTGCCTCCAACTACTATCCTTCAAAATCTTGAGCAAAGTTTCCAAAGCAAAATATTCCACTTCAAAAACATTAGTAGCTGCTGAGGGACCAACAAATTGCATCAATGCTTCCCCCATTACTGACTGAATAACTCCACCAATGCCTTCTACCATTCCACCCTTTGAATCTTTTCTTAAACAGCCATCAATGAAATCAATAATATCAAAATTCTCACTATAAATTATATTCCACCAAAAGTCTTTCTCACTTGCAGTGACAACACCAACTGGATTGCTAGTCCACCATTGAGTTCTCTGCTTACTTAGAATCCCATTTGCTAAATTTCATTCCAGAGCTCTGCTTTGGACCAGGAAGCACACTTGATTTAAGTTCAGGAAGCTGTTATAGAAAAGACACTTATTTCTATGCAGCCAAATAGTCCAAATTGTCGACACAAGAACAGTGGTCCAAACTTGCTCAATATTAGCTTGAGGGAACAAAGTTCTGGATCTCCACATAGATTCCAAATCCTCTATATATACTTTTGAAGTTATACCCCACCAACTAAGAACAAAGACCCATACTTTTCTTGAAAGAGTGCATTTCCAGAACAGATGATCAAAAGATTCATCTTCCAAAGCACAAAACAAACAAAGCTTGGAGCCTTCAAAATTACTGATTCAATCAGCCAACCATACCTTAGTTGGAACTATGTGGGAATGAACTTTCCATAAAAACAACTTAACTGATTCAGGTACCTTACATTTCCAAATAACTTCACATAATTTATTAGTAGAGATCACTCCTTCATTAATCATATCATACGCTGCTTTACAATTAAACTTGTTACCCAAAGGAACCCAGATTAACACATATTTTTTACTAATCAACTGAATAGAATCCATAATCTTACCTAACTCCAACAACTCATCCAATTCCCAATTTCTTAATTTCCTAATCTAGAAGACTTCACCCTCCCTGTTATAGAAATCCCATATAACCTTGAAAACTCTAATTTCCTTGTGTTTTAACTCAGAAATACTATAGAGTCTATTAAATTTCTCCAACAATGTCTTATCTTGATACCATAAATCTTCCCAGAACAATGCAGATTCACCATCAAACACCTCTTATTTAGGCTACCTGGACCCAATAAACCTAAATTAGATAACTTGGCAACTGCTTTTAGTACATCTTGCACTATGATTGAACAAGACTTTGAACTGTTCAGTTTATCCAAATCTTTCCATTTAACACAATCATACTTTTCCCTTAGCCAAACATTCCAGCTAGCATTCCTAACAGTCTGCCACCTAAACCACCACTTACACAGAAGTACTAAATTTCTCTACTGAAGCATACTAAGGCCTAAACAACCTAACTTCTTGGGCTTACATAACAAACTCCAGGGTTTGAGGTGACATAAATCCCTCCCTCCTCAGAAACATTACCCCAAAAAAAGTCTCTTCTGATCTTTTCTAGCTGCTTGCAAACTCCAACATGAACCTTGTGCAGAGAAAACCAATAAATTGGAAGACTATCCAAAGTAGACTTAATCAAAGACAACCTTCCAGCTTGATTCAGACTATCCCTTTTCCAGCTAGCCAACTTATACTGAAATTTATTAATCAAAGGTTTCCAAAATATGAACTTCCTAGGGCTTAACCAATTTGGCTGCCCCAGGTATGTTAGAGGTCAGCGCCCAACCTTGCATCCAAGCTTATCAGCAAATAAATCCAACTACTCTCCTAATAAATGACAAGAATATAGTTTGCTTTTCTGAAAATTTATCTTTAAACTAGAGAGCAGCTGAAAGCACTGCAACACTCTTTTAACACCAGAGATCGATTTCAAACTACCATTTAATAACACAATTGTGTCATCAGCAAACTGTAAATGAGAAACAATCCTACCTTCTTTCCCAAATAGCAGTACCTCAAACGATCCCAACTTATTTGCTTTAATTAACATTTTACTAAGTACTTCCCCAGCCATATTGAATAGCATTGGAGACAAAGGATCTCCCTACCTAAGCCCATTTGAAATACTGAATTCCTTAGAAGGACTCTCATTTACTAACATTGAAATCTTAATTGACTTAAATAAGTCCTTCATCCATTTAATCCACTTGCAATCCAAACCTAAGCATTCCATAATTCTGAAGAGAAATTTCCAATTTACAGTGTCAAAAACTTTCTCAAAATCCAGCTTCAAGATTAGACCTCTATTTCCTGAAGATTTTATAGTATGGTAAACTTCATTTAATGTTCAGTTTAAGGCTGATCATGCGAGAAGCAGGAGTATAAGTTGGCTAAATAAGTTTTATATTAATTATGCAACCAGGGCCAATATGTTAATGAGCTGTGACGTATTGTTGCTTTTCGGATGTCCAGATAAGACGTGAGCTTATATGTTGATGACTGATAATCAAGCATGCAGGTTAGTTAAGCATAAATATCTGCGATAGTTGGTTGGTCGATCCTTTATATGAAATTACGTTTTAGTATTATGCTGTATTGACCTGCTTTTGCAGGATATACTGGGTACGTTTGGTATGTAATATACCATAAACTGGTTATTTCATATACAGTTAAGAAGAGATAGATTTAGTGTTATTGCACATTAAACTACATCTCAAGAAGGAAACAGATGACTATTTATTGTATGATTTAGTATTATGCTGTTGCTGTTTCTTATGGTAAATGTGAAACTTTCACTCAAATGTAATGGTCATTTTCTATTTATCAAGAAGCTAGCTTCTTCTCCCTTTATCGGCCTTGATGCAACAGACAATCTATACAATGTTGTTGCCTGCAACTATCATCCTTTTATGACGCTTCCCTTGCTGCACAGTGGAAATCACAATGAGGAGAATATTACGATTGTTAGATCCACTAGCTAGAAATATGATTAAGGGTCGTTCGGGACGAAAATTTGAGAATCAGAGATCAAGAAAATACATAAGCTATAATTACAGAAGCAACAATTATAATGCTTTTCTGGTGATTATATATCCTATTAATGATATGTCGAAACCTACAACTTAAAAGACCTCTCCCACAAGCCGCAAGTGTGTGTTAGAACCTTATTCACATTCCCGTTAACCGGGTTAAAATCTCATAATTCAAACTGCCCGTTAGTGCACAACAAAATCAAAAACATTTAAATTATGCAGCATAACTATGTCCTTCTTCATGCTTTATTATGCTGCAATTCCTTCATTCCCTTTCACAGTAAACTCTTGCAGCTTCTTTTAAATTGCCTTGTACACGTACACAATATTTTTATTTTGTTGTATACAAAGGGGCAATTTGAATTATGGGATTTCAACCCCAATTAACAGGAATAAGAATATTGTAACACATTTTTGTATTGAAATCTCGTTACCATTCCAGTAAACCGGGTTGGAATCCCATGAACCAAACACCACCTAAGTTTCTGGCAACATGTAACCAGTTGCAAATGGTTTGCTTAATTGAGCATCAAAGTTCCGTGCTCAGTCCTACAAGACAACCTTATGTGCCAAAGTGAGATCGGGTTTGTATTCTCCAGAAGCTTTTATTTATAACCATATTCATTCTCACCAAGTCGACCAACCTTCTCCATTGCCACCATTTCCAGATTCTGAAGATCACATGGTAGAGCCTTCTTTGCCTCCTTTCCCAGAATCCAATGTCTAAAATTCTATGTCAGGATTGGAGACCGAAAAGAATGAATCCATCGATCCCATTCCCCAACAGGAAACTTATTATGGGACAAGCGGGAATGTAGATATAAATTCTCTCTTTTCAGAGGACATAGGCACTTCCTCCGATTATCAAAATTCTCTACGGTCATTGGCCTTGGAGATACTCGAGAACATTGAGGAGTAGAACTCGCAGATTTTTTTCCAATCATACAGTGACTTCTCTGCCTCTAACAAATTCCTCCTGGAACCAGAACATGAACATGGCCTCCAATCTCCTCATCAAGGAGGAAGTTTCTCTGCCACCGTTACCATCCGAGGTACCATGGGACTTGTATCTGGATACCACATCAAGCTCAGTTGCCCCGTTACCATCAGGGTCAGAGTGGAATGTGAATCCGGATGCATCCATTATGCCAGTCAGTAATAATAATATTTCGGACCCCGAAAATCTTCTTCCAAGTTTACCATCCGAAATTTCTTGGAATCTAGACACGGATCCGGTTTCAACTTATACTGGCAATTTCTTCGATGAGCAGAATACATTATCTCATCAGATAATAGATGTTCCTTTTCAAAATACGTCTTTGTTTAATGATAACATGCAGTGAATGGACTTACTGTGAAGCCAGTAAGAACATTCCTTTATGAGTTCATCAACAGGACAGGAAAAGAAAAAGAAGATACCTGACAGCATTTTTTTGACTAATATGAATTATAACCTTACAAATGAGTATCCGTTCTAAGAATTTTTCGGGGTGAGAGAGGGTCGAACCGAGGACCTGGTAAGACATGACAATATTTTTATTTGTTCGTTGATGTAACTCGTAAGTTGTCAAAGGTGTTTGTAACTGAATCGAACTTTGGAAAGAAATATGTGTACACAAGATTACAAGTTGATGATTCACATTGTTGAAGAGAAATTACAATCAAATCTTAAGGTTTAATATATTTCTGAGAAATGGCGTGTACTTATAGTTGAATGGATGTCTGAATTCAATTGACAAAAATCCATCAAATTTATGTAAAATTATAGTGAATATCCAAATTCAATTATGATCTTTAAAATAGATATCTATCTAATTAATATGATTTATTTCTCATAAACTCGTTAGATTTGGCCTCAAATATTTTCTCATGAACTTGTGAGAGGAAGGTTTGCGAGTGTCGATATGTGATGGGTGCATTCAGCCGATAACCATTCATCATCCTTCTTATTACGTTTGTACTTTCTCCGCTCCTTCTGTGCGACAAAGCTGCCACCAGTGTTCCCTACAGAAGCATTTCCATTTCACCCCTATAATTCACTTCTACTTCGGATGGAGCCCTTCGTCTATAGTTTCACTAAGTGACATGACAATTGATATCGATTGTGCATTCTTGCCCACACGGATAAAACATAAAGGGTTTGTATAGTGTGTACCATGGGCATACATTAAGCACTAATTTTTATGATTTTGGAGTGTTTCTATTGGTGGAATTGGTGTAAATGTGGGGGTCAATCAACATTTATGATTTAAAAACCAACCAAAATTTGACACATCACTTCCTATTGTGTGCCCATAGGCACACCACAGAAAATCCGAACATAAATCTCACAGGAACCGCTCCCTTGTTCAACGTCCGCTATGCAATATCTTTTCTAGTATAAGTAAACTTCGGGTTGTTGATCGAGTAGGATATGCATGCGAATCTTACAACTTCTTCACAATTGATATACATTCTGCATTCTATCCAAGTAGGACAAAGCACAAATACGACGAGTCCTCACGTTGTGTATTTAGCCTTATTTTCTTGTAGTGCACCCTCCATTCTTCTACGAGTGAGTATTCTATTGTGAAATTTGCGAAGAGCAAGTTAACAACCATTGGAGGCTCTATCATTGTAACGAATCGGATCACTCGTATCACCATAATTGCCTTCGGTGGCGCACAAATGTCAAGTTAAAAAGGGCCGTTAAAACTTGCCTAGCTAATGAAAAGCTAATGAAAATCACAATCTTGCATCGGTTATGAAGAGGACTACAAGAAGGAATTCTCGCAGGTTTGTTTGTCGACTCAGTGTTATATTTTATATTCGCAACTAAGCATTCCATAGTTCTGAAGAGAAATTTCCAATTTACAGTGTCAAAAACTTTCTCAAAATCCAGCTTCAAGATTAGACCTCTATTTCCTGAAGATTTTATAGTATGGTAAACTTCATTTAATGTTCAGTTTAAGGCTGATCATGCGAGAAGCAGGAGTATAAGTTGGCTAAATAAGTTTTATAATAATTATGCAACCAGGACCAAGATGTTAATGAGCTGTGACGTATTGTTGCTTTCGGATGTCCAGATAAGACGCGGGCATATATGTTGGTGACTGAAAATCAAGCATGCATGTTAGCACTACAAGAAAACAGGACAAAATCGACCGTCAAAAACGGTCGGTTAAGAGGCAAAACGGTCGGTTAAAATAGTCATAACCAACCACAAGGTATGGTCGGTTTTAGCCTGGTCGGTTATGACTTTTGGTCGGGTTTAACCCTCATAACCGACCAACATAGTGGTCGATTAAGTGCCTGGACATTTTATTCAGATGTGGGGTCACTGTGTACACGTGGCAACACGTGTGCACACGTGTTGCCACTTCACTGAGTCATAACCAACCGAAGGTGGTCGGTTATGTCTATTTTTAAAAAGTTGACTGGAACTCATAACCGACCGTGGTCAAAGTGTGCACATCGGTCGGTTTTATTTCAGAAGCTAACTCAAATGTGATAACCGACCGTCCTAAAACCGACCACCCTCTAAAGGAGACGGTCGCGACCACCCTTTAAAGGAGACGGTCGGTTTTATGAAGAAGGTGGTCAGTTATGTCCCTTGACGGTCGGTTTTCTGGGATCTGTAATGGGCAAAAGTGGTCATAACCGACCGTAGGTGGTCGGTTATGTCTATTTTAAAAGGTTGACTGGAACTCATAACCGACCGTGGTCAAAGTGTGCACATCGGTCGGTGTTAGGAATATATGTGCATTAGTTTGATGATATGTTTAACAAAACACTTAAGTAGAAATTTAGTGTCTGTAGCCTCAACGGATAAGACCACTTTGGCTATCCGTTGATGGTGTAGCTTTACTTAGAAATAAGTCTAGTATTGTAGCATATTTCAGTCTCTATATTTAAAATGTAATTCTTAGAAGTTGAGAGAAACTATGAGTCATGTTGACTACTAGATGATATGCAGATAGGAAGGCCAATTGTAAATATTTCATGCCTTGTAATTTTGTATAAATGAAGTGGTATCAACGGATGACTTAAAGACCTTCAACGGATGAGAAGCTAAGCTTCAACGGATGTCTCTAAAGCTTCAACGGATAACATCCTTCAACGGATGAGAGCATCAACGGATAAATGCATCAACGGATGAAAGCTTCAACGGATAACATCCTTCAACGGATGAAGTCATCAACGGATGAAAGCTTCAACGGATGTTCTGCTAATTAGCCGTTGATAAGTGGTAGTTGTACCTACAAACAGAGGCACATGGGTTGACAGAGAAAAGCTGAGATGTGGTAGCCGAATTTCAGGATCAACAGAAAAAGCAGCCATTCTTCTTTAGTACAAAGATGCAATAGTCAACAAAGTACTTGAGTGAACAGGAAAAGAAGCAAGTGAAGAACTTATTTTACTATTGTAATTTTATATTGTTTTTCACTTGTACACTTGGTAATATATAAACCAAGAAGAAGCTAGTAATTAGAAAGAGATTTTCCAGAGCTGTTAAGAAATATCTTGAGAGAAAATTCATCTAGTTTGTACTAGGATGCAGCTGTGATCAACATTGTTGAACACAGATTTTCTAATATACCATCTCTGGTGGAACAACAAATCCACCAGAAAAGTTTTTAAAGTTTGTTGTGTTCTTTACATTTTGTGTTTGAATATATATCTGTCTGTATTAGCTCAAAGCAATTCATACACTTGTTCATCTAGAACACACTGCTTTAATAAACTTCTCAAAACTTGAAAAAGTTTTGAGATTTACATTCAACCCCCCTTCTGTAAATCTCATTGTTAGTCCTCTAGGAATAACAATTGGTATCAGAGCAAGCTCTTGACACACAAAGAGTTTAAAGATCTTGGAATCTAACAAAGATGAGTAAGAAGGATATTGGAGTAAAGATCCCAGTTCTTGACAAAGACAGTTATCACCACTGGAAGGTGAAAATGCACCTTCATCTACTCTCCCAAGATGAAGGTTATGTAAACTGCATTGAGAATGGTCCTCACATTCCCCACAAAGTAGCCACAGTTGCTACGGCCACAATTGCTGTTGGTCAATCCATTCCAAAACCTAGAGCAGAATGAACAATGGAAGACACAGAAGAAGTCCACAAGGATAAGAAGGCTATGAACATTTTGTTTAATGGTCTTGATAAGGATATGTTTGATAATGTGATAAATTGTTCAACTGCCAAAGAGGTTTGGGACACAGTTCAGCTGCTGTGTGAAGGTACAGAACAAGTAAAAGAGAACAAAATGCAGCTTCTCATTCAACAGTATGAGTACTTTCATTTTGAAGAGAATGAATCTTTAAATGACACATTCAATAGATTCCAAAAGCTGTTGAATGGACTGAAGCTGTATGGTAGAGTGTACCAGGTGAAGGATTCAAATCTTAAATTTTTGAGATCCTTACCAAAGGAATGGAAACCCATGACTGTTTCCTTAAGAAACTCTCAGGATTATAAGGACTTTACTCTTGAAAGATTATATGGAATCTTGAAGACTTATGAACTAGAGTTGGAACAGGATGAGGTATTGGAGAGAGGGAGAAAGAAAGGAGGTTCAGTTGCATTGGTAGCTGAAAATGAGAAAGCATGCAGAAAAGAAACTGTGAGATCTACATCAAGCTCCAAAGATGGTGTAAGAAATCCAGAATCAGACAAGGGTAAAGAGCAAGTTGCTGAAAATGAAGACAACTCCAGTCAAGATGACTCTGATGGTATTGATGAGCATCTTGCATTTCTGTCCAGGAGATTTGCAAAGATGAAGTTCAGGAAAAACACTAGAGCCACTAAACCCTATAAGAACATGGTGGACAAATCCAAGTTCAAGTGTTTTAATTGTGGTATAAGTGGACACTTTGCAAGTGAGTGCAGAAAGCCAACCTCTGAAAAGAAGAAATTTGAACAAGTAGATTACAAAAAGAAATACTTTGATCTGCTCAAACAGAAGGAAAGGGCTTTCATTACTCAAGAAAAGGACTGGGCAGCTGATGGAGATGAAGAGGATGAAGATGTGGATTATGTCAACCTTGCTCTCATGGCTGATTCTGAAGAAAACGAAGTTAGTTCATCAAGCAATCAGGTAATCACTACTGATTTAACACAGCTTACTAAAGAAGAGTGCAATGATGCTTTCAATGACATGTCTACTGAATTGTATCATTTGCGTGTGTCTCTTAAATCTCTTGCTAAAGAAAATAGTAGGATCAAAGAGAACAATCTGTTTTTAAGCAATAGAAATACTGTGTTAGAAAATAAGTTGATTGACCTAGAGAAAACCAAATTGCATTGTATATCTGTTGAGAATGAACTAGCTGAATCTGTTAAGAAAGTAGAAATACTTTCCAATCAATTAGAGAAAGAGCAAGAGGTGATTAAAGCCTGGAAAACATCTAGGGATGTAAGTGCTCAAATTGCCAAAGTCCAAGGAATTGAATCATTCTGTGAAACTGCCTGGGATAAAAATAAAAAGAAACTGGAATTAATTGATGGACTGTCAACGGATGTGGAATCAACGGATGATGAAAGTTATCCGTTGAAGGAAGAAAAGGAACATCCGTTGAAGGTTCCTCAATTAAAACAGGCAGATGTTTCTAAAAGAGAAAATCTAAAGAAACTCAACAAAAAGTTTGGTTCAACTTCAAAGAACTTTGTCAAAGAAGAAGCAAGCACATCCAAAGATGTCAGAAAGGTGAATGTAGGGCACATGACCTTAGAACAGTTAAACAATAGGCTCAAGATGGTTGAGGATAAAAAGGAATCCAAAAGGAAATCCAACAGAAATGGGAAGGTAGGAGTTAACAAACATAACAATTACACACCTGATAAGTATGCTCCTAGAAAAAGCTGTGTGCATTGTAGTAGTGTTAATCATCTATCTGCTAATTGTAAATCTATTAAGAAATCTCCCATAACTGTACCCTCTTCCATGCCTAACATGTCTGTATCACCTCTACATGCTATGCCTGTTATATCTCAATAAAATCCTTATGCACATTTTGCAAACATGCCATATTTTAACAATCCTTATCTTGCTGCATTCAGTATGCCTCAATTGCCATACAATATGCCAATGTGGAATAACATGTATGCACAATCCATGCCTAATAATTCTATAAATGTGCTGGATAATGTTGTGACTAACCCTACACCTCAACCAACCACATCTAAGACCAAGGTTGACTCAAACTCACCTAAGTCTAAAGATGCAGGAGGAATGAAGTCTAGGAGAAAGGCTAACAAGAATGGACCCAAGGAAACTTGGGTACCAAAATCAAATTGAATGATTTTGTGGTGTGCAGGAAAATAGAAGAAATCTATGGTACTTGGACAGTGGCTGTTCAAGACACATGACTGGAGATTTCTCCCTGCTCACAGAGTTTAAAGAGAGAGCTGGCCCCAGCATAACCTTTGGAGATGACAGCAAAGGGTTTACTATGGGATATGGCTTGATTTCAACAAGGAATGTCATCATTGAAGAAGTTGCATTAGTTGATGGTCTCAAGCACAACTTACTGAGCATCAGTCAACTATGTGATAGAGGGAATACAGTTTCCTTCAATTCTGAAGCCTGTGTTGTCACTAGTAAGAAAGACAACAAAGTGGTTCTAACTGGAGTTAGAAAAGGAAATGTGTACTTAGCTGACTTCAACTCTACAGATGCAGAATCTATTACTTGTCTCTTCAGCAAAGCAAGTTCAGTTGAGAGTTGGCTATGGCACAAGAAGCTATCCCATTTGAATTTCAAGACAATGAATGATCTAGTCAAAAAGGACTTAGTAAGAGGAATTCCTCTTGTTGAATTCTCAAGGGATGGTCTGTGTGATGCTTGTCAGAAAGGCAAACAAAGGAAAGCATCATTTCAGAAGAAGCTTGAAACAACAATTGATGAACCATTACAGCTGCTACATATGGATTTGTTTGGACCAGTCAATGTATTGTCAATAGCAAGAAAAAGATATTGCTTAGTGATTGTAGATGATTTCTCAAAGTTCTCATGGGTCTGTTTTCTTGGATCAAAGGATGAAGCAAGTGAAATCATTATCAATCACATCAGGCAAGTCAACAATCATCCTGACTTGAAGGTAAGAAACATCAGGAGTGACAATGGAACTGAGTTCAAGAATTTGACATTAAGGCTGTTCTGTGAAGAAAATGGAATCATGCATGAGTTCTCAGCTCCAAGAACACCTCAGCAAAATGGGGTAGTTGAAAGAAAGAACAGATCTTTAATTGAGGCTGCCAGAACAATGCTTGAAGAATCAAAGTTACCAACATATTTTTGGGCTGAAGCTGTTAATTGTGCCTGTTTCACTCAAAATATTTCTTTGATCAATCAAGCTAAAGGCATGACTCCTTATCAGTTGTTCAAGAAAAGAAAACCAACTCTAAACTTTCTTCATGTCTTTGGATGTAAATGTTTTATACTGAGGAATCAATCTGACCATAAAGGGAAGTTTGATGCAAAGGCTGATGAAGGAATAGTTGTTGGTTATTCAGCTGGAAAATCTTATAGGGTCTACAATCTAAGAACCAACATTGTTATGGAATCTGTGCATGTTGTGTTTGATGATAAAAAGATTGATGGACTAACAGATGAGGAACATTATGAGAGACTCAAATTTGACAATATTGAAATATATTGTGATGATAGTGAAGAAGAGATTGATGGAGACGACACTTCAAAAGGAATACAAAATTTGCTCCTGGATAATGCACAAAATTCAGCATCCGTTGAAAGACATTGTGCATCATCCGTTGAAGTACTTAATGAAGCATCCGTTGATCATAGCTCATCAACTGATAATCAATTTACATCATTAATTGATGGAACTCCAAGTTCCATGCAAAGGACCAACAACTCAGGGGGAGTTTCAACTAATCAAAACTCTATCTCACATCATGACAATACTGAGATCACCTCATCTAGAGCTCATCTTCCACCTCAAAGGAAATGGACCAAGAATCATCCCTTTGAACTGATCATTGGTGATGCATCATCTAAAGTGCAAACAAGAAGAGCTACTCAAGATGAATGTCTGTATAGTAGTTTTCTATCTCAGGAGGAACCTAAGAAAGTGGAAGAAGCCTTATTGGATCCAGATTGGATATTAGCTATGCAGGAAGAGCTAAACCAATTTGAGAAAAACCAAGTTTGGAAGCTGGTACCCAAACCAAAGAACAAGAGTCCTATTGATACAAAATGGGTATTCAGAAATAAGATGGATGAAAATGGCATTATCATAAGGAATAAAGCCAGATTGGTTGCTAAAGGCTATTCTCAGCAAGAGGGAATAGATTTTGATGAGACATATGCTCCTGTTGCAAGACTTGAAGCTATCAGAATCTTTCTAGCCTATGCAGCCCATGCCAATTTCAAAGTCTATCAAATGGATGTCAAGAGTGCATTTCTAAATGGGAAATTAGAGGAAGAAGTCTATGTAAGTCAACCTCCAGGATTTGAAGATCCAAATTTTCCAGACTATGTGTATTATCTGTTGAAAGCACTCTATGGACTGAAGCAAGCACCTAGAGCCTGGTATGAAACATTATCAAAATTTCTTTTGGAGAATCACTTCACTAGGGGTACTGTTGATAAAACTCTCTTCTTTAGAAATGTTAATGGCTCTAGTATACTTGTTCAAATTTATGTAGATGACATAATATTTGGTTCTAAAGATAATAAACTTTGTAAAAAGTTTGCTAAGCTAATGCAAAGTAATTATGAAATGAGCCTAATGGGAGAACTAACCTATTTTCTTGGTTTACAAATTAAACAAGTTAGTAATGGAATTTTCATTAGTCAAACTAAATATATTCATGATCTTTTAAAGAAGTTTGACTTAATGGAATGTTCATCTGCAAAAACTCCCATGGCCACTGCCACCAAACTTGAATTAAATAAGACTGAAAGGTCTGTGGACATTACAAGTTATAGAGGCATGGTTGGCTCACTTTTATATTTAACTGCTAGCAGACCAGATATAATGTTTGCTACATGTCTGTGTGCTAGATTTCAAGCTGATCCTAGGGAGTCTCACTTAATTGCTATCAAGAGAATTTTCAGATATCTCAAGGGTACACCAAATTTAGGAATTTGGTATCCTAGAGAATCTGGCTTTGATCTAATTGGTTATTCAGATGCAGACTATGCAGGTTGCAAAATAGACAGGAAAAGTACAACAGGCTCCTGCCAATTCCTGGGAAACAAGCTTGTATCATGGTTTAGCAAAAAGCAAAATTCAGTCTCTACTTCTACAGCTGAGGCTGAATACATTGCTGCTGGAAGTTGCTGTTCTCAAATGTTATGGATGAGGAATCAACTCCTTGATTATGGACTTCATGTTGATAGAATACCTATCTTTTGTGACAACACAAGTGCCATAGCCATAACAGAGAATCCTGTGCAGCACTCAAGGACCAAGCACATTGATATTAAGTACCACTTCATCAGGGAGCATGTCATGAATGGTACAGTGGAACTACATTTTGTTCCAAGTGAACAACAAATTGCTGACATATTTACCAAGCCACTTGATGAATCAACATTCACAAGATTGGTAAGTGAGCTAGGTATGCTTAATTACTCTTAAAATTCATGTCTTCTTTGCAATTTGATGTGAAGCCTGAAATATATTAGTTGCTAGAACAAATTTGACTTTTAACAAAGTTTATTCCATCAACGGATGTTCCCTATCCGTTGAAAGTCAAAATTGCTCTATCAACGGATATTCATTATCCGTTGAAAGACAAGTATATCTCTGGAACTTTTATCCGTCAACGGATAAAGCTGAAGTACCTTTCAACGGATGACAATTTACATTATCCGTTGAAATGTCACATCAGACGTTTGAGGTGTTCCACAGCCGTTGATTCTATTTTCTTAACCGTTGATACCATACATACATCTGTATGTATTGGTTTTAAAGGTAGTTATTAGAATACTTACAGTTTATTCTTAAACGGCTGAAATTCACTAACACCTATTTATTGATTAATCCTTTATTTATTTCTTTTTCTTTGAAAGCATATAAGCCCTTCTGATTGTTCATTATTATTTTACGCTTTCTTAGAATTTCAAGCATTTACCATTTTCTCTCTGCAAAACCTTCAAGTTATTCTCTGCAATTTCTACTCACAATAATGGCACCAGTCGTGAAGATTATGTCTCAATCTGGGTTCATCTACGAGAAGAAAAATTTCATAGCTCTGGTAGAAAAGAATGAAGCCCACTCAGATTATCACAAAATGATGGACTTCATCAAAAACTGTAAACTTAGCTATGCAATGCTGGAAGCCCCAACGATTTTCTGTGAAGTAGTTGAGGAGATTTGGACAACTGCTGAGTTCAACTCCATGGATATGACTATCTCCTTCACTCTCAAAGGTAAAAATCACTGTATTAACTGTGATGACTTACAAGCATGTTTTAAATTACCTGAGAACAATGCCATGACACCACACACTGATAGTGATGTATCCAGCATGTTAGATTCCATAGGTTACTCTCTTAACTCTGCTAATTTAGGGGGTATTAGACGAAAAGGCCTTAGGAAAGAATGGAGTTTTCTTGGGGATGCCTTCATAAAGGTTTTCTCTGGGAAAATTAGTAATTTTGATGCCATAACTTCATCTCTTGTTAATATGTTCTATATGCTTGTTTCTGATAGGTACTTTAACTTTAGCAACTATGTGATGCTAGAATTAGGTACTAGATTAGGTAACAAAGCTAATAGACCTAATAACATCTATTATGCTAGATTCTTTATGTTATTGGCTAACCATGTTGCTGAAGGTTTGGTCATTATCAATGAGAATAATAAACTCAAGTGCTGGGCACAAGAGAAAAGAGTTCTTGCAGACTTATTGAGAATGGATCTCAACAGCAGTGTGCAATTGGTATATTTACCAATCATGAATGCACCCCAGGTAAGTGAGGTAATTGCTTCTACAACTCCTACTTCTTCCAACCCCTCTATTTCTTTATCTTCTAGTGTGGCCATGAAATCTGTGTCAATGCCCCAACAGATTTCTACCAAGGTCACCAAATCTAAACTTTCAAAATCCAAGACAAAGAAAACCACCTCTGTTGTTTCTCAAAAGACAACAGTTGTAACAACAACCATTAACCCTGAGGGAAGTGATCAGGGTGTGAGTGGTGAGGGGAGGGGTGAACATCAAAGAAACCCCCAGGATAAGGAAGGAGAGTTGAGTGCTTCCCAAGCTAGCCAAGCCCCAGTTTCTCAAAAAGCTGTGGTGGTTGAAAAGGTTTCTAGCACATCCCTAGTAGCATCCTCCCAAAAGGATGTTACTATTGAAAAGAGTTCCCAACCAGGAACACAGAACAAAAGAGGGAGGGACACTAAAGCCAAACACTCACCTACAAAAGCTTTTATTAGAAGGAAGAAGGCTAGAACCCAATCTTCTACACAGGGTGCACACACTGCACAGATACATCCATCTGTCTCTGTGCCTTCTCAAACTCAGTTTGATGTGACTCCAATAAATGTGGAGTCACAGCCCCATTCTCTCATAATAACTACACATCAATCACCAAATACTTCTTCACCATCTCTGGATGTGGATATGTTATTCCCATCAATTCCTGATTCTCCCTCTTTACAACTCAGGGAGGAGCCCCACTCAAATACAGGTGATCATCATCTTTTAGATGATTTGTTGGATCACCCGCAAATTCTTTCAGATATAATTGAAGGATCTGTATCAACTCATATCAAATCAATCTATACAGATTCAACAGTTATATCACTTTCAATTTCATCTTCTTTTCCTTCTTCAACGGATATCACTCATCCGTTGACAAGTGGTTGCTCTTCAACGGATAAGCTTAACAGCAGTTATCCGTTGATAACAACAGTTTCAACTTCAACGGATATTCCACATCCGTTGATAGTCTCTACACAAATAACTGAAATGATTCCAAGTGTAGAAGACATGAATACTGTGCAATCACTTTTAGGATTGAGGGCAGGGAGTGAAAATTTGAGTGAGAGGCTGGGTTGCTCCCAGGCAAAAGGAGAGATTGAGAGCACAACAATGCATGCTATTTCTTCCAGCATGGCAAAAGTCAGTGAGTGGAGTACCACCTTAGAAGGTGAAGGTGAGGGAGTGAGATGTGTGAGCCAGGGGGAGCCCCTGATGCAAGAACATAGAGAAAAAGAGAGAAAAGCAGGTACAGTTGATACAAGGGTGGAACCAGCCATTGCTCATGAGTCAATGATTGTGGATGATGCTGAAAAGGAAAGACAATTTCAGCAACATTACAAAGCTGTAATTGATAACATTTCCTTGGATGCTGACACTTTTACTCATCCTGTGACAGCCTATCAAATGTTGGCTGCTCAGGGCAATGAGGAGGCAGAAAGGACACTACATCTAGTGCACTCAAGAGAATCTCTTCAAAGGGATAAAGCTGCTATTAACATGATGCCTTCTACAGCTGGTGAGCCATCTGAAGAATTTGAAGTAAATTCTGATGATGATGACTCTATTTCTTCTGATGGAAGCATGAACATAGGGGGAGATGTAGACCCTAGTTCCATTCCTAATCTACCTGAATGGGCCTTGACTAAGGAGCATAGAACAAGTGAATTCAATGTCCACTTGGTCAAACAAATCATCACTATTCAAAAGGCCATTCAGAACACTTCAAATGCAAATATCAAGGCTATCCTCCAAGCTCACCTGGACTCACTGCATCTCATGAAGTTGCAGAAAGTAAAGCAAAATATGAGTCTAGATGATCTCAGGAAAGATATTGCTGACTTGAAATCCTTCACTTCAGAAAAATTGGATTCAGTCATGCCCTATGGTACTTTGCAGGACTTGGTTTCGAGATTGAAAAAGGAATCAGTTACTGAACAAAGGCTGGCCAAGTTGGAAGACAGAGTTCAAGGAATTGAAGACTCTGTGGCCACCCTTCTTCTCAACCAACAATCTCAAACCAATCTCCTAATGCAGCTGGCAAAAGCACAAGGCTTGACCCCTCTCCTTGATGATAACAAAAAGGGGGAGAATAAAAGGGAAGGGGAAGGAGAGCCCTCTACAAAGATTCAGATATCTAAAGTGCTAGTTCCTGCCATCACTACCTCTCCAATCATTCAAATCAAGGGAAAACCTGATGGAATTGATTTGATTCAGCTAGCAGCAGCTGAAATACAAATGAAAGAACAATGGAGGAGAATTGATGAAAGGTTGCAATTGGTGTTTGGTTCTACACAAAATAAATCAACATCTGTGAAATTTAGCACAAAGATTGAACCAATCAACATGGAGCTCAAGCCAGTAGGGAGAAATAAGGTTGGAGAGACTTCTTTCAAGAATTTAAAACCTATGGTTCTAAAGCCCAACACTAGATCCAGTATGGACTCCACAAAGAATCCCCTAGACTTTGCTCAGATAAAGGAAGTAGACTTTCCTCTTCCAAAACCTGATGGAGACAAAGTTCTAAGTGCAAGCATCATAAAGAAGAAGGAGACCAAGGACAAGGGTGAGAGAATGAACATGGCCTTTATCTATAGAGAGGGAAAGAGTATCTGTGTGATGCAAGGACATCCCAAATTTCTAAAGGCTAAAAGGGAAGAAACCAGAAGGTTGAAGAAAGAAGCTGTAAAACTCAAGGCTGACAAAAGAGAACAAGCAAAGCTTGAAAAACAGCTAAAGTCAAGCCAAGTTGAAGAAATGAAAGGAATTGAAGTCAGGGGTGAAGAAAAGATTGCTAACTTAGATGAGGTTCTTGGGAGCATATTTGGTGAAAATATGGAGGAAAGAGAGGAATGGCAGAAGGGAAACAGAAGAAAGGCCAAGGCACATAGAAGGAGTGAAGATAACCCTGAAGATACCAAATCTATATCTAAACCACTACCTTCCATACCTGAACCTTTTGTTGCTAATCCCTCTATAAATATCCATGGTGAACCAATCATTCCAAAAGAGGAACCTATTGATTGGGACAACATCACATTGCCTACCTTTTTAACCACTCTACCACTACCAAAGAAACAGAAAAGAAAATCTAAATCTACACCTCCCCTAACCTCTAAGAAATTCACTCAAAAACAAAAACCTAACCCTAAGCCACCCATTTCTAAAGATGATTATGTTCACATCTGTGACATAAAAGAAGCTTCAGACATTAATCTCTATCTGGATGAGCTGGAGGAAGTAAGGGGAATAGCTGCCTACAGACAGCTACCAGAGAGATTGGTGTTCAGATATAAGGGAGCTGGGGAAAGAACATGGCCTCTCTACAGGATTCTAAATGAAGGCTACTCTACCTTGATCAGAGTCTTTTCAGCCATCAAAAAGGATTCTGGCTTTACCAGAACAGCCAAGACTGAAATTCTCAACAAGATTGCCAACATAAGGAAGACTTGGAGGGAACCAAATGCTTTGCCCAGAACCTTACTCATACAAGAAAGGGGAACTAAAATTCACAAATCACCTCATTGGTTGATGGAATTTAGAGATGACAAAGGAGTCAGAAGATTTTTCAGACTTGAAGACCAACTCAAGATTGCCAGCAATGAAACTCTCAAGGAAATGCAATCTAAGTTGGATATCAGTGATGAAGATGAAGCTGAATTCTTCAGACAACTCCAACTCCAAATTGAGGAAAATGACAAAGGGCTAGGAAAGAAAACCAGGGAACAAAGAAGAAAATGATGATTTGCTCAGGCTAGAGGAGCACCCTTGGAAATACTTAAATCTTCAATTACCTCCTAGTACATACACTTTTGCAGCACTTTTATATTTCTACTTAGTTTCAATTCAAATATTTGTTAAGTGTTTTGTTATCATCAAGTTAACCCTGAATTTATGCCTACAATTCTTATAGACATAAATAGGGGGAGATTGTTAGGAATATATGTGCATTAGTTTGATGATATGTTTAACAAAACACTTAAGTAGAAATTTAGTGTCTGTAGCCTCAACGGATAAGACCACTTTGGCTATCCGTTGATGGTGTAGCTTTACTTAGAAATAAGTCTAGTATTGTAGCATATTTCAGTCTCTGTATTTAAAATGTAATTCTTAGAAGTTGAGAGAAACTATGAGTCATGTTGACTACTAGATGATATGCAGATAGGAAGGCCAATTGTAAATATTTCATGCCTTGTAATTTTGTATAAATGAAGTGGTATCAACGGATGACTTAAAGACCTTCAACGGATGAGAAGCTAAGCTTCAACGGATGTCTCTAAAGCTTCAACGGATAACATCCTTCAACGGATGAGAGCATCAACGGATAAATGCATCAACGGATGAAAGCTTCAACGGATAACATCCTTCAACGGATGAAGTCATCAACGGATGAAAGCTTCAACGGATGTTCTGCTAATTAGCCGTTGATAAGTGGTAGTTGTACGTACAAACAGAGGCACATGGGTTGACAGAGAAAAGCTGAGATGTGGTAGCCGAATTTCAGGATCAACAGAAAAAGCAGCCGTTCTTCTTTAGTACAAAGATGCAATAGTCAACAAAGTACTTGAGTGAACAGGAAAAGAAGCAAGTGAAGAACTTATTTTACTATTGTAATTTTATATTGTTTTTCACTTGTACACTTGGTAATATATAAACCAAGAAGAAGCTAGTAATTAGAAAGAGATTTTCCAGAGCTGTTAAGAAATATCTTGAGAGAAAATTCATCTAGTTTGTACTAGGATGCAGCTGTGATCAACATTGTTGAACACAGATTTTCTAATATACCATCTCTGGTGGAACAACAAATCCACCAGAAAAGTTTTTAAAGTTTGTTGTGTTCTTTACATTTTGTGTTTGAATATATATCTGTCTGCATTAGCTCAAAGCAATTCATACACTTGTTCATCTAGAACACACTGCTTTAATAAACTTCTCAAAACTTGAAAAAGTTTTGAGATTTACATTCAACCCCCCTTCTGTAAATCTCATTGTTAGTCCTCTAGGAATAACAGTCGGTTTTATTTCAGAACCTAACTTAAATGTCATAACCGACCGTCCTATAACCGACCACTTTTTAAAGGAGACGGTCGGTTTTATGAAGAAGGTGTTGGGTTATGTCCCTTGACGGTCGGTTTTCTAGGTTTTATAATGGTCAAAAGTGGTCGGTTATGCCTGTTTTCGGTCGGTTTTAAGGTCTGATTTTAAAAAAAATTGCAGGTTTTTCTGCAGTCCCTGTATACCAAACCAAATCAATACACAAACCAATCACAAATCCAATCCAATCACAACCAAACAACAATGACAATCATTAAACTATACTACTCAAAATCATTCGCAAAAACTAGTAAATTTCACAATTAAACCATAATAATTAAATCCAACGCAAACATTCACAAACTCCGATAACCGGAGTATTAAACCGTATCATTACATGATTATAATCAATCCTAAATAACCGACAAAGTATCAAACCATCACAACGTATTATATTACATCCGACAAATTAAGTCTTAAAAACCATCCCATAACCATCAAATTAAGTCTTAAAACCGATCAATGTAAACTAATCTGACAAATCAACATCGGACGATCCACCGCCATCACCGCCGCCATCACCGTCGCCATCACCGCCGCCGTCATCAAAGTCCTCGTCATTGGAGGTCTCATCCTCGGACGTGTAATCCTTATCGACTTCCATAGCACGCCGATTATTTTCCTAGATACACAAGTTTAATTAAACTAGTTAAAAAGAAGAAACAAAATTTACATGTGAATGAAACAAATAAATAAACAAGAAGGTCAAAAATTATACCTCCGCAACACGAGCTTCCGTCTTTTGAACGATATCTTCAATCAAGGAGCCCACGATATGCACGATCTCGCCACCGATAAGGTTATTTCATTGCAACCTTTGGCTAGGATCGGAGGATGGATCCGAGGCCTCGAAAGCGGTACGTGCGAATGTAGCTATCTCCGCTTCGGAAAGTTGGCGAGCAAACCGATTTAGATTAGCACGGATCTCCGTAAGCACATTCCTCACGATGGCAAGATATACATTATCGGGGATGGCTTCACGTTGTCTCGGAGCGGATGAGGATGAGTCGGCTTCATTCCGTGTGGAATCTCGGTACCGCGTAGCAAGTGTAGGCAAGAGATCGGTGACCCGAGCATTGGGGAACCCCACCACATAATTCTTTTTCGGCCTTGTACCTTGGGGGACCTCCAAGGCTTCCATCCACCAATCCCACGGCTCATCCCGATCACCCGTTTGTGTAACCTCCATGGGCATGCGCTCGAGAATGGCATCATATCGTTCCTACAAATTCATTTAAAACAATTAACGATGCATTTAAAATCAAATAATATGCATATAAAATCACATATAAAAATGCATTTAAAATCACATAAATACATATAAAATCACATATTAACGATACATTAAAATCACATAAAAATACATATAAAATCACATAAAAATGCATTTAAAATCACATGAAAATACATATAAAATCACATATTAACGATGTATTTAAAATCACATAAAAATGCATATAAAATCACATATAAAAATGCATTTAAAATCACATAAATACATATAAAATCACATATTAACGATGCATTTAAAATCACATAGAAATGCATATAAAATCACATGAAAATACATATAAATTCACTTATTAAAGATGCATTTAAAACCACGTAAAAATGCATTTAAAATCACATATAAAAATGCATTTAAAATCACATAAATACATATAAAATCACATATTAAAGATGCATTTAAAATCACATAAAAATGCATATAAAATCACATAAAAATGCATTTAAAATATCATGAAAATACATATAAATTCACTTATTAAAGATGCATTTAAAATCACATAAAATGGTCATAAAATTATATAAAAATTACCGCAATACGCATGGCGGCCGGTGTAGTGTAGACGGGATTTTCCGGATCGGATCTAACTTTCCTATGACATTTATCCCACACCTCGAGTCTCGTCGGCTTTTTCTTATTTTGTTCGTCAAAACCTTTCAAAATACTAAACAACTTATATTAGCACGTCCTAATAATTAGCTGATTATATTAAATATGGTGAACGTGTATGTATGTGTGTGTGATGGAATATAATAATATTACCTCTCGAACTTTATTGAATGACCTTGCACCGGCACTATGCAATCTTTCAACTTGTTGTCGGTTGGCGGATCCAACCGATGACCGGTGCAAGTGTCCTTCGTTCTTCTCCCAATACTCCAAAAGGTCCTTCCAAAAAGGAACGGACCAACAAGGCGGCTTCAAAAACAACTTGCTCACGCCCTCCTCCCTTGCTTTTCGGTCCACCCTCTTCTTAAGCTCGTTCAAAGTCCTTTTTATCGTCACTTTAATGTGATCTTCCACAATTTTTCAAGCCTTTGAACGGCTTTGCCCCTTAAGATGCCTATAATATTTCTAAAATTGCAAAAAAAAATAAATAAATAAATGCATCGTAAAATCAAGAAATAAATGACAATTACAAAAAAAATTGAATTTTAACTTTCTTGAAACTCCTCAACTCTTGCATTCAACCAACCCGGGTGACGTTCTTCGATATCGGTATAAGTGTAACGTCCAAGAGGCCACTTCTCCCGAATCATAGCCAAAAGCGTTTTCTTAGCCGTATCATCTTCAATACTATATTTAAACAAAAGAAAATAATAAACATTAACAATTCACATAACAATATTGAACAATGAACCAAAAATATAAACATATAGGAACAATGCAATTTAAAAACTTTTTAACTTACTGTCCATCGGAGATATTAATGCGATATGGATTCAATGACGGTTTCTCTCCATATATATCACTCGAATGTGATCGAGGTCGCCTTCCTCGCCATTCTCGCTCCTCCGCATTTGTCATGTGCCGAGTCGGATCATTCGGGTCCAAATCTGAATCCGTCGGCTCATCCCGCAAATGCAAATTCCCTCCTTTTCCCTTTGCACACTTCTTACTCGCGACTTTGGCCTTTCCCTTGGCCTTTGCCTTCCCCTTATCTTTTTCCGGCTCCTTGTCTTTCCCCTTCCCTTTTTTGGCCATCGCCAACACCACAAGACTTATTATAACCAATGTCAACATCCAAGCAAAAAGATCCTAAAATATGCAATGAAAATATATTAGTCAATATGAAAACAAACAAATCGATGAAACGACTTGCATTAGTAAATCACATTACATAAAAATGCATTTAAATTCACTTAGAAATACATATAAATTTACATATTAACGATACATTTAAAATCACATAAAAAATGCATATAAAATCACATAAAATGCATATTAAATCACATTACATATAAAACATATGCTAGTAAATCACATTACATGAAAATGATTTTAAAATCACATAAAAAAGCATTTAAAATCACATAAAATGCATATAAAATGCATATAAACGTATCCATTTCACAAATTAACGATAAAAATAAACACAACTAATTAGAGCATTGTTTAATTACGTAAATTAAATCATTAAATCAACTTAATCTATATATACAACAAATTAAAGTTCCAAACTCACATATAAAGTGCAATATTTATCCATTTTTGAGTACGGATCATGTTTACAAGAGCAAACCCCTACAAATTAACCCTAAAAATACATTTATACTTCTAGTTAAACGTAAACAAACCGACAAAAAACCTAAAATTTATACTTATACATATATTCAACAAATTGACAAAACCGACGAATCTTTTACATGCAAAATTTTACATGAAAACTGAAAAATCATATGAACCTCAATTGGAAGTGAAAAAATTCAATTTAAGTGAGAATCATACATTAACAAACACAAAAAAACAAATTACTAACTTCGAATCATATATACACACACATAAAATACATACACATACACACTTATATAATCGAGTAAAAAAAAGTACATAATCGAGTGAAAACCTTACATCGAGAGTGAAACCGGAAGCAAAGAGAGATGATTTGCGGGTATTTCGTGGATTAAACGCCATTGATTTGTTTTAGTGTATATTTGAGAGAGAGAGAATAAAGAGAATAGAGAGATAGAGAAAGAAGAAAGAATGAACGGGTTTTTTTATTTATAACAGACTTAAAACGGTGTCATTTTTTAAAAATTACACATCAACAAAATAGTGTCATTTTTTTCAGTAAAGCCGACCACTGGTGGATGGTCGGTTTTATGTGTGCCACGTCATCGATACGGTGTCGTTTAGTTGGCATATAACCGACCACTGACGTCGGTCGATTTTAAGGTGACCAAATCGACGTTGGTCGGTTATGTTCGGTCGGTTTTACCCTGTTTTCTTGTAGTGTAGTTAAGCATAAATATCTGCAATAGTTGATTGGTCGATCCTTTATATGAAACTACGTTTTAGTATATGCTATACTTCTAAATTCTTTTTCCCAGACCCTGCTTTTGCGGGATATACTGGGTACGTTTGGGATGTAGTATAACATAAACTGGTTATTTCATATACAATTAGGAAAAGATAGATTTAGTGTTATTGCAAATAAAACTATTTTCATCTCAAGAAGGAAACAGATGACTATATATTTGTATGATATAGTATTATGTTGTTGTTGTTTCTTATGGTAAATATGAAACTTTCACTTGAATGTAATGGTCATTTTCTATTTATCAAGAAGCTAGCTTCTTCGCCCTTTCTCAGCCTTGATGCAAGAGACAATCTATACAATGTTGTTGCCTGCAACTATCATCCATCTACGACGCTTCCCTTGCTGCACAGTGGAAATCACAATGAGGAGGACATTAAGATTGTTAGATCCACTAGCTAGCAATATGATTAAGGGTCGTTCAGGACGAAAATTTGAGAATCAGAGATCAAGAAAATACAGAAGCTGCAATTACAGAACTTCTGATGGGCCTTAACTACATTTCATGGTTTGGTAAGATTTTCTGGTAAAGCTAGGCAATAATTATTATAAGATGTAATTGTATTTGTTGTTAATGCATATAAAAGAAATGTATGCATAGTTGTTTCCTGCAACTATCATCCATCTACGATGCTACCCTTGCTGCACAGTGGAGAATATTACGATTGTTAGATCCACTAGCTAGCAATATGATTAAGGGTCATTAGGGACGAAAATTTGAGAATCAGAGATAAGAAGAGACAGAAGCTGCAATTACAGAACTTCTAATGGGCCTTAACTAGGCAACAATTATAATGCTTTGCTGGTGATTATATTTCCTACTAATGCTAGGCAACTCAAAAGACCTCTCCCACAAGCCTATGTTCTTAAATAATTTATGATGGTAAAATATCTTAAGTGTGCACAAGGGTGTCGGTACAAGGTGGAGTCGAGGACCAGTGACATGTTATTACAATTTACAATCACACCATTATCTTTCTAAATTAAAATTGAAAAAGATACCAAATACTTAGGTGAATCTGTCGCCCTTTGATTTGAATACCATATGGGCTGTGGCCCAACTGAAATCTATACTTAAACCTAAAGATTGGGCCTTTTAACGATTGAAATTTGATCTTCTTCATACATTTTTTACAATTCAAGAACTGGGCTTTCAAGTACATGGCCTTTTATTTTAGGCCCATCACAAATTACACAGGCTTTATCATGCTGTAAAATTTTAGGCTCATCAACTTCTTTTCTTCCAGTTAGCAAAAAAAAAAGAAACTTCTTCTCTTCCTCGTGATAGAGTAGTACTACATGTATAAAATTTTGTTTACAAAAATTTATAAAATAATATGGTACATAATGTGTGATGTTTAAATTGATTGTTGATTTAAATGCAGGGGCCCATTTCAATCAATGTCTACCACTATTCATTTTGTAAAAAAATTTGTATACAATTTTGTTAATATAGCATTATTCATTTTATTACGATATACTCCTTCGTCCCATTTTAGTTGTCACATTTGGATTTGTGCCTGTCAAATTGACTTAAGTTTGACCGAAGTTTATTAACAATTTATAATTGATCAAAATAAAAAAATTATATCATCGGAAAATAGATTTAATCTACTTTAATATATAATTTTCAGTTTTTTGAAACAATATAAGAGTAATGTTTAATCTTTGATCAAAAAATGGTCAATTTGACTTCTATAAAAGGAAATGTGACGACTAAAATGGGACGGAGGGACTAGATGCATCTTGGATTATGAGATTTCAAACCGGGAATAACTCAGTTAACGAGAATGAAAATAAGATTCTAATACATTTTTGTATTGATATCTCATTTCAATGTAAACAGGGTTTGAATCCCGTAGACCAAACCCACCCACTGTTCTAACTTTCTGGCAACATGTAACCAGTAGCAAATGGTTTGCTTAATTGAGTTTCGCAGTTCCGTGCTCAGTCCTACAAGACAACCTTATGAGCTGAAGTGAGATCGCGTTTGTATTCTCCAGAAGTTTAACGTTCTCAACAAGTTGACTTGCTTAACTAGGACATAAAACATGTGTAAAAACCGTCTGATATTCTTTAGGAGCAAGTCTTTAGGATTTATATCTCGTAGGATTTCGGTAGTCGAAGGGTTATTCATCACATCTTTGCTAATATCTGCTACAATTTACTTAGAACCAAAAACGATCTTTCTCTGCCAACAAAACGAGATATGAGGCCAAAAAACACTACGGTTCACTTTGCACTAGACTTTGGGGGATCAGTAGATGTAAACGACGCGACTGTAAGAAGGAGCAGTTGAATTTAATTTGCAGTTTAAGGCTGATCATGCGAGAAGCAGGAGTGTAATTTGGCTAAACAAGTTTGTTCATAATTATGCAACCACTGTTAATATGCTTATCAGCTGCGACGTATTGTTGCTTTTCGGATCCCCAGATAAGACGCGGGCATACATGTTGAAGACTCAAAATCAAGCATGCAATTTAGTTAACCATAGATATTTGTGATATTTGGTTGGTCGATCCTATATATGTCACTACTATGTTTTAGTATTATGCTGTCTTTCAATTTTTTTATCTGACACAGTATTAGTTTCATACTCGTACATTCAGCAAAGCAGCAGGAGCATTAAGCTTCTGGAACATACAACCAGGTAGAAATCGAGCCTCTCAGAGCAAGAAGATGAGCAGTTCGATTAGCTGATCGTTTAACAAAGACTGGAGACACATTTCTCAACTCAGACATCAGAATGTAGTTCATCAAAACAATGCATTTTAAGAAAAACCTTCTTCCTTTTGTTTTTGGAATTTTTTTAAAATTATACAACTTTCAGATTATTTTGAAGAATCTGGTACAGTAGAGTAAACAAAATCCAAATGTAGACGCTTGCAGAGGTTATATATAGATTACACATGCTCCATTGTTTATCAAGTATTCAAGTCAAGTTCATCAGCTAGTCTAAAACAATTTCAACAAAGTATAAGCTTCTGCATTCATCTTGTCTTTTTAGAAATCAAGGTATTCTTTCTGTCACCTTTGGTTTATATTATGGATTAAATAAAATTTCATTTTTTGAGAAAACCAGTAAATATTTTAAGATTTCGATCTGAATACTTGTTTCTGTGGAACAACTAGGGGAACACAGTAAGTTCACTAGTTACTATTATTTGTTATTTCTATTATCTAAGGCTGTGCAACTAGGGGAAGACAGTAAGCTCACTTGCTACTATTATTTTTTAGTTCTTACATGTCTTCACTGTACTCCCTCACACACAAACTCACTGTCTAAGGCTGTGCAATTGGTTTGTAACCATACAGTTTTTCATACTTGTACAGGGGCTTTTCCGAAGAAAATAGTAGAAGTCATGGATGAACCAGGACTTACCGGGGAAAATGTTGCAAGCCATTTGCAGGTATTTTATTGAATTTTCATCAAATCTTACTGATATGCTAAAGAATTTATTGCATTAAGAGTAAGAAATCTATGATTTCATTAAAATTCCTAATGAATTATTACACGTTAGTGAGAATCTGTCTGATTAATAGCTAATCTTACATTAACAATTCAAGATAATATATGACATAAATATTTATACATGTGCAATAAATCTCGTATCATAATCAATTACTCCGAATCCCTCTCTTCATACTCCATGTTGTTATATATATTTCATGCAATTTTGTGGTGTCTTCAAAATTCTGAGTCTTTCTTCTGTTTGAGTTCTGTTCTTCTTTACTTCATCAATCTTTCTAGTATTCAATTCTTTCATTTTTCAATGCATTTCCTTCAAGATGACTGATATTAGTTGAAATTGTGCAGAAATATCGTATTCGCTTGAGAAAATCGCAAGATGAAAGGGATTATTTGGGCACATCTCAACTTGCGTCAAATAACTATTTTCCCGTATCTACTTCCATTCATTCCTCACTTTACGGAATAAGAACGGGAATTGGTGCCACCAGTGTGCGTCTAGCTCCGCCATCTTACACGGCCTTTGATGTATCCTCTTTGTCAGCTCTCAAAACGGGAAACTGGCACACTCAAAATAGCCAAAGGACTGAGGCCAAGAAAAGCTTTCAAGATTATGGTCACGAGGAGAGAAATATGTTGAACACTTTCATTAAGACGCCATGTAGTAGCACTTCTGATGCTCGTGCAACAAGCTCAAGCAATACTAATAGTGCATTCATAGGACTACGAATTGCAGATGATGGAAAATCACTTTCATTTGGCGGCTTGGACAGAGTTGTTTCGACAGGAAATTATCAAAAATCTGAAGTGCTGCTGTTTTCAAGTTTTGCCAAACCTTCTCCATTGCCACCATTTCCAGATTCTGAAGGTCACTTGGTAGAGCCTCCTTTCCCAGAATTCAATGTCGAAAATTCTATGCCAGGAGTGGAGACCGAAAAGAATGAATCCATCAATCTCATTCCCCAACAGGACACTTATAATGGGACAAGCGGGAATGTAGATATAAATTCTCTCTTTTCAGAGGACATAGGCCCTTCCTCCGATTATTAAAATTCTCTGCGGTCATTGGCCTTGGAGATACTCGAGAACATTGAGGCACAGAACACGCAGATTTCTTCCAATCATACAGTGACTTCTCTGCCAATCTCCTCATCAACGAGGAAGTTTCTCTGCCACCGTTACCATCCGAGGTACCATGGAACTTGTATCCGGATACCACCACATCAAGCTCAGTTCCCCCGTTACCATCAGGGTCAGAGTGGAATGTGAATCCGGATGCATCCATTATGCTAGTCAGTAAGAACACATCAGAGTGGAATCTAGACACGGATCCGGTTTCAACTTATACTGGCAATTTCTTCGATGAGCAGAACACATTATCTGATCAGATAATAGATGTTGCTTTTCAAAATCCGTCTTTGTTTCATGCTAACATGCAGTGAATGGACTTACTGTGCAGCCAGTAAGAACATTCCTTTATGACTTCATGAACAGGACAGGAAAAGAAAAAGAAGATACATGACTGCATTTTTTGACAAATATGGATTATAGCCTTACAAATGAGTATTTGTTCTAAAAATTTCTCGGGGTAAGAGAGGGTCGAACCCACCACCTGATACGACATGACTGTATTTTTATTTGTTCGTTGATGTAACTTGTAAGTTGTCAAAAGTGTTTGTAACTGAATCGAACCTTGGAAAGAAACATGTGTATACAAGTTGATTCACATTGTTGAAGAGAAACATATAATCAAATTTTAAGGTTTAATATATTTCTAAGAAGAGTAGTGCTAGGTGCCCCAAATTTATACCCCAAATTTTATAACAAATGATTTGGCATACATGTGGCAAATTTTGATTTGGGGGCGCATATTTATGTACGTGTGGTCCATATTATTATTAGGAAACTTACAAGATACAAGCTTGACACATCAGCATTTGGGGAAAATTTGGGGAAAATATTTGGGATATTTAGCATTTTCCTTCTAAGAAATGGTGTGTACTTATAGTTGAATGGATGTCTGAATTCGATTGACAAAAATCTATCAAATTTATGTAAAATTATAGCGAATATCCAAATTCAATTCTGATCTTTAAAATAAATATCTATCTAATTAATATGATTTATTTCTCATGAACTCGTCAGATTTGGCCTCAATTATTTTCTCACTCGACAATGCTAGAAGAGTGTGATATTGAAGATAGTGATGATGGAAGAGTCTTGATATATGATGGGTGCATTCAGCCGATAACCATTCATCATGCTTCTTATTACGTTTGTACTTTCTCCGCTCCTTCTGTGCGACAAAGCTGCCACCAGTGTTCCCTGCAGAAGCATTTCCATTTCACCCCATTATTCACTTCTACTTCGGAGGATGGAACCCTTCGTCTATAGTTTCACTAAGTGTGGAGCTTGTAGCTGCGACACAAATGGCTTCTACTATCAGTGTGAGACTTGTGACATGACAATTGATATCGATTGTGCATTCTTGCCCACACGGATAAAACATAAAGGGTCTGTATAGTGTGTGCCATGTGCACACATTAAGCACTAATTTTTATGATTTTGGAGTGTTTCTATTGGTGGAATTAGTGTAAATATAGGAGGTCAATCAACATTCATGATTTAAAAATCAACCAACAAATCACTTCCTATTGTGTGCCCATGGGCACACCACAGAAAATCCGAACATATATCTCCCACGCACCCCTCCCTTGTTCAACGTCCGCTATCCAGTATCTTTTCTAGTGTAAGTAAGCTTCGGGTTGTTGATCGAGTGGGATATGCATGCAAATCTTGCAACTTCTTCACAATTGATATACATTATGCATTCTATCCAAGTAGGACAAAGCACAAATACGACAAGTTCTCACGTTGTGTATTTAGCCTTATTTTCTTGTAGTGCACCCTCCATTCTTCTACGAGGGAGTATTCTACTGTGAAATTTGCAGAGCAAGTTAACAACCAATGGTGGCTCTATCATTGTGACGAATCGGATCACTCGTATCACCATAATTGCCTCCAGTGGCACACAACTGTCAAGTTAAAAAGGGCCGTTAAAACTTGCATAGATAATGAAAATCACACCCTTGCACTGGTTATGAAGAGGACTACAAGAAGGAATTCTCGCAGGTTTGTTTGTCGAGCATGTAACAAGGGCTACAGATATAGTTTCTTTTTAGAAAGTCAAGCTTGTGGATTTCTGCTCTGCCACAAGTGTGTCATGACCAATAACAAGTTAAAGTATTACAGGTTTGAGAACTTCCATAAACTGTATTCTATTCCATCTTCAGAAATCAAACTATTATCCAAGTCTAGCAATGAAAATCCCAGAGGTACAAAATTGGTTTCCAAAATAGTCACAAATTGTAAGTATCAGACTTCTATTTGTTAAATTAAAATAGATTTATGCATATTCACCCATAACACCAATTAAATTATTTGATACCGTCAGGTCAGTCACATCATTTTATAACAATTTTTTGTAGTGTGTTTGGCATTACTCAGCCATAAAAATACTACCTTTTGGGCTTTTGCTTTTGCAGTTGCAAACTGATTTCTAAGTTAGTCCGGTGGGCTTTAGTTTGAAGTTGCTTTATTAGCGCTTCTACATATACTAATTTATATTATACAATTATATTAAAAACGAAATATTAAAAGTTTTGTTGTTGGTTATTGATCACTCAATCTAGAGCCGTCGCATCAAAAACTTTTTAACTTACTGTCCATCGGAGATATTAATGCGATATGGATTCAATGACGGTTTCTCTCCATATATATCACTCGAATGTGATCGAGGTCGCCTTCCTCGCCATTCTCGCTCCTCCGCATTTGTCATGTGCCGAGTCGGATCATTCGGGTCCAAATCTGAATCCGTCGGCTCATCCCGCAAATGCAAATTCCCTCCTTTTCCCTTTGCACACTTCTTACTCGCGACTTTGGCCTTTCCCTTGGCCTTTGCCTTCCCCTTATCTTTTTCCGGCTCCTTGTCTTTCCCCTTCCCTTTTTTGGCCATCGCCAACACCACAAGACTTATTATAACCAATGTCAACATCCAAGCAAAAAGATCCTAAAATATGCAATGAAAATATATTAGTCAATATGAAAACAAACAAATCGATGAAACGACTTGCATTAGTAAATCACATTACATAAAAATGCATTTAAATTCACTTAGAAATACATATAAATTTACATATTAACGATACATTTAAAATCACATAAAAAATGCATATAAAATCACATAAAATGCATATTAAATCACATTACATATAAAACATATGCTAGTAAATCACATTACATGAAAATGATTTTAAAATCACATAAAAAAGCATTTAAAATCACATAAAATGCATATAAAATGCATATAAACGTATCCATTTCACAAATTAACGATAAAAATAAACACAACTAATTAGAGCATTGTTTAATTACGTAAATTAAATCATTAAATCAACTTAATCTATATATACAACAAATTAAAGTTCCAAACTCACATATAAAGTGCAATATTTATCCATTTTTGAGTACGGATCATGTTTACAAGAGCAAACCCCTACAAATTAACCCTAAAAATACATTTATACTTCTAGTTAAACGTAAACAAACCGACAAAAAACCTAAAATTTATACTTATACATATATTCAACAAATTGACAAAACCGACGAATCTTTTACATGCAAAATTTTACATGAAAACTGAAAAATCATATGAACCTCAATTGGAAGTGAAAAAATTCAATTTAAGTGAGAATCATACATTAACAAACACAAAAAAACAAATTACTAACTTCGAATCATATATACACACACATAAAATACATACACATACACACTTATATAATCGAGTAAAAAAAAGTACATAATCGAGTGAAAACCTTACATCGAGAGTGAAACCGGAAGCAAAGAGAGATGATTTGCGGGTATTTCGTGGATTAAACGCCATTGATTTGTTTTAGTGTATATTTGAGAGAGAGAGAATAAAGAGAATAGAGAGATAGAGAAAGAAGAAAGAATGAACGGGTTTTTTTATTTATAACAGACTTAAAACGGTGTCATTTTTTAAAAATTACACATCAACAAAATAGTGTCATTTTTTTCAGTAAAGCCGACCACTGGTGGATGGTCGGTTTTATGTGTGCCACGTCATCGATACGGTGTCGTTTAGTTGGCATATAACCGACCACTGACGTCGGTCGATTTTAAGGTGACCAAATCGACGTTGGTCGGTTATGTTCGGTCGGTTTTACCCTGTTTTCTTGTAGTGTAGTTAAGCATAAATATCTGCAATAGTTGATTGGTCGATCCTTTATATGAAACTACGTTTTAGTATATGCTATACTTCTAAATTCTTTTTCCCAGACCCTGCTTTTGCGGGATATACTGGGTACGTTTGGGATGTAGTATAACATAAACTGGTTATTTCATATACAATTAGGAAAAGATAGATTTAGTGTTATTGCAAATAAAACTATTTTCATCTCAAGAAGGAAACAGATGACTATATATTTGTATGATATAGTATTATGTTGTTGTTGTTTCTTATGGTAAATATGAAACTTTCACTTGAATGTAATGGTCATTTTCTATTTATCAAGAAGCTAGCTTCTTCGCCCTTTCTCAGCCTTGATGCAAGAGACAATCTATACAATGTTGTTGCCTGCAACTATCATCCATCTACGACGCTTCCCTTGCTGCACAGTGGAAATCACAATGAGGAGGACATTAAGATTGTTAGATCCACTAGCTAGCAATATGATTAAGGGTCGTTCAGGACGAAAATTTGAGAATCAGAGATCAAGAAAATACAGAAGCTGCAATTACAGAACTTCTGATGGGCCTTAACTACATTTCATGGTTTGGTAAGATTTTCTGGTAAAGCTAGGCAATAATTATTATAAGATGTAATTGTATTTGTTGTTAATGCATATAAAAGAAATGTATGCATAGTTGTTTCCTGCAACTATCATCCATCTACGATGCTACCCTTGCTGCACAGTGGAGAATATTACGATTGTTAGATCCACTAGCTAGCAATATGATTAAGGGTCATTAGGGACGAAAATTTGAGAATCAGAGATAAGAAGAGACAGAAGCTGCAATTACAGAACTTCTAATGGGCCTTAACTAGGCAACAATTATAATGCTTTGCTGGTGATTATATTTCCTACTAATGCTAGGCAACTCAAAAGACCTCTCCCACAAGCCTATGTTCTTAAATAATTTATGATGGTAAAATATCTTAAGTGTGCACAAGGGTGTCGGTACAAGGTGGAGTCGAGGACCAGTGACATGTTATTACAATTTACAATCACACCATTATCTTTCTAAATTAAAATTGAAAAAGATACCAAATACTTAGGTGAATCTGTCGCCCTTTGATTTGAATACCATATGGGCTGTGGCCCAACTGAAATCTATACTTAAACCTAAAGATTGGGCCTTTTAACGATTGAAATTTGATCTTCTTCATACATTTTTTACAATTCAAGAACTGGGCTTTCAAGTACATGGCCTTTTATTTTAGGCCCATCACAAATTACACAGGCTTTATCATGCTGTAAAATTTTAGGCTCATCAACTTCTTTTCTTCCAGTTAGCAAAAAAAAAAGAAACTTCTTCTCTTCCTCGTGATAGAGTAGTACTACATGTATAAAATTTTGTTTACAAAAATTTATAAAATAATATGGTACATAATGTGTGATGTTTAAATTGATTGTTGATTTAAATGCAGGGGCCCATTTCAATCAATGTCTACCACTATTCATTTTGTAAAAAAATTTGTATACAATTTTGTTAATATAGCATTATTCATTTTATTACGATATACTCCTTCGTCCCATTTTAGTTGTCACATTTGGATTTGTGCCTGTCAAATTGACTTAAGTTTGACCGAAGTTTATTAACAATTTATAATTGATCAAAATAAAAAAATTATATCATCGGAAAATAGATTTAATCTACTTTAATATATAATTTTCAGTTTTTTGAAACAATATAAGAGTAATGTTTAATCTTTGATCAAAAAATGGTCAATTTGACTTCTATAAAAGGAAATGTGACGACTAAAATGGGACGGAGGGACTAGATGCATCTTGGATTATGAGATTTCAAACCGGGAATAACTCAGTTAACGAGAATGAAAATAAGATTCTAATACATTTTTGTATTGATATCTCATTTCAATGTAAACAGGGTTTGAATCCCGTAGACCAAACCCACCCACTGTTCTAACTTTCTGGCAACATGTAACCAGTAGCAAATGGTTTGCTTAATTGAGTTTCGCAGTTCCGTGCTCAGTCCTACAAGACAACCTTATGAGCTGAAGTGAGATCGCGTTTGTATTCTCCAGAAGTTTAACGTTCTCAACAAGTTGACTTGCTTAACTAGGACATAAAACATGTGTAAAAACCGTCTGATATTCTTTAGGAGCAAGTCTTTAGGATTTATATCTCGTAGGATTTCGGTAGTCGAAGGGTTATTCATCACATCTTTGCTAATATCTGCTACAATTTACTTAGAACCAAAAACGATCTTTCTCTGCCAACAAAACGAGATATGAGGCCAAAAAACACTACGGTTCACTTTGCACTAGACTTTGGGGGATCAGTAGATGTAAACGACGCGACTGTAAGAAGGAGCAGTTGAATTTAATTTGCAGTTTAAGGCTGATCATGCGAGAAGCAGGAGTGTAATTTGGCTAAACAAGTTTGTTCATAATTATGCAACCACTGTTAATATGCTTATCAGCTGCGACGTATTGTTGCTTTTCGGATCCCCAGATAAGACGCGGGCATACATGTTGAAGACTCAAAATCAAGCATGCAATTTAGTTAACCATAGATATTTGTGATATTTGGTTGGTCGATCCTATATATGTCACTACTATGTTTTAGTATTATGCTGTCTTTCAATTTTTTTATCTGACACAGTATTAGTTTCATACTCGTACATTCAGCAAAGCAGCAGGAGCATTAAGCTTCTGGAACATACAACCAGGTAGAAATCGAGCCTCTCAGAGCAAGAAGATGAGCAGTTCGATTAGCTGATCGTTTAACAAAGACTGGAGACACATTTCTCAACTCAGACATCAGAATGTAGTTCATCAAAACAATGCATTTTAAGAAAAACCTTCTTCCTTTTGTTTTTGGAATTTTTTTAAAATTATACAACTTTCAGATTATTTTGAAGAATCTGGTACAGTAGAGTAAACAAAATCCAAATGTAGACGCTTGCAGAGGTTATATATAGATTACACATGCTCCATTGTTTATCAAGTATTCAAGTCAAGTTCATCAGCTAGTCTAAAACAATTTCAACAAAGTATAAGCTTCTGCATTCATCTTGTCTTTTTAGAAATCAAGGTATTCTTTCTGTCACCTTTGGTTTATATTATGGATTAAATAAAATTTCATTTTTTGAGAAAACCAGTAAATATTTTAAGATTTCGATCTGAATACTTGTTTCTGTGGAACAACTAGGGGAACACAGTAAGTTCACTAGTTACTATTATTTGTTATTTCTATTATCTAAGGCTGTGCAACTAGGGGAAGACAGTAAGCTCACTTGCTACTATTATTTTTTAGTTCTTACATGTCTTCACTGTACTCCCTCACACACAAACTCACTGTCTAAGGCTGTGCAATTGGTTTGTAACCATACAGTTTTTCATACTTGTACAGGGGCTTTTCCGAAGAAAATAGTAGAAGTCATGGATGAACCAGGACTTACCGGGGAAAATGTTGCAAGCCATTTGCAGGTATTTTATTGAATTTTCATCAAATCTTACTGATATGCTAAAGAATTTATTGCATTAAGAGTAAGAAATCTATGATTTCATTAAAATTCCTAATGAATTATTACACGTTAGTGAGAATCTGTCTGATTAATAGCTAATCTTACATTAACAATTCAAGATAATATATGACATAAATATTTATACATGTGCAATAAATCTCGTATCATAATCAATTACTCCGAATCCCTCTCTTCATACTCCATGTTGTTATATATATTTCATGCAATTTTGTGGTGTCTTCAAAATTCTGAGTCTTTCTTCTGTTTGAGTTCTGTTCTTCTTTACTTCATCAATCTTTCTAGTATTCAATTCTTTCATTTTTCAATGCATTTCCTTCAAGATGACTGATATTAGTTGAAATTGTGCAGAAATATCGTATTCGCTTGAGAAAATCGCAAGATGAAAGGGATTATTTGGGCACATCTCAACTTGCGTCAAATAACTATTTTCCCGTATCTACTTCCATTCATTCCTCACTTTACGGAATAAGAACGGGAATTGGTGCCACCAGTGTGCGTCTAGCTCCGCCATCTTACACGGCCTTTGATGTATCCTCTTTGTCAGCTCTCAAAACGGGAAACTGGCACACTCAAAATAGCCAAAGGACTGAGGCCAAGAAAAGCTTTCAAGATTATGGTCACGAGGAGAGAAATATGTTGAACACTTTCATTAAGACGCCATGTAGTAGCACTTCTGATGCTCGTGCAACAAGCTCAAGCAATACTAATAGTGCATTCATAGGACTACGAATTGCAGATGATGGAAAATCACTTTCATTTGGCGGCTTGGACAGAGTTGTTTCGACAGGAAATTATCAAAAATCTGAAGTGCTGCTGTTTTCAAGTTTTGCCAAACCTTCTCCATTGCCACCATTTCCAGATTCTGAAGGTCACTTGGTAGAGCCTCCTTTCCCAGAATTCAATGTCGAAAATTCTATGCCAGGAGTGGAGACCGAAAAGAATGAATCCATCAATCTCATTCCCCAACAGGACACTTATAATGGGACAAGCGGGAATGTAGATATAAATTCTCTCTTTTCAGAGGACATAGGCCCTTCCTCCGATTATTAAAATTCTCTGCGGTCATTGGCCTTGGAGATACTCGAGAACATTGAGGCACAGAACACGCAGATTTCTTCCAATCATACAGTGACTTCTCTGCCAATCTCCTCATCAACGAGGAAGTTTCTCTGCCACCGTTACCATCCGAGGTACCATGGAACTTGTATCCGGATACCACCACATCAAGCTCAGTTCCCCCGTTACCATCAGGGTCAGAGTGGAATGTGAATCCGGATGCATCCATTATGCTAGTCAGTAAGAACACATCAGAGTGGAATCTAGACACGGATCCGGTTTCAACTTATACTGGCAATTTCTTCGATGAGCAGAACACATTATCTGATCAGATAATAGATGTTGCTTTTCAAAATCCGTCTTTGTTTCATGCTAACATGCAGTGAATGGACTTACTGTGCAGCCAGTAAGAACATTCCTTTATGACTTCATGAACAGGACAGGAAAAGAAAAAGAAGATACATGACTGCATTTTTTGACAAATATGGATTATAGCCTTACAAATGAGTATTTGTTCTAAAAATTTCTCGGGGTAAGAGAGGGTCGAACCCACCACCTGATACGACATGACTGTATTTTTATTTGTTCGTTGATGTAACTTGTAAGTTGTCAAAAGTGTTTGTAACTGAATCGAACCTTGGAAAGAAACATGTGTATACAAGTTGATTCACATTGTTGAAGAGAAACATATAATCAAATTTTAAGGTTTAATATATTTCTAAGAAGAGTAGTGCTAGGTGCCCCAAATTTATACCCCAAATTTTATAACAAATGATTTGGCATACATGTGGCAAATTTTGATTTGGGGGCGCATATTTATGTACGTGTGGTCCATATTATTATTAGGAAACTTACAAGATACAAGCTTGACACATCAGCATTTGGGGAAAATTTGGGGAAAATATTTGGGATATTTAGCATTTTCCTTCTAAGAAATGGTGTGTACTTATAGTTGAATGGATGTCTGAATTCGATTGACAAAAATCTATCAAATTTATGTAAAATTATAGCGAATATCCAAATTCAATTCTGATCTTTAAAATAAATATCTATCTAATTAATATGATTTATTTCTCATGAACTCGTCAGATTTGGCCTCAATTATTTTCTCATGAACTTGTGAGAGGAAGGTTTGCGAGTGTCGACAGACGACAATGCTAGAAGAGTGTGATATTGAAGATAGTGATGATGGAAGAGTCTTGATATATGATGGGTGCATTCAGCCGATAACCATTCATCATGCTTCTTATTACGTTTGTACTTTCTCCGCTCCTTCTGTGCGACAAAGCTGCCACCAGTGTTCCCTGCAGAAGCATTTCCATTTCACCCCATTATTCACTTCTACTTCGGAGGATGGAACCCTTCGTCTATAGTTTCACTAAGTGTGGAGCTTGTAGCTGCGACACAAATGGCTTCTACTATCAGTGTGAGACTTGTGACATGACAATTGATATCGATTGTGCATTCTTGCCCACACGGATAAAACATAAAGGGTCTGTATAGTGTGTGCCATGTGCACACATTAAGCACTAATTTTTATGATTTTGGAGTGTTTCTATTGGTGGAATTAGTGTAAATATAGGAGGTCAATCAACATTCATGATTTAAAAATCAACCAACAAATCACTTCCTATTGTGTGCCCATGGGCACACCACAGAAAATCCGAACATATATCTCCCACGCACCCCTCCCTTGTTCAACGTCCGCTATCCAGTATCTTTTCTAGTGTAAGTAAGCTTCGGGTTGTTGATCGAGTGGGATATGCATGCAAATCTTGCAACTTCTTCACAATTGATATACATTATGCATTCTATCCAAGTAGGACAAAGCACAAATACGACAAGTTCTCACGTTGTGTATTTAGCCTTATTTTCTTGTAGTGCACCCTCCATTCTTCTACGAGGGAGTATTCTACTGTGAAATTTGCAGAGCAAGTTAACAACCAATGGTGGCTCTATCATTGTGACGAATCGGATCACTCGTATCACCATAATTGCCTCCAGTGGCACACAACTGTCAAGTTAAAAAGGGCCGTTAAAACTTGCATAGATAATGAAAATCACACCCTTGCACTGGTTATGAAGAGGACTACAAGAAGGAATTCTCGCAGGTTTGTTTGTCGAGCATGTAACAAGGGCTACAGATATAGTTTCTTTTTAGAAAGTCAAGCTTGTGGATTTCTGCTCTGCCACAAGTGTGTCATGACCAATAACAAGTTAAAGTATTACAGGTTTGAGAACTTCCATAAACTGTATTCTATTCCATCTTCAGAAATCAAACTATTATCCAAGTCTAGCAATGAAAATCCCAGAGGTACAAAATTGGTTTCCAAAATAGTCACAAATTGTAAGTATCAGACTTCTATTTGTTAAATTAAAATAGATTTATGCATATTCACCCATAACACCAATTAAATTATTTGATACCGTCAGGTCAGTCACATCATTTTATAACAATTTTTTGTAGTGTGTTTGGCATTACTCAGCCATAAAAATACTACCTTTTGGGCTTTTGCTTTTGCAGTTGCAAACTGATTTCTAAGTTAGTCCGGTGGGCTTTAGTTTGAAGTTGCTTTATTAGCGCTTCTACATATACTAATTTATATTATACAATTATATTAAAAACGAAATATTAAAAGTTTTGTTGTTGGTTATTGATCACTCAATCTAGAGCCGTCGCATCAAACTGCTGAGAACCGTTTAATATAATCTTAAAAATTATTCCTACCAACAATATATTAAAATTATAATTTTAAATATAAAATGATAAAAATAACCGTATTTCATTGTAAAATTATTATATTAGGGATATAAGGTTCGAATCCTAAAAAAAATATATTAAAATTATATTTTATAATATATAATAATGAAAATAACTGTGTCATCGCACCGCTTATATACTAATATAATTGTCCGTTTATAAAAGAAATAATAACTGTTTTACAAGACCTAATGGTTGCCGAGTGCAGTTCAGAATTGCAAAATGCAGTTTGGCATTGCCATTTTTTGTGCAAAATCATGAACAGTATTTTGTTTATTCTAGTTTTATGTGCAATACTTGAACTTAATCGATTAGTGATATTTTACATCGGTCATTTTCTCGTGCAAGGAGTATCGGCATGATACTCCACGGGGAAAAGGAGTATCATCCTAATACTCGTATGGAGCATCAAGTTGTTATTTTGGTCAACTTAAAATTTTGATGGGTATTTTGGGTAATGGTTATTTAAATATAGTTATTTAGGGATTTCACCATATCACTAATTTATATTAATCTATACTAAAACAAGCACTTTTTCTCTACCATAATTTATATGTAGAATAAAAAAAATAATGTATTTATATATGATTCAGATATTCTTTTAATTTAGTTAAATAAAATGATAATAAAAATTTATATGAGAAACTCTGAATCGTTGATAAAAATAGAATTAATAGTATTAGAATAAGGATTAATATAATAATTCTAATGCTTTGGTATTTTACAAATAGATATAGAATGAAAAATATGATGTAATTGTATATAGTGATTTGTAGTTAATGTATATAAAAAACGTATATACATTTAAAGTCTAATAAGAAAAAAACTAACTCTCTGTTGCTTTTTAAGTAACTGAAAAGACTTACTGATGTTAAAACAATCTGCATGCAGTACACTAGTATATATATGACTACTAAAGAGCCCCCTAAGTGCTGTCATAAAAGCCCCCAAAGACCTAATTCATCTCCCCAAGCAAACGTTTAAACTCCCTAGAAGAATCTGATAACTTTTCCATTAGCCTAAGTTAACATAATGACCCTATAAAAACAGTAATTACTCCTAAAGCCCTGTAAAATTCTATATCTATAATCTTACTAAATAAGCTCACATCCCAATATAAATGCCACACTTCTAAATTTATTACCCTTTAAATTTGCATGCATGACAAAACAAATTAACTTCGGACTCCAGTTATCTCCAACCTTTTTAAAAAAGCACCCCTTCTTGCATTTGCATCTGCCACTCCATTCCATTCTCTGTTGATATGCTTCAACTGAACTGTTAAAATCTTACAATTCCATAACCTATCCTGAAGAGCAGCTATATCAGTCTGATTAACCAACAACTCATTGTCTATAAGAACTAGTATATGATTTTGCCTCCAACTACTATCCTTCAAAATCTTGAGCAAAGTTTCCAAAGCAAAATATTCCACTTCAAAAACATTAGTAGCTGCTGAGGGACCAACAAATTGCATCAATGCTTCCCCCATTACTGACTGAATAACTCCACCAATGCCTTCTACCATTCCACCCTTTGAATCTTTTCTTAAACAGCGATCAATGAAAGCAATAATATCAAAATTCTCACTATAAATTATATTCCACCAAAAGTCTTTCTCACTTGCAGTGACAACACCAACTGGATTGCTAGTCCACCATTGAGTTCTCTGCTTACTTAGAATCCCATTTGCTAAATTTCATTCCAGAGCTCTGCTTTGGACCAGGAAGCACACTTGATTTAAGTTCAGGAAGCTGTTATAGAAAAGACACTTATTTCTATGCAGCCAAATAGTCCAAATTGTCGACACAAGAACAGTGGTCCAAACTTGCTCAATATTAGCTTGAGGGAACAAAGTTCTGGATCTCCACATAGATTCCAAATCCTCTATATATACTTTTGAAGTTATACCCCACCAACTAAGAACAAAGACCCATACTTTTCTTGAAAGAGTGCATTTCCAGAACAGATGATCAAAAGATTCATCTTCCAAAGCACAAAACAAACAAAGCTTGGAGCCTTCAAAATTACTGATTCAATCAGCCAACCATACCTTAGTTGCAACTATGTGGGAATGAACTTTCCATAAAAACAACTTAACTGATTCAGGTACCTTACATTTCCAAATAACTTCACATAATTTATTAGTAGAGATCACTCCTTCATTAATCATATCATACGCTGCTTTACAATTAAACTTGTTACCCAAAGGAACCCAGATTAACACATATTTTTTACTAATCAACTGAATAGAATCCATAATCTTACCTAACTCCAACAACTCATCCAATTCCCAATTTCTTAATTTCCTAATCTAGAAGACTTCACCCTCCCTGTTATAGAAATCCCATATAACCTTGAAAACTCTAATTTCCTTGTGTTTTAACTCAGAAATACTATAGAGTCTATTAAATTTCTCCAACAATGTCTTATCTTGATACCATAAATCTTCCCAGAACAATGCAGATTCACCATCAAACACCTCTTATTTAGGCTACCTGGACCCAATAAACCTAAATTAGATAACTTGGCAACTGCTTTTAGTACATCTTGCACTATGATTGAACAAGACTTTGAACTGTTCAGTTTATCCAAATCTTTCCATTTAACACAATCATACTTTTCCCTTAGCCAAACATTCCAGCTAGCATTCCTATCAGTCTGCCACCTAAACCACCACTTACACAGAAGTACTAAATTTCTCTACTGAAGCATACTAAGGCCTAAACAACCTAACTTCTTGGGCTTACATAACAAACTCCAGGGTTTGAGGTGACATAAATCCCTCCCTCCTCAGAAACATTACCCCAAAAAAAGTCTCTTCTGATCTTTTCTAGCTGCTTGCAAACTCCAACATGAACCTTGTGCAGAGAAAACCAATAAATTGGAAGACTATCCAAAGTAGACTTAATCAAAGACAACCTTCCAGCTTGATTCAGACTATCCCTTTTCCAGCTAGCCAACTTATACTGAAATTTATTAATCAAAGGTTTCCAAAATATGAACTTCCTAGGGCTTAACCAATTTGGCTGCCCCAGGTATGTTAGAGGTCAGCGCCCAACCTTGCATCCAAGCTTATCAGCAAATAAATCCAACTACTCTCCTGATAAATGACAAGAATATAGTTTGCTTTTCTGAAAATTTATCTTTAAACTAGAGAGCAGCTGAAAGCACTGCAACACTCTTTTAACACCAGAGACCGATTTCAAACTACCATTTAATAACACAATTGTGTCATCAGCAAACTGTAAATGAGAAATAATCCTACCTTCTTTCCCAAATAGCAGTACCTCAAACGATCCCAACTTATTTGCTTTAATTAACATTTTACTAAGTACTTCCCCAGCCATATTGAATAGCATTGGAGATAAAGGATCTCCCTACCTAAGCCCATTTGAAATACTGAATTCCTTAGAAGGACTCTCATTTACTAACACTGAAATCTTAATTGACTTAAATAAGTCCTTCATCCATTTAATCCACTTGCAACCCAAACCTAAGCATTCCATAGTTCTGAAGAGAAATTTCCAATTTACAGTGTCAAAAACTTTCTCAAAATCCAGCTTCAAGATTAGACCTCTATTTCCTGAAGATTTTATAGTATGGTAAACTTCATTTAATGTTCAGTTTAAGGCTGATCATGCGAGAAGCAGGAGTATAAGTTGGCTAAATAAGTTTTATATTAATTATGCAACCAGGGCCAATATGTTAATGAGCTGTGACGTATTGTTGCTTTTCGGATGTCCAGATAAGACGTGAGCTTATATGTTGATGACTGATAATCAAGCATGCAGGTTAGTTAAGCATAAATATCTGCGATAGTTGGTTGGTCGATCCTTTATATGAAATTACATTTTAGTATTATGCTGTACTGACCTGCTTTTGCAGGATATACTGGGTACGTTTGGTATGTAATATACCATAAACTGGTTATTTCATATACAATTAAGAAGAGATAGATTTAGTGTTATTGCACATTAAACTACATCTCAAGAAGGAAACAGATGACTATTTATTGTATGATTTAGTATTATGCTGTTGCTGTTTCTTATGGTAAATGTGAAACTTTCACTCAAATGTAATGGTCATTTTCTATTTATCAAGAAGCTAGCTTCTTCTCCCTTTATCAGCCTTGATGCAACAGACAATCTATACAATGTTGTTGCCTGCAACTATCATCCTTTTATGACGCTTCCCTTGCTGCACAGTGGAAATCACAACGAGGAGAATATTACGATTGTTAGATCCACCAGCTAGAAATATGATTAAGGGTCGTTCGGGACAAAAATTTGAGAATCAGAGATCAAGAAAATACATAAGCTATAATTACAGAAGCAACAATTATAATGCTTTTCTGGTGATTATATATCCTATTAATGATATGTCGAAACCTACAACTTAAAAGACCTCTCCCACAAGCCGCAAGTGTGTGTTAGAACCTTATTCACATTCCCGTTAACCGGGTTAAAATCTCATAATTCAAAATGCCCGTTAGTGCACAACAAAATCAAAAACATTTAAATTATACAGCATAACTATGTCCTTCTTCATGCTTTATTATGCTGCAATTCCTTCATTCCCTTTCACAGTAAACTCTTGCAGCTTCTTTTAAATTGCCTTGTACACGTACACAATATTTTTATTTTGTTGTATACAAAGGGGCAATTTGAATTATGGGATTTCAACCCCAATTAACAGGAATAAGAATATTATAACACTTTTTTGTATAGAAATCTCGTTACCATTCCAGTAAACCGGGTTGGAATCCCATGAACCAAACACCACCTAAGTTTCTGGCAACATGTAACCAGTTGCAAATGGTTTGCTTAATTGAGCATCAAAGTTCCGTGCTCAGTCCTACAAGACAACCTAATGTGCCAAAGTGAGATCGGGTTTGTATTCTCCAGAAGCTTTTATTTATAACCATATTCATTCTCACCAAGTCGACCAACCTTCTCCATTGCCACCATTTCCAGATTCTGAAGATCACATGGTAGAGCCTTCTTTGCCTCCTTTCCCAGAATCCAATGTCTAAAATTCTATGTCAGGATTGGAGACCGAAAAGAATGAATCCATCGATCCCATTCCCCAACAGGAAACTTATTATGGGACAAGCGGGAATGTAGATATAAATTCTCTCTTTTCAGAGGACATAGGCACTTCCTCCGATTATCAAAATTCTCTGCGGTCATTGGCCTTGGAGATACTCGAGAACATTGAGGAGTAGAACTCGTAGATTTTTTTCCAATCATACAGTGACTTCTCTGCCTCTAACAAATTCCTCCTGGAACCAGAACATGAACATGGCCTCCAATCTCCTCATCAAGGAGGAAGTTTCTCTGCCACCGTTACCATCCGAGGTACCATGGGACTTGTATCTGGATACCACATCAAGCTCAGTTGCCCCGTTACCATCAGGGTCAGAGTGGAATGTGAATCCGGATGCATCCATTATGCCAGTCAGTAATAATAATATTTCGGACCCCGAAAATCTTCTTCCAAGTTTACCATCCGAAATTTCTTGGAATCTAGACACGGATCCGGTTTCAACTTATACTGGCAATTTCTTCGATGAGCAGAACACATTATCTCATCAGATAATAGATGTTCCTTTTCAAAATACGTCTTTGTTTAATGATAACATGCAGTGAATGGACTTACTGTGAAGCCAGTAAGAACATTCCTTTATGAGTTCATCAACAGGACAGGAAAAGAAAAAGAAGATACCTGACAGCATTTTTTTGACTAATATGAATTATAACCTTACAAATGAGTATCCGTTCTAAGAATTTTTCGGGGTGAGAGAGGGTCGAACCGAGGACCTGGTAAGACATGACAATATTTTTATTTGTTCGTTGATGTAACTCATAAGTTGTCAAAGGTGTTTGTAACTGAATCGAACTTTGGAAAGAAATATGTGTACACAAGATTACAAGTTGATGATTCACATTGTTGAAGAGAAATTACAATCAAATCTTAAGGTTTAATATATTTCTGAGAAATGGCGTGTACTTATAGTTGAATGGATGTCTGAATTCAATTGACAAAAATCCATCAAATTTATGTAAAATTATAGTGAATATCCAAATTCAATTCTGATCTTTAAAATAGATATCTATCTAATTAATATGATTTATTTCTCATAAACTCGTTAGATTTGGCCTCAAATATTTTCTCATGAACTTGTGAGAGGAAGGTTTGCGAGTGTCGATATGTGATGGGTGCATTCAGCCGATAACCATTCATCATCCTTCTTATTACGTTTGTACTTTCTCCGCTCCTTCTGTACGACAAAGCTGCCACCAGTGTTCCCTACAGAAGCATTTCCATTTCACCCCTATAATTCACTTCTACTTCGGATGGAGCCCTTCGTCTATAGTTTCACTAAGTGACATGACAATTGATATCGATTGTGCATTCTTGCCCACACGGATAAAACATAAAGGGTTTGTATAGTGTGTACCATGGGCATACATTAAGCACTAATTTTTATGATTTTGGAGTGTTTCTATTGGCGGAATTGGTGTAAATGCGGGGGTCAATCAACATTTATGATTTAAAAACCAACCCAAATTTGACACATCACTTTCTATTGTGTGCCCATAGGCACACCACAGAAAATACGAACATAAATCTCACAGGAACCGCTCCCTTGTTCAATGTCCGCTATGCAATATCTTTTCTAGTATAAGTAAACTTCGGGTTGTTGATCGAGTAGGATATTCGAATCTTACAACTTCTTCACAATTGATATACGTTCTGCATTCTATCCAAGTAGGACAAAGCACAAATACGACGAGTCCTCACGTTGTGTATTTAGCCTTATTTTCTTGTAGTGCACCCTCCATTCTTCTACGAGTGAGTATTCTATTGTGAAATTTGCGAAGAGCAAGTTAACAACCATTGGAGGCTCTATCATTGTAACGAATCGGATCACTCGTATCACCATAATTGCCTTCGGTGGCGCACAAATGTCAAGTTAAAAAGGGCCGTTAAAACTTGCCTAGCTAATGAAAAGCTAATGAAAATCACAATCTTGCATCGGTTATGAAGAGGACTACAAGAAGGAATTCTCGCAGGTTTGTTTGTCGACTCAGTGTTATATTTTATATTCGCAACTAAGCATTCCATAGTTCTGAAGAGAAATTTCCAATTTACAGTGTCAAAAACTTTCTCAAAATCCAGCTTCAAGATTAGACCTCTATTTCCTGAAGATTTTATAGTATAGTAAACTTCATTTAATGTTCAGTTTAAGGCTGATCATGTGAGAAGCAGGAGTATAAGTTGGCTAAATAAGTTTTATAATAATTATGCAACCAGGGCCAAGATGTTAATGAGCTGTGACGTATTGTTGCTTTCGGATGTCCAGATAAGACGCGGGCATATATGTTGGTGACTGAAAATCAAGCATGCATGTTAGCACTACAAGAAAACAGGACAAAATCGACCGTCAAAAACGGTCGGTTAAGAGGCAAAACGGTCGGTTAAAATAGTCATAACCAACCACAAGGTATGGTCGGTTTTAGCCTGGTCGGTTATGACTTTTGGTCGGGTTTAACCCTCATAACCGACCAACATAGTGGTCGATTAAGTGCCTGGACATTTTATTCAGATGTGGGGTCACTGTGTACACGTGGCAACACATGTGTACACGTGTTGCCACTTCACTGAGTCATAACCAACCGAAGGTGGTCGGTTATGTCTATTTTTAAAAAGTTGACTGGAACTCATAACCGACCGTGGTCAAAGTGTGCACATCGGTCGGTTTTATTTCAGAAGCTAACTCAAATGTCATAACCGACCGTCCTAAAACCGACCACCCTCTAAAGGAGACGGTCGCGACCATCCTTTAAAGGAGACGATCGGTTTTATGAAGAAGGTGGTCGGTTATGTCCCTTGACGGTCGGTTTTCTGGGATCTGTAACGGGCAAAAGTGGTCATAACTGACCGTAGGTGGTCGGTTATGTCTATTTTAAAAGGTTGACTGGAACTCATAACCGACCGTGGTCAAAGTGTGCACATCGGTCGGTTTTATTTCAGAACCTAACTTAAATGTCATAACCGACCGTCCTAAAACCGACCACTTTTTAAAGGAGACGGTCGGTTTTATGAAGAAGGTGTTGGGTTATGTCCCTTGACGGTCGGTTTTCTAGGTTTTGTAATGGTCAAAAGTGGTCGGTTATGCCTGTTTTCGGTCGGTTTTAAGGTCTGATTTTAAAAAAAATTGCAGGTTTTTCTGCAATCCCTGTATACCAAACCAAATCAATACACAAACCAATCACAAATCCAATCCAATCACAAGCAAACAACAATGACAATCATTAAACTATACTACTCAAAATCATTCGCAAAAACTAGTAAATTTCACAATTAAACCATAATAATTAAATCCAACGCAAACATTCACAAACTCCGATAATCGGAGTATTAAACCGTATCATTACATGATTATAATCAATCCTAAATAACCGACAAAGTATCAAACCATCACAACGTATTATATTACATCCGACAAATTAAGTCTTAAAAACCATCCCATAACCATCAAATTAAGTCTTAAAACCGATCAATGTAAACTAATCTGACAAATCAACATCGGACGATCCACCGCCATCACCGCCGCCATCACCGTCGCCATCACCGCCGCCGTCATCAAAGTCCTCGTCATTGGAGGTCTCATCCTCGGACGTGTAATCCTTATCGACTTCCATAGCACGCCGATTATTTTCCTAGATACACAAGTTTAATTAAACTAGTTAAAAAGAAGAAACAAAATTTACATGTGAATGAAACAAATAAATAAACAAGAAGGTCAAAAATTATACCTCCGCAACACGAGATTCCGTCTTTTGAACGATATCTTCAATCAAGGAGCCCACGATATGCACGATCTCGCCACCGATAAGGTTATTTCATTGCAACCTTTGGCTAGGATCGGAGGATGGATCCGAGGCCTCGAAAGCGGTACGTGCGAATGTAGCTATCTCCGCTTCGGAAAGTTGGCGAGCAAACCGATTTGGATTAGCACGGATCTCCGTAAGCACATTCCTCACGATGGCAAGATATATATTGTCGGGGATGGCTTCACATTGTCTCGGAGCGGATGAGGATTAGTCGGCTTCATTCCGTGTGGAATCTCGGTACCACGTAGGAAGTGTAGGCAAGAGATCGGTGACCCGAGCATTGGGGAACCCCACCACATAATTCTTTTTCGGCCTTGTACCTTGGGGGACCTCCAAGCCTTCCATCCACCAATCCCACGGCTCATCCCGATCACCCGTTTGTGTAACCTCCACGGGGATGCGCTCGAGAATGGCATCATATCGTTCCTACAAATTCATTTAAAACAATTAACGATGCATTTAAAATCAAATAAAAATGCATATAAAATCACATATAAAAATGCATTTAAAATCACATAAATACATATAAAATCACATATTAACGATACATTAAAATCACATAAAAATACATATAAAATCACATAAAAATGCATTTAAAATCACATGAAAATACATATAAAATCACATATTAATGATGCATTTAAAATCACATAAAAATACATATAAAATCACATATAAAAATGCATTTAAAATCACATAAATACATATAAAATCACATATTAACGATGCATTTAAAATCACATAGAAATGCATATAAAATCACATGAAAATACATATAAATTCACTTATTAAAGATGCATTTAAAACCACGTAAAAATGCATTTAAAATCACATATAAAAATGCATTTAAAATCACATAAATACATATAAAATCACATGTTAAAGATGCATTTAAAATCACATAAAAATGCATATAAAATCACATAAAAATGCATTTAAAATATCATGAAAATACATATAAATTCACTTATTAAAGATGCATTTAAAATCACATAAAATGGTCATAAAATTATATAAAAATTACCGCAATACGCATGGCGGCCGGTGTAGTGTAGACGGGATTTTCCGGATCGGATCTAACTTTCCTATGACATTTATCCCACACCTCGAGTCTCGTCGGCTTTTTCTTATTTTGTTCGTCAAAACCTTTCAAAATACTAAACAACTTATATTAGCACGTCCTAATAATTAGCTGATTATATTAAATATGGTGAACGTGTATGTATGTGTGTGTGATGGAATATAATAATATTACCTCTCGAACTTTATTGAATGACCTTGCACCGGCACTATGCAATCTTTCAACTTGTTGTCGGTTGGCGGATCCAACCGATGACCGGTGCAAGTGTCCTTCGTTCTTCTCCCAATACTCCAAAAGGTCCTTCCAAAAAGGAACGGACCAACAAGGCGGCTTCAAAAACAACTTGCTCACGCCCTCCTCCCTTTCTTTTCGGTCCACCCTCTTCTTAAGCTCGTTCAAAGTCCTTTTTATCGTCACTTTAATGTGATCTTCCATTATTTTTCAAGCCTTTGAACGGCTTTGCCCCTTAAGATGCCTATAATATTTCTAAAATTGCAAAATAAATAAATAAATAAATGCATCATAAAATCAAGAAATAAATGACAATTACAAAAAAAAATTGAATTTTAACTTACTTGAAACTCCTCAACTCTTGCATTCAACCAACCCGGGTGACGTTCTTTGATATCGGTATAAGTGTAACGCCCAAGAGGCCACTTCTCCCGAATCATAGCCAAAAGCGTTTTCTTAGCCGTATCATCTTCAATACTATATTTAAACAAAAGAAAACAATAAACATTAACAATTCACATAACAATATTGAACAATGAACCAAAAATATAAACATATAGGAACAATGCAATTTAAAAACTTTTTAACTTACTGTCCATCGGAGATATTAATGCGATATGGATTCAATGACAGTTTCTCTCCATATATATCACTCGAATGTGATCGAGGTCGCCTTCCTCGCCATTCTCGCTCCTCCGCATTTGTCATGTGCCGAATCGGATCATTCGGGTCCAAATCTGAATCCGTCGGCTCATCCCGCAAATGCAAATTCCCTCCTTTTTCCCTTTGCACCCTTCTTACTCGCGACTTTGGCCTTTCCCTTGGCCTTTGCCTTCCCCTTATCTTTTTCCGGCTCCTTGTCTTTCCCCTTCCCTTTTTTGGCCATCGCCAACACCACAAGACTTATTATAACCAATGTCAACATCCAAGCAAAAAGATCCTAAAATATGCAATAAAAATATATTAGTCAATATGAAAACAAACAAATCGATGAAACGACTTGCATTAGTAAATCACATTACATAAAAATGCATTTAAATTCACTTAGAAATACATATAAATTTACATATTAACGATACATTTAAAATCACATAAAAAATACATATAAAATCACATAAAATGCATATTAAATCACATTACATATAAAACATATGCTAGTAAATCACATTACATAAAAATGATTTTAAAATCGCATAAAAAAGCATTTAAAATCACATAAAATGCATATAAAATGCATATAAACGTATCCATTTCACAAATTAACGATAAAAATAAACACAACTAATTAGAGCATTGTTTAATTACGCAAATTAAATCATTAAATCAACTTAATCTATATATACAACAAATTAAAGTTCCAAACTCACATATAAAGTACAATATTTATCCATTTTTGAGTACGGGTCATGTTTACAAGAGCAAAACCCTAAAAATTAACCCTAAAAATATATTTATACTTCTAGTTAAACGTAAACAAACCGACAAAAAACCTAAAATTTATACTTATACATATATTCAACAAATTGACAAAACCGACGAATCTTTTACATGCAAAATTTTACATGAAAACTGAAAAATCATATGAACCTCAATTGGAAGTGAAAAAATTCAATTTAAGTGAGAATCATACATTAACAAACACAAAAAAAACAAATTACTAACTTCGAATCATATATACACACACATAAAATACATACACATACACACTTATATAATCGAGTAAAAAAAAGTACATAATCGAGTGAAAACCTTACATCGAGAGTGAAACCGGAAGCAAAGAGAGATGATTTGCGGGTATTTCATGGATTAAACGCCATTGATTTGTTTTAGTGTATATTTGAGAAAGAGAGAATAAAGAGAATAGAGAGATAGAGAAAGAAGAAAGAATGAACGGGTTTTTTTATTTATAACAGACTTAAAACGGTGTCGTTTTTTAAAAATTACACATCAGCAAAACAGTGTCGTTTTTTTCAGTAAAACCGACCACTGGTGGATGGTCGGTTTTATGTGTGCCACGTCATCGATACGGTGTCGTTTAGTTGGCATATAACCGACCACTGACGTCGGTCGGTTTTAAGGTGACCAAATCGACGTTGGTCGGTTATGTTCGGTCGGTTTTACCCTGTTTTCTTGTAGTGTAGTTAAGCATAAATATCTGTAATAGTTGATTGGTCGATCCTTTATATGAAACTACGTTTTAGTATATGCTGTACTTCTAAATTCTTTTTCCCCAGACCCTGCTTTTGCGGGATATACTGGGTACGTTTGGGATGTAGTATAACATAAACTGGTTATTTCATATACAATTAGGAAAAGATAGATTTAGTGTTATTGCAAATAAAACTATTTTCATCTCAAGAAGGAAACAGATGACTATATATTTGTATGATGTAGTACTATGTAGTTGTTGTTTCTTATGGTAAATATGAAACTTTCACTCAAATGTAATGGTCATTTTCTATTTATCAAGAAGCTAGCTTCTTCGCCCTTTCTCAGCCTTGATGCAAGAGACAATCTATACAATATTGTTGCCTGCAACTATCATCCATCTACGACGCTTCCCTTGCTGCACAGTGGAAATCACAATGAGGAGGACATTAAGATTGTTAGATCCACTAGCTAGCAATATGATTAAGGGTTGTTCAGGACGAAAATTTGAGAATTAGAGATCAAGAAAATACAGAAGCTGCAATTACAGAACTTCTGATGGGCCTTAACTACATTTCATGGTTTGGTAAGATTTTCTGGTAAAGCTAGGCAATAATTATTATAAGATGTAATTGTATTTGTTGTTAATGCATATAAAAGAAATGTATGCATAGTTGTTTCCTGCAACTATCATCCATCTACGATGCTACCCTTGCTGCACAGTGGAGAATATTACGATTGTTAGATCCACTAGCTAGCAATATGATTAAGGGTCATTAGGGACGAAAATTTGAGAATCAGAGATAAGAAGAGACAGAAGCTGCAATTACAGAACTTCTAATGGGCCTTAACTAGGCAACAATTATAATGCTTTGCTGGTGATTATATTTTCTACTAATTCTAGGCAACTCAAAAGACCTCTCCCACAAGCCTATGTTCTTGAATAATTTATGATGGTAAAATATCTTAAGTGTGCACAAGGGTGTCGGTACAAGGTGGAGCCGAGGACCAGTGACATGTTATGACAATTTACAATCACACCATTGTCTTTCTAAATTAAAATTGAAAAAGATACCAAATACTTAGGTGAATCTGTCGCCCTTTGATTTGAATACCATATGGGTTGTGGCCCAACTGAAATCTATACTTAAACCTAAAGATTGGGCCTTTTAACGATTGAAATTTGATCTTTTTCATACATTTTTTACAATTCAAGAACTGGGCTTGCAAAAGCCCAGATTATTGGTGTATGTGTTTGTAAAAAATCTCAGGTATTTCAAGTACATGGTCTTTTATTTTAGGCCCATCACAAATTACACAGGCTTTATCATGCTGTAAAATTTTAGGCTCATCAACTTCTTTTCTTCCAATTAGCAAAACAAAAAAGAAACTTCTTTCTCTTCCTCGTGATAGAGTAGTACTTACATGTATAAAATTTTGTTTACAAAAATTTATAAAATAATATGGTACATAATGTGTGATGTTTAAATTGATTGTTGATTTAAATGGAGGGGCCCATTTCAATCAATATCTACCACTATTCATTTTGTAAAAAAATTTGTATACAATTTTGTTAATATAGCATTATTCATATTATTACGATATACTCCTTCATCCCATTTTAGTTGTCACATTTGGATTTGTGTCTGTCAAATTGACTTAAGTTTGACCGAAGTTTATTAACAATTTATAATTGATCAAAATAAAAAAATTATATCATCGGAAAATAGATTTAATCTACTTTAATATATAATTTTCAGTTTTTTGAAACAACATAAGAGTAATGTTTAATTTTTGGTCAAAAAAAGGTCAATTTGACTTCTATAAAAGGAAATGTGTCGACTAAAATGGGACGGAGGGACTAGATGCATCTTGGATTATGAGATATCAAACCGGGAATAACTCAGTTAACGAGAATGAAAATAAGATTCTAATACATTTTTGTATTCTCCAGAAGTTTAACGTTCTCAACAAGTTGACTTGCTTAACTAGGACATAAAACATGTGTAAAAACCGTCTGATATTCTTTAGGAGCAAGTCTTTAGGATTTATATCTCGTAAGATTTCGGTAGTCGAAGGGTTATTCATCACATCTTTGCTAATATCTGCTACAATTTACTTAGAACCAAAAACGATCTTTCTCTGCCAACAAAACGAGATATGAGGCCAAAAAACACTACGGTTCACTTTGCACTAGACTTTGGGGGATCAGTAGATGTAAACGACGCGACTGTAAAAAGGAGCAGTTGAATTTAATTTGCAGTTTAAGGCTGATCATGCGAGAAGCAGGAGTGTAATTTGGCTAAACAAGTTTGTTCATAATTATGCAACCACTGTTAATATGCTTATCAGCTGCGACGTATTGTTGCTTTTCGGATCCCCAGATAAGACGCGGGCATACATGTTGAAGACTCAAAATCAAGCATGCAATTTAGTTAACCATAGATATTTGTGATATTTGGTTGGTCGATCCTATATATGTCACTACTATGTTTTAGTATTATGCTGTCTTTCAATTTTTTTATCTGACACAGTATTAGTTTCATACTCGTACATTCAGCAAAGCAGCAGGAGCATTAAGCTTCTGGAACATACAACCAGGTAGAAATCGAGCCTCTCAGAGCAAGAAGATGAGCAGTTCGATTAGCTGATCGTTTAACAAAGACTGGAGACACATTTCTCAACTCAGACATCAGAATGTAGTTCATCAACTTGTTCGTTACAAATGACTAACCATGCAATCAGCACTTGGAAAAACTAGTAAGAAAATTTGGATACTACATAACATCATTTTAAGAAAATAAAATTACAAAAACGAGCTGCTGCTCTGCTACTTATGATATTCGAATCAAATATTACAGCCCCTGCAGATTTTAGCATAAACAGATTCCAGTAGATACTGTTTTGTCAAAACAATGCATTTTAAGAAAAACCTTCTTCCTTTTGTTTTTGGAATTTTTTTAAAATTATACAACTTTCAGATTATTTTGAAGAATCTGGTACAGTAGAGTAAACAAAATCCAAATGTAGACGCTTGCAGAGGTTATATATAGATTACACATGCTCCATTGTTTATCAAGTATTCAAGTCAAGTTCATCAGCTAGTCTAAAACAATTTCAACAAAGTATAAGCTTCTGCATTCATCTTGCCTTTTTAGAAATCAAGGTATTCTTTCTGTTACCTTTGGTTTATATTATGGATTAAATAAAATTTCATTTTTCGAGAAAACCAGTAAATATTTTAAGATTTCGATCTGAATACTTGTTTCTGTGGTGATTATATTTTTTTTCTCGTGCAAATTTATACGCATATGTTGTCCTTTCCGACCGCGGTAACTTCCGACCGCTCTAAGTCGGTCGGTTACAACATTTTCGGTCACGGTGTTATACATAAATGCGTTTTTATGTTTTTATGGCATTTTATGTTTTGGGAAGAATTTGAGTAGAGGATATGGAGAAGCTACACCAAGAACGTGGAAATGAGGGAATGACAGTCGGTGAAACTGCTGGAAATAATGTGAGTGAGACTAGCAACAGAGCAAACACAACTTCAGGTGATGAAACAATTCAGACAAGGAACAACAGAAAAAGGAAAGAACCTGAAGGGAGTTGTAGTGAACCACTCGACGATGGTGAAGATGAATCTAATGTTCCGAAGAAAAAAAGATTTACTTGGACAACTAAAATGCATCAAAAATTCTTGGATGCCATTGCACAACTAGGGGAAGACAGTAAGCTCACTTGCTACTATTATTTTTTAGTTCTTACATGTCTTCACTGTACTCCCTCACACACAAACTCACTGTCTAAGGCTGTGCAATTGGTTTGTAACCATACAGTTTTTCATACTTGTACAGGGGCTTTTCCGAAGAAAATAGTAGAAGTCATGGATGAACCAGGACTTACCGGGGAAAATGTTGCAAGCCATTTGCAGGTATTTTATTGAATTTTCATCAAATCTTACTGATATGCTAAAGAATTTATTGCATTAAGAGTAAGAAATTTATGATTTAATTAAAATTCCTAATTAATTATTACACATTAGTGAAAATCTGTGTCATAAATATCTAATCTTACATTAACAATTCAAGATAATATATGACATAAATATTTATACATGTGCAATAAATCTCGTATCATAATCAACTACTCCGAATCCCTCTCTTCATACTCCATGTTATATATATTTCATGCAATTTTGTGGTCTCTTCAAAATTCTGAGACTTTCTTCAGTTTGAGTTCTGTTCTTTACTTCATCAATCTTTCTAGTAGTAGTTTTTAGTTTTTCACACTCACATTTCCTATTTGCCATTTCTCATGTATATGTTCCTTCCGAGCTCCAGATAGTTTAACCAAAACATATTCAATTCTTTCATTTTACAATGCATTTCCTTCAAGATGACTGATATTAATTGAAATTGTGCAGAAATATCGTCTACACTTGAGAAAATCGCAAGAGGAAAGGGATTATTTGGGCACATCTCAACTTGCATCAAATAACTATTTTCCCGTATCTACTTCCATTCGTTCCTCACTTTACGGAATAAGAACGGGAATTGGTGCCACCAGTGTGCGTCTAGCTCCGCCATCTTACTCGGCCTTTGATGTATCCTCTTTGTCAGCTCAATATAGCCAAAGGACTGAGGCCAATAAAAGCTTTCAAGATTATGGTCACGAGGAGAGAAATATGTTGAACACTTTCATTAAGACGCCATGTAGTAGCACTTCTGATTCTCATGCAACAAGTTCCAGCAGTACTAATTGTGCATTCATGGGACTACGAATTGCAGATGATGGAAAATCACTTTCGTTTGGCGGCTTGGACAGTGTTGTTTCGACAAGAAATTATTCAACAAAGGCACTTCCTTCGATTTTTGCCCAACCTTCTCCATTGCCGCCCATTCCAGATTCTGAAGATCACATGGTAGAGCCTTCTTTGCCTCCTTTCCCAGAATCCTATGTCGAAAATTCTATGCCAGGAGTGGAGACCGAAAAGAATGAATCCATCAATCTCATTCCCCAACAGGAAACTTATTATGGGACAAGCGGGAATGTAGATATAAATTCTCTCTTTTCAGAGGACATAGGCACTTCCTCCGATTATCAAAATTCTCTGCGGTCATTGGCCTTGGAGATACTCGAGAACATTGAGGCACAGAACACGCAGATTTCTTCCAATCATACAGTGACTTCTCTGCCTCTAACAAATTCCTCGTGGAACCAGAACATGAACATGGCCTCCAATCTCCTCATCAACGAGGAAGTTTCTCTGCCACCGTTACCATCCAAGGTACCATGGGACTTGTATCCGGATACCACCACATCAAGCTCAGTTCCCCCGTTACCATCAGGGTCCGAGTGGAATGTGAATCCGGATGCATCCATTATGCCAGTCAGTAACAATAATATTCCGGACCCCGAAAATCTTCTTCCAAGTTTACCGTCCGAAATTTCTTGGAATCTAGACACGGATCCTGTTTCAACTTATACTGGCAATTTCTTCGATGAGCAGAACACATTATCTGATCAGATAATAGATGTTGCTTTTCAAAATCCGTCTTTGTTTCATGCTAACATGCAGTGAATGGACTTACTGTGCAGCCAGTAAGAACATTCCTTTATGACTTCATACATGTGGCAAATTTTGATTTGGGGGCGCATATTTACGTACGTGTGGTCCATATTATTATTAGGAAACTTACAAGCTACAAGCTTGACAAATCAGCATTTGGGGAAAATACTTGGGATCTTTAGCATTTTCCTTCTAAGAAATGGTGTGTACTTATAGTTGAATGGATGTCTGAATTCGATTGACAAAAATCTATCAAATTTATGTAAAATTATAGCGAATATCCAAATTCAATTCTGATCTTTAAAATAAATATCTATCTAATTAATATGATTTATTTCTCATGAACTCGTCAGATTTGGCCTCAATTATTTTCTCATGAACTTGTGAGAGGAAGGTTTGCGAGTGTCGACAGACGACAATGCTAGAAGAGTGTGATATTGAAGATAGTGATGATGGAAGAGTCTTGATATATGATGGGTGCATTCAGCCGATAACCATTCATCATGCTTCTTATTACGTTTGTACTTTCTCCGCTCCTTCTGTGCGACAAAGCTGCCACCAGTGTTCCCTGCAGAAGCATTTCCATTTCACCCCATTATTCACTTCTACTTGGGAGGATGGAACCCTTCGTCTATAGTTTCACTAAGTGTGGAGCTTGTAGCTGCGACACAAATGGCTTCTACTATCAGTGTGAGACTTGTGACATGACAATTGATATCGATTGTGCATTCTTGCCCACACGGATAAAACATAAAGGGTCTGTATAGTGTGTGCCATGTGCACACATTAAGCACTAATTTTTATAATTTTGGAGTGTTTCTATTGGTGGAATTAGTGTAAATATAGGAGGTCAATCAACATTCATGATTTAAAAATCAACCAACAAATCACTTCCTATTGTGTGCCCATGGGCACACCACAGAAAATCCGAACATATATCTCCCACGCACCCCTCCCTTGTTCAACGTCCGCTATCCAGTATCTTTTCTAGTGTAAGTAAGCTTCGGGTTGTTGATCGAGTGGGATATGCATGCAAATCTTGCAACTTCTTCACAATTGATATACAAAATGCTAATACTTGAACAGTGTTTGGCATTGCCATTTTTTGTGCAAAATCGTGAACAGTGTTTTGTTTATTCTAGTTTTATGTGCAATACTTGAACTTAATCGATTAGTGATATTTTACATCGGTCCTTTCCTCGTGCAAGGAGTATCGGCATGATACTCCACGGGGAAAAGGAGTATCATCCTAATACTCGTATGGAGCATCAAGTTGTTATTCTGTTCAACTTAAAATTTTGATGGGTATTTTGGGTAATGGTTATTTAAATATAGTTATTTAGGGATTTCACCATATCACTAATTTATATTAATCTATACTAAAACAAGCACTTTTTCTCTACCATAATTTATATGTAGAATAAAAAAAATAATGTATTTATATATTATTCAGATATTCTTTTAATTTAGTTAAATAAAATGATAATAAAAATTTATATGAGAAACTCTGAATCGTTGATAAAAATAGAATTAATAGTATTAGAATAAGGATTAATATAATAATTCTAATGCTATGGTATTTTACAAATAGATATAGAATGAAAAATATGATGTAATTGTATATAGTGATTTGTAGTTAATGTATATAAAAAACGTATATACATTTAAAGTCTAATAAGAAAAAAACTAATTCTCTCTTGCTTTTTAAGTAACTGAAAAGACTTACTGATGTTAAAACAATCTGCATGCAATACACTAGTATATATATGACTACTAAAGAGCCCCCTAAGTGCTGTCATAAAAGCCCCCAAAGACTTAATTCATCTCCCCAAGCAAACATTTAAACTCCCTAGAAGAATCTGATAACTTTTCCATTAGCCTAAGTTAACATAATGACCCTATAAAAACAGTAATTACTCCTAAAGCCCTGTAAAATTCTATATCTATAATCTTACTAAATAAGCTCACATCCCAATATAAATGCCACACTTCTAAATTTATTACCCTTTAAATTTGCATGCATGACAAAACAAATTAACTTCGGACTCCAGTTATCTCCAACCTTTTTAAAAAAGCACCCCTTCTTGCATTTGCATCTGCCACTCCATTCCATTCTCTGTTGATATGCTTCAACTGAACTGTTAAAATCTTACAATTCCATAACCTATCCTGAAGAGCAGCTATATCAGTCTGATTAACCAACAACTCATTGTCTATAAGAACTAGTATATGATTTTGCCTCCAACTACTATCCTTCAAAATCTTGAGCAAAGTTTCCAAAGCAAAATATTCCACTTCAAAAACATTAGTAGCTGCTGAGGGACCAACAAATTGCATCAATGCTTCCCCCATTACTGACTGAATAACTCCACCAATGCCTTCTACCATTCCACCCTTTGAATCTTTTCTTAAACAGCCATCAATGAAAGCAATAATATCAAAATTCTCACTATAAATTATATTCCACCAAAAGTCTTTCTCACTTGCAGTGACAACACCAACCGGATTGCTAGTCCACCATTGAGTTCTCTGCTTACTTAGAATCCCATTTGCTAAATTTCATTCCAGAGCTCTGCTTTGGACCAGGAAGCACACTTGATTTAAGTTCAGGAAGCTGTTATAGAAAAGACACTTATTTCTATGCAGCCAAATAGTCCAAATTGTCGACACAAGAACAGTGGTCCAAACTTGCTCAATATTAGCTTGAGGGAACAAAGTTCTGGATCTCCACATAGATTCCAAATCCTCTATATATACTTTTGAAGTTATACCCCACCAACTAAGAACAAAGACCCATACTTTTCTTGAAAGAGTGCATTTCCAGAACAGATGATCAAAAGATTCATCTTCCAAAGCACAAAACAAACAAAGCTTGGAGCCTTCAAAATTACTGATTCAATCAGCCAACCATACCTTAGTTGGAACTATGTGGGAATGAACTTTCCATAAAAACAACTTAACTGATTCAGGTACCTTACATTTCCAAATAACTTCACATAATTTATTAGTAGAGATCACTCCTTCATTAATCATATCATACGCTGCTTTACAATTAAACTTGTTACCCAAAGGAACCCAGATTAACACATATTTTTTACTAATCAACTGAATAGAATCCATAATCTTACCTAACTCCAACAACTCATCCAATTCCCAATTTCTTAATTTCCTAATCTAGAAGACTTCACCCTCCCTGTTATAGAAATCCCATATAACCTTGAAAACTTTAATTTCCTTGTGTTTTAACTCAGAAATACTATAGAGTCTATTAAATTTCTCCAACAATGTCTTATCTTGATACCATACATCTTCCCAGAACAATGCAGATTCACCATCAAACACCTCTTATTTAGGCTACCTGGACCCAATAAACCTAAATTAGATAACTTGGCAACTGCTTTTAGTACATCTTGCACTATGATTGAACAAGACTTTGAACTGTTCAGTTTATCCAAATCTTTCCATTTAACACAATCATACTTTTCCCTTAGCCAAACATTCCAGCTAGCATTCCTATCAGTCTGCCACCTAAACCACCACTTACACAGAAGTACTAAATTTCTCTACTGAAGCATACTAAGGCCTAAACAACCTAACTTCTTGGGCTTACATAACAAACTCCAGGGTTTGAGGTGACATAAATCCCTCCCTCCTCAGAAACATTACCCCAAAAAAAGTCTCTTCTGATCTTTTCTAGCTGCTTGCAAACTCCAACATGAACCTTGTGCAGAGAAAACCAATAAATTGGAAGACTATCCAAAGTAGACTTAATCAAAGACAACCTTCCAGCTTGATTCAGACTATCCCTTTTCCAGCTAGCCAACTTATACTGAAATTTATTAATCAAAGGTTTCCAAAATATGAACTTCCTAGGGCTTAACCAATTTGGCTGCCCCAGGTATGTTAGAGGTCAGCGCCCAACCTTGCATCCAAGCTTATCAGCAAATAAATCCAACTCCTCTCCTGATAAATGACAAGAATATAGTTTGCTTTTCTGAAAATTTATCTTTAAACTAGAGAGCAGCTGAAAGCACTGCAACACTCTTTTAAAACCAGAGACCGATTTCAAACTACCATTTAATAACACAATTGTGTCATCAGCAAACTGTAAATGAGAAACAATCCTACCTTCTTTCCCAAATAGCAGTACCTCAAACGATCCCAACTTATTTGCTTTAATTAACATTTTACTAAGTACTTCCCCAGCCATATTGAATAGCATTGGAGACAAAGGATCTCCCTACCTAAGCCCATTTGAAATACTGAATTCCTTAGAAGGACTCTCATTTACTAACACTGAAATCTTAATTGACTTAAATAAGTCCTTCATCCATTTAATCCACTTGCAACCCAAACCTAAGCATTCCATAGTTCTGAAGAGAAATTTCCAATTTACAGTGTCAAAAACTTTCTCAAAATCCAGCTTCAAGATTAGACCTCTATTTCCTGAAGATTTTATAGTATGGTAAACTTCATTTAATGTTCAGTTTAAGGCTGATCATGCGAGAAGCAGGAGTATAAGTTGGCTAAATAAGTTTTATATTAATTATGCAACCAGGGCCAATATGTTAATGAGCTGTGACGTATTGTTGCTTTTCGGATGTCCAGATAAGACGCGAGCTTATATGTTGATGACTGATAATCAAGCATGCAGGTTAGTTAAGCATAAATATCTGCGATAGTTGGTTGGTCGATCCTTTATATGAAATTACGTTTTAGTATTATGCTGTACTGACCTGCTTTTGCAGGATATACTGGGTACGTTTGGTATCTAATATACCATAAACTGGTTATTTCATATACAATTAAGAAGAGATAGATTTAGTGTTATTGCACATTAAACTACATCTCAAGAAGGAAACAAATGACTATTTATTGTATGATTTAGTATTATGATATTGCTGTTTCTTATGGTAAATGTGAAACTTTCACTCAAATGTAATGGTCATTTTCTATTTATCAAGAAGCTAGCTTCTTCTCCCTTTATCAGCCTTGATGCAACAGACAATCTATACAATGTTGTTGCCTGCAACTATCATCCTTTTACGACGCTTCCCTTGCTGCACAGTGGAAATCACAATGAGGAGAATATTACGATTGTTAGATCCACTAGCTAGAAATATGATTAAGGGTCGTTCGGGATGAAAATTTGAGAATCAGAGATCAAGAAAATACAGAAGCTATAATTACAGAAGCAACAATTATAATGCTTTTCTAGTGATTATATATCCTATTAATGATATGTCGAAACCTACAACTTAAAAGACCTCTCCCACAAGCCGCAAGTGTGTGTTAGAACCTTATTCACATTCCCGTTAACCGGGTTGAAATCTCATAATTCAAACTGCCCGTTAGTGCACAACAAAATCAAAAACATTTAAATTATGCAGCATAACTATGTCCTTCTTCATGCTTTATTATGTTGCAATTCCTTCATTCCCTTTCATAGTAAACTCTTGCAGCTTCTTTTAAATTGCCTTGTACACGTACACAATATTTTTATTTTGTTGTATACAAAGGGGCAATTTGAATTATGGGATTTCAACCCCAATTAACAGGAATAAGAATATTGTAACACATTTTTGTATTGAAATCTCGTTACCATTCCAGTAAACCAGGTTGGAATCCCATGAACCAAACACCACCTAAGTTTCTGGCAACATGTAACCAGTTGCAAATGGTTTGCTTAATTGAGCATCAAAGTTCCGTGCTCAGTCCTACAAGACAACCTTATGTGCCAAAGTGAGATCGGGTTTGTATTCTCCAGAAGCTTTTATTTATAACCATATTCATTCTCACCAAGTCGACCAACCTTCTCCATTGCCACCATTTCCAGATTCTGAAGATCACATGGTAGAGCCTTCTTTGCCTCCTTTCCCAGAATCCAATGTCTAAAATTCTATGTCAGGATTGGAGACCGAAAAGAATGAATCCATCGATCCCATTCCCCAACAGGAAACTTATTATGGGACAAGCGGGAATGTAGATATAAATTCTCTCTTTTCAGAGGACATAGGCACTTCCTCCGATTATCAAAATTCCCTGCGGTCATTGGCCTTGGAGATACTCGAGAACATTGAGGAGTAGAACTCGCAGATTTTTTTCCAATCATACAGTGACTTCTCTGCCTCTAACAAATTCCTCCTGGAACCAGAACATGAACATGGCCTCCAATCTCCTCATCAAGGAGGAAGTTTCTCTGCCACCGTTACCATCCGAGGTACCATGGGACTTGTATCCGGATACCACATCAAGCTCAGTTGCCCCGTTACCATCAGGGTCAGAGTGGAATGTGAATACGGATGCATCCATTATGCCACTCAGTAATAATAATATTTCGGACCCCGAAAATCTTCTTCCAAGTTTACCATCCGAAATTTCTTGGAATCTAGACACGGATCCGGTTTCAACTTATACTGGCAATTTCTTCGATGAGCAGAACACATTATCTCATCAGATAATAGATGTTCCTTTTCAAAATACGTCTTTGTTTAATGATAACATGCAGTGAATGGACTTACTGTGAAGCCAGTAAGAACATTCCTTTATGAGTTCATCAACAGGACAGGAAAAGAAAAAGAAGATACCTGACAGCATTTTTTTGACTAATATGAATTATAACCTTACAAATGAGTATCCTTTCTAAGAATTTTTCGGGGTGAGAGAGGGTCGAACCGAGGACCTGGTAAGACATGACAATATTTTTATTTGTTCGTTGATGTAACTCGTAAGTTGTCAAAGGTGTTTGTAACTGAATCGAACTTTGGAAAGAAATATGTGTACACAAGATTACAAGTTGATGATTCACATTGTTGAAGAGAAATTACAATCAAATCTTAAGGTTTAATATATTTCTGAGAAATGGCGTGTACTTATAGTTGAATGGATGTCTGAATTCAATTGACAAAAATCCATCAAATTTATGTAAAATTATAGTGAATATCCAAATTCAATTCTGATCTTTAAAATAGATATCTATCTAATTAATATGATTTATTTCTCATGAACTCGTTAGATTTGGCCTCAAATATTTTCTCATGAACTTGTGAGAGGAAGGTTTGCGAGTGTCGATATGTGATGGGTGCATTCAGCCGATAACCATTCATCATCCTTCTTATTACGTTTGTACTTTCTCCGCTCCTTCTGTGCGACAAAGCTGCCACCAGTGTTCCCTGCAGAAGCATTTCCATTTCACCCCTATAATTCACTTCTACTTCAGATGGAGCCTTTCGTCTATAGTTTCACTAAGTGACATGACAATTGATATCGATTGTGCATTCTTGCCCACACGGATAAAACATAAAGAGTTTGTATAGTGTGTACCATGGGCATACATTAAGCACTAATTTTTATGATTTTGGAGTGTTTCTATTGGTGGAATTGGTGTAAATGCGGGGGTCAATCAACATTTATGATTTAAAAACCAACCAAAATTTGACACATCACTTCCTATTGTGTGCCCATGGGCACACCACAGAAAATCCGAACATAAATCTCACAGGAACCGCTCCCTTGTTCAACGTCCGCTATGCAATATCTTTTCTAGTATAAGTAAACTTCGGGTTGTTGATCGAGTAGGATATACATGCGAATCTTACAACTTCTTCACAATTGATATACGTTCTGCATTCTATCCAAGTAGGACAAAGCACAAATACGACGAGTCCTCACGTTGTGTATTTAGCCTTATTTTCTTGTAGTGCACCCTCCATTCTTCTACGAGTGAGTATTCTATTGTGAAATTTGCGAAGAGCAAGTTAACAACCATTGGAGGCTCTATCATTGTAACGAATCGGATCACTCGTATCACCATAATTGCCTTCGATGGCACACAAATGTCAAGTTAAAAAGGGCCGTTAAAACTTGCATAGCTAATGAAAAGCTAATGAAAATCACAATCTTGCATCGGTTATGAAGAGGACTACAAGAAGGAATTCTCGCAGGTTTGTTTGTCGACTCAGTGTTATATTTTATATTCGCAACTAAGCATTCCATAGTTCTGAAGAGAAATTTCCAATTTACAGTGTCAAAAACTTTCTCAAAATCCAGCTTCAAGATTAGACCTCTATTTCCTGAAGATTTTATAGTATGGTAAACTTCATTTAATGTTCAGTTTAAGGCTGATCATGCGAGAAGCAGGAGTATAAGTTGGCTAAACAAGTTTTATAATAATTATGCAACCAGGGCCAAGATGTTAATGAGCTGTGACGTATTGTTGCTTTCGGATGCCCAGATAAGACGCGGGCATATATGTTGGTGACTGAAAATCAAGCATGCATGTTAGCACTACAAGAAAACAGGACAAAAGCGACCGTCAAAAACGGTCGGTTAAGAGGCAAAACGGTCGGTTAAAATAGTCATAACCAACCACAAGGTATGGTCGGTTTTAGCCTGGTCGGTTATGACTTTTGGTCGGGTTTAACCCTCATAACTGACCAACATAGTGGTCGATTAAGTGCCTGGACATTTTATTCAGATGTGGGGTCACTGTGTACACGTGGCAACACGTGTGCACACGTGTTGCCACTTCACTGAGTCATAACCAACCGAAGGTGGTCGGTTATGTCTATTTTTAAAAAGCTGACTGGAACTAATAACCGACCGTGGTCAAAGTGTGCACATCGGTCGGTTTTATTTCAGAAGCTAACTCAAATGTCATAACCGACCGTCCTAAAACCGACCACCCTCTAAAGGAGACGGTCGCGACCACCCTTTAAAGGAGACGGTCGGTTTTATGAAGAAGGTGGTCGGTTATGTCCCTTGACGGTCGGTTTTCTGGGATCTGTAATGGGCAAAAGTGGTCATAACCGACCGTAGGTGGTCGGTTATGTCTATTTTAAAAGGTTGACTGGAACTTATAACCGACCGTGGTCAAAGTGTGCACATCGGTCGGTTTTATTTCAGAACCTAACTTAAATGTCATAACCGACCGTCCTAAAACCGACCACTTTTTAAAGGAGACGGTCGGTTTTATGAAGAAGGTGTTGGGTTATGTCCCTTGACGGTCGGTTTTCTGGGATCTGTAATGGGCAAAAGTGGTCATAACCGACCGTAGGTGGTCGGTTATGTCTATTTTAAAAGGTTGACTGGAACTTATAACCGACCGTGGTCAAAGTGTGCACATCGGTCGGTTTTATTTCAGAACCTAACTTAAATGTCATAACCGACCGTCCTAAAACCGACCACTTTTTAAAGGAGACGGTCGGTTTTATGAAGAAGGTGTTGGGTTATGTCCCTTGACGGTCGGTTTTCTAGGTTTTGTAATGGTCAAAAGTGGTCGGTTATGCCTGTTTTCGGTCGGTTTTAAGGTCTGATTTTAAAAAAAATTGCAGGTTTTTCTGCAGTCCCTGTATACCAAACCAAATCAATACACAAACCAATCACAAATCCAATCCAATCACAACCAAACAACAATGACAATCATTAAACTATACTACTCAAAATCATTCGCAAAAACTAGTAAATTTCACAATTAAACCATAATAATTAAATCCAACGCAAACATTCACAAACTCCGATAACCGGAGTATTAAACCGTATCATTCCATGATTATAATCAATCCTAAATAACCGACAAAGTATCAAACCATCACAACGTATTATATTATATCTGACAAATTAAGTCTTAAAAACCATCCCATAACCATCAAATTAAGTCTTAAAACCGATCAATGTAAACTAATCTGACAAATCAGCATCGGACGATCCACCGCCATCACCGCCGCCATCACCGTCGCCATCACCGCCGCCGTCATCAAAGTCCTCGTCATTGGAGGTCTCATCCTCGGACGTGTAATCCTTATCGACTTCCATAGCACGCCGATTATTTTCCTAGATACACAAGTTTAATTAAACTAGTTAAAAAGAAGAAACAAAATTTACATGTGAATGAAACAAATAAATAAACAAGAAGGTCAAAAATTATACCTCCGCAACACGAGCTTCCGTCTTTTGAACGATATCTTCAATCAAGGAGCCCACGATATGCACGATCTCGCCACCGATAAGGTTATTTCATTGCAACCTTTGGCTAGGATCGGAGGATGGATCCGAGGCCTCGAAAGCGGTACGTGCGAATGTAGCTATCTCCGCTTCGGAAAGTTGGCGAGCAAACCGATTTGGATTAGCACGGATCTCCGTAAGCACATTCCTCACGATGGCAAGATATACATTGTCGGGGATGGCTTCACGTTGTCTCGGAGCGGATGAGGATGAGTCGGCTTCATTCCGTGTGGAATCTCGGTACCGCGTAGCAAGTGTAGGCAAGAGATCGGTGACCCGAGCATTGGGGAACCCCACCACATAATTCTTTTTCGGCCTTGTACCTTGGGGGACCTCCAAGGCTTCCATCCACCAATCCCACGGCTCATCCCGATCACCCGTTTGTGTAACCTCCACGGGCATGCGCTCGAGAATGGCATCATATCGTTCCTACAAATTCATTTAAAACAATTAACGATGCATTTAAAATCAAATAAAAATGCATATAAAATTACATATAAAAATGCATTTAAAATCACATAAATACATATAAAATCACATATTAACGATACATTAAAATCACATAAAAATACATATAAAATCACATAAAAATGCATTTAAAATCACATGAAAATACATATAAAATCACATATTAACGATGCATTTAAAATCACATAAAAATGCATATAAAATCACATATAAAAATGCATTTAAAATCACATAAATACATATAAAATCACATATTAACGATGCATTTAAAATCACATAGAAATGCATATAAAATCACATAAAAATACATATAAATTCACTTATTAAAGATGCATTTAAAACCACGTAAAAATGCATTTAAAATCACATATAAAAATGCATTTAAAATCACATAAATACATATAAAATCACATATTAAAGATGCATTTAAAATCACATAAAAATGCATATAAAATCACATAAAAATGCATTTAAAATAACATGAAAATACATATAAATTCACTTATTAAAGATGCATTTAAAATCACATAAAATGGTCATAAAATTATATAAAAATTACCGCAATACGCATGGCGGCCGGTGTAGTGTAGACGGGATTTTCCGGATCGGATCTAACTTTCCTATGACATTTATCCCACACCTCGAGTCTCGTCGGCTTTTTCTTATTTTGTTCGTCAAAACCTTTCAAAATACTAAACAACTTATATTAGCACGTCCTAATAATTAGCTGATTATATTAAATATGGTGAACGTGTATGTATGTGTGTGTGATGGAATATAATAATATTACCTCTCGAACTTTATTGAATGACCTTGCACCAGCACTATGCAATCTTTCAACTTGTTGTCGGTTGGCGGATCCAACCGATGACCGGTGCAAGTGTCCTTCGTTCTTCTCCCAATACTCCAAAACGTCCTTCCAAAAAGGAACGGACCAACAAGGCGGCTTCAAAAACAACTTGCTCACGCCCTCCTCCCTTGTTTTTCGGTCCACCCTCTTCTTAAGCTCCTTCAAAGTCCTTTTTATCGTCACTTTAATGTGATCTTCCACAATTTTTCAAGCCTTTGAACGGCTTTGCCCCTTAAGATGCCTATAATATTTCTAAAATTGCAAAAATAAATATATAAATAAATGCATCATAAAATCAAGAAATAAATGACAATTACAAAAAAAATTGAATTTTAACTTACTTGAAACTCCTCAACTCTTGCATTCAACCAACCCGGGTGACGTTCTTCGATATCGGTATAAGTGTAACGCCCAAGAGGCCACTTCTCCCGAATCATAGCCAAAAGCGTTTTCTTAGCCGTATCATCTTCAATACTATATTTAAACAAAAGAAAACAATAAACATTAACAATTCACATAACAATATTGAACAATGAACCAAAAATATAAACATATAGGAACAATGCAATTTAAAAACTTTTTAACTTACTGTCCATCGGAGATATTAATGCGATATAGATTCAATGACGGTTTCTCTCCATATATATCACTCGAATGTGATCGAGGTCGCCTTCCTCGCCATTCTCGCTCCTCCGCATTTGTCATGTGCCGAGTCGGATCATTCGGGTCCAAATCTGAATCCGTCGGCTCATCCCGCAAATGCAAATTCCCTCCTTTTCCCTTTGCACCCTTCTTACTCGCGACTTTGGCCTTTCCCTTGGCCTTTGCCTTCCCCTTATCTTTTTCCGGCTCCTTGTCTTTCCCCTTCCCTTTTTTGGCCATCGCCAACACCACAAGACTTATTATAACCGATGTCAACATCCAAGCAAAAAGATCCTAAAATATGCAATAAAAATATATTAGTCAATATGAAAACAAACAAATCGATGAAACGACTTGCATTAGTAAATCACATTACATAAAAATGCATTTAAATTCACTTAGAAATACATATAAATTTACATATTAACGATACATTTAAAATCACATAAAAAATGCATATAAAATCACATAAAATGCATATTAAATCACATTACATATAAAACATATGCTAGTAAATCACATTACATGAAAATGATTTTAAAATCACATAAAAAAGCATTTAAAATCACATAAAATGCATATAAAATGCATATAAACGTATCCATTTCACAAATTAACGATAAAAATAAACACAACTAATTAGAGCATTGTTTAATTACGCAAATTAAATCATTAAATCAACTTAATCTATATATACAACAAATTAAAGTTCCAAACTCACATATAAAGTGCAATATTTATCCATTTTTGAGTACGGATCATGTTTACAAGAGCAAACCCCTAAAAATTAACCCTAAAAATACATTTATACTTCTAGTTAAACGTAAACAAACCGACAAAAAACCTAAAATTTATACTTATACATATATTCAACAAATTGACAAAACCGACGAATCTTTTACATGCAAAATTTTACATGAAAACTGAAAAATCATATGAACCTCAATTGGAAGTGAAAAAATTCAATTTAAGTGAGAATCATACATTAACAAACACAAAAAAACAAATTACTAACTTCGAATCATATATACACACACATAAAATACATACACATACACACTTATATAATCGAGTAAAAAAAAGTACATAATCGAGTGAAAACCTTACATCGAGAGTGAAACCGGAAGCAAAGAGAGATGATTTGCGGGTATTTCGTGGATTAAACGCCATTGATTTGTTTTAGTGTATATTTGAGAGAGAGAGAATAAAGAGAATTGAGAGATAGAGAAAGAAGAAAGAATGAACGGGTTTTTTTATTTATAACAGACTTAAAACGGTGTCATTTTTTAAAAATTACACATCAGCAAAACAGTGTCATTTTTTTCAGTAAAACCGACCACTGGTGGATGGTCGGTTTTATGTGTGCCACGTCATCGATACGGTGTCGTTTAGTTGGCATATAACCGACCACTGACGTCGGTCGGTTTTAAGGTGACCAAATCGACGTTGGTCGGTTATGTTCGGTCGGTTTTACCCTGTTTTCTTGTAGTGTAGTTAAGCATAAATATCTGCAATAGTTGATTGGTCGATCCTTTATATGAAACTACGTTTTAGTATATGATGTACTTCTAAATTCTTTTTCCCCAGACCCTGCTTTTGCGGGATATACTGGGTACGTTTGGGATGTAGTATAACATAAACTGGTTATTTCATATACAATTAGGAAAAGATAGATTTAGTGTTATTGCAAATAAAACTATTTTCATCTCAAGAAGGAAACGGATGACTATATATTTGTATGATGTAGTATTATGTTGTTGTTGTTTCTTATGGTAAATATGAAACTTTCACTCAAATGTAATGGTCATTTTCTATTTATCAAGAAGCTAGCTTCTTCGCCCTTTCTCAGCCTTGATGCAAGAGACAATCTATACAATGTTGTTGCCTGCAACTATCATCCATCTACGACGCTTCCCTTGCTGCACAGTGGAAATCACAATGAGGAGGACATTAAGATTGTTAGATCCACTAGCTAGCAATATGATTAAGGGTCGTTCAGGATGAAAATTTGAGAATCAGAGATCAAGAAAATACAGAAGCTGCAATTACAGAACTTCTGATGGGCCTTAACTACATTTCATGGTTTGGTAAGATTTTCTGGTAAAGCTAGGCAATAATTATTATAAGATGTAATTGTATTTATTGTTAATGCATATAAAAGAAATGTATGCATAGTTGTTTCCTGCAACTATCATCCATCTACGATGCTACCCTTGCTGCACAGTGGAGAATATTACGATTGTTAGATCCACTAGCTAGCAATATGATTAAGGGTCATTAGGGACGAAAATTTGAGAATCAGAGATAAGAAGAGGTAGAAGCTGCAATTACAGAACTTCTAATGGGCCTTAACTAGGCAACAATTATAATGCTTTGCTGGTGATTATATTTCCTACTAATGCTAGGCAACTCAAAAGACCTCTCCCACAAGCCTATGTTCTTGAATAATTTATGATGGTAAAATATCTTAAGTGTGCACAACGGTGTCGGTACAAGGTGGAGCCGAGAACCAGTGACATGTTATTACAATTTACAATCACACCATTGTCTTTCTAAATTAAAATTGAAAAAGATACCAAATACTTAGGTGAATCTGTCGCCCTTTGATTTGAATACCATATGGGCTGTGGCCCAACTGAAATCTATACTTAAACCTAAATATTGGGCCTTTTAACGATTGAAATTTGATCTTTTTCGAACTTTTTTTAACATTTCAAGAACTGGGCTTGCAAAAGCCCAGATTATTGGTGTATGTGTTTGTAAAAAATCTCAGGTATTTCAAGTACATGGCCTTTTATTTTAGGCCCATCACAAATTACACAGGCTTTATCATGCTGTAAAATTTTAGGCTCATCAACTTCTTTTCTTCCAATTAGCAAAAAAAAAGAAACTTCTTCTCTTCCTCGTGATAGAGTAGTACTACATGTATAAAATTTTGTTTACAAAAATTTATAAAATAATATGGTACATAATGTGTGATGTTTAAATTGATTGTTGAATTAAATGCAGGGGCCCATTTCAATCAATGTCTACCACTATTCATTTTGTAAAAAAATTTGTATACAATTTTGTTAATATAGCATTATTCATTTTATTACGATATACTCCTTCGTCCCATTTTAGTTGTCACATTTGGATTTGTGCCTGTCAAATTGACTTAAGTTTGACCGAAGTTTATTAACAATTTATAATTGATCAAAATAAAAAAATTATATCATCGGAAAATAGATTTAATCTACTTTAATATATAATTTTCAGTTTTTTGAAATAATATAAGAGTAATGTTTAATCTTATATTATTTCAAAAAACTAGGACATAAAACATGTGTAAAAACCGTCTGATATTCTTTAGGAGCAAGTCTTTAGGATTTATATCTCGTAAGATTTCGGTAGTCGAAGGGTTATTCATCACATCTTTGCTAATATCTGCTACAATTTACTTAGAACCAAAAACGATCTTTCTCTGCCAACATAACGAGATATGAGGCCAAAAAACACTACGGTTCACTTTGCACTAGACTTTGGGGGATCAGTAGATGTAAACGACGCGACTGTAAAAAGGAGCAGTTGAATTTAATTTGCAGTTTAAGGCTGATCATGCGAGAAGCAGGAGTGTAATTTGGCTAAACAAGTTTGTTCGATTAGCTGATCGTTTAACAAAGACTGGAGACACATTTCTCAACTCAGACATCAGAATGTAGTTCATCAACTTGTTCGTTACAAATGACTAACCATGCAATCAGCACTTGGAAAAACTAGTAAGAAAATTTGGATACTACATAACATCATTTTAAGAAAATAAAATTACAAAAACGAGCTGCTGCTCTGCTACTTATGATATTCGAATCAAATATTACAGCCCCTGCAGATTTTAGCATAAACAGATTCCAGTAGATACTGTTTTGTCAAAACAATGCATTTTAAGAAAAACCTTCTTCCTTTTGTTTTTGGAATTTTTTTAAAATTATACAACTTTCAGATTATTTTGAAGAATCTGGTACAGTAGAGTAAACAAAATCCAAATGTAGACGCTTGCAGAGGTTATATATAGATTACACATGCTCCATTGTTTATAAAGTATTCAAGTCAAGTTCATCAGCTAGTCTAAAACAATTTCAACAAAGTATAAGCTTCTGCATTCATCTTGTCTTTTTAGAAATCAAGGTATTCTTTCTGTCACCTTTGGTATATATTATGGATTAAATAGAATTGCATTTTTCGAGAAAACCAGTAAATATTTTAAGATTTCGATTTGAATACTTGTTTCTGTGGTGATTATATTTTTTTTTCTCGTGCAAATTTATACGCATATGTTGTCCTTTCCGACCGCATATGAAATTGGTCGGTAACTTCCGACCGCTCTTAGTCGGTCGGTTACAACATTTTTGGTCACGGTGTTATACATAAATGCGTTTTTATGTTTTTATGGCATTTTATGTTTTGGGAAGAATTTGAGTAGAGGTTATGGAAGAACGTGGAAATGAGGGAATTGTCTAAGGCTGTGCAATTGGTTTGTAACCATACAGTTTTTCATACTTGTACAGGGGCTTTTCCGAAGAAAATAGTAGAAGTCATGGATGAACCAGGACTTACAAGAGAAAATGTTGCAAGCCATTTGCAGGTATTTTATTGAATTTTCATCAAATCTTACTGATATGCTAAAGAATTTATTGCATTAAGAGTAAGAAATTTATGATTTAATTAAAATTCCTAATTAATTATTACACATTAGTGAAAATCTGTGTCATAAATATCTAATCTTACATTAACAATTCAAGATAATATATGACATAAATATTTATACATGTGCAATAAATCTCGTATCATAATCAACTACTCCGAATCCCTCTCTTCATACTCCATGTTATATATATTTCATGCAATTTTGTGGTCTCTTCAAAATTCTGAGTCTTTCTTCAGTTTGAGTTCTGTTCTTTACTTCATCAATCTTTCTAGTAGTAGTTTTTAGTTTTTCACACTCACATTTCCTATTTGCCATTTCTCATGTATATGTTCCTTCCGAGCTCCAGATAGTTTCACCAAAACATATTCAATTCTTTCATTTTACAATGCATTTCCTTCAAGATGACTGATATTAGTTGAAATTGTGCAGAAATATCGTCTACACTTGAGAAAATCGCAAGAGGAAAGGGATTATTTGGGCACATCTCAACTTGCATCAAATAACTATTTTCCCGTATCTACTTCCATTCGTTCCTCACTTTACGGAATAAGAACGGGAATTGGTGCCACCAGTGTGCGTCTAGCTCCGCCATCTTACTCGGCCTTTGATGTATCCTCTTTGTCAGCTCAATATAGCCAAAGGACTGAGGCCAATAAAAGCTTTCAAGATTATGGTCACGAGGAGAGAAATATGTTGAACACTTTCATTAAGACGCCATGTAGTAGCACTTCTGATTCTCATGCAACAAGTTCCAGCAGTACTAATTGTGCATTCATGGGACTACGAATTGCAGATGATGGAAAATCACTTTCGTTTGGCGGCTTGGACAGTGTTGTTTCGACAAGAAATTATTCAACAAAGGCACTTCCTTCGATTTTTGCCCAACCTTCTCCATTCCCGCCCTTTCCAGATTCTGAAGATCACATGGTAGAGCCTTCTTTGCCTCCTTTCCCAGAATCCTATGTCGAAAATTCTATGCCAGGAGTGGAGACCGAAAAGAATGAATCCATCAATCTCATTCCCCAACAGGAAATTTATTATGGGACAAGCGGGAATGTAGATATAAATTCTCTCTTTTCAGAGGACATAGGCACTTCCTCCGATTATCAAAATTCTCTGCGGTCATTGGCCTTGGAGATACTCGAGAACATTGAGGCACAGAACACGCAGATTTCTTCCAATCATACAGTGACTTCTCTGCCTCTAACAAATTCCTCGTGGAACCAGAACATGAACATGGCCTCCAATCTCCTCATCAACGAGGAAGTTTCTCTGCCACCGTTACCATCCGAGGTACCATGGGACTTGTATCCGGATACCACCACATCAAGCTCAGTTCCCCCGTTACCATCAGGGTCCGAGTGGAATGTGAATCCGGATGCATCCATTATGCCAGTCAGTAACAATAATATTCCGGACCCCGAAAATCTTCTTCCAAGTTTACCGTCCGAAATTTCTTGGAATCTAGACACGATCCTGTTTCAACTTATACTGGCAATTTCTTCGATTAGCAGAACACATTATCTGATCAGATAATAGATGTTGCTTTTCAAAATCCGTCTTTGTTTCATGCTAACATGCAGTGAATGGACTTACTGTGCAGCCAGTAAGAACATTCCTTTATGACTTTATGAACAGGACAGGAAAAGAAAAAGAAGATACATGACTGCATTTTTTGACAAATATGGATTATAGCCTTACAAATGAGTATCTGTTCTAAAAATTTCTCGGGGTAAGAGAGGGTCGAACCCACCACCTGGTACGACATGACTGTATTTTTATTTGTTCGTTGATGTAACTTGTAAGTTGTCAAAAGTGTTTGTAACTGAATCGAACCTTGGAAAGAAACATGTGTATACAAGTTGATTCACATTGTTGAAGAGAAACATATAATCAAATTTTAAGGTTTAATATATTTCTAAGAAGAGTAGTGCTAGGTGCCCCAAATTTATACCCCAAATTTTATAACAAATGATTTGGCATACATGTGGCAAATTTTGATTTGGGGGCGCATATTTATGTACGTGTGGTCCATATTATTATTAGGAAACTTACAAGCTACAAGCTTGACACATCAGCATTTGGGGAAAATTTGGGGAAAATATTTGGGATCTTTAGCATTTTCCTTCTAAGAAATGGTGTGTACTTATAGTTGAATGGATGTCTGAATTCGATTGACAAAAATCTATCAAATTTATGTAAAATTATAGCGAATATCCAAATTCTCTTTAAAATAAATATCTATCTAATTAATATGATTTATTTCTCATGAACTCGTCAGATTTGGCCTCAATTATTTTCTCATGAACTTGTGAGAGGAAGGTTTGCGAGTGTCGACAGACGACAATGCTAGAAGAGTGTGATATTGAAGATAGTGATGATGGAAGAGTCTTGATATATGATGGGTGCATTCAGCCGATAACCATTCATCATGCTTCTTATTACGTTTGTACTTTCTCCGCTCCTTCTGTGCGACAAAGCTGCCACCAGTGTTCCCTGCAGAAGCATTTCCATTTCACCCCATTATTCACTTCTACTTCGGAGGATGGAACCCTTCGTCTATAGTTTCACTAAGTGTGGAGCTTGTAGCTGCGACACAAATGGCTTCTACTATCAGTGTGAGACTTGTGACATGACAATTGATATCGATTGTGCATTCTTGCCCACACGGATAAAATATAAAGGGTCTGTATAGTGTGTGCCATGTGCACACATTAAGCACTAATTTTTATGATTTTGGAGTGTTTCTATTGGTGGAATTAGTGTAAATATAGGAGGTCAATCAACATTCATGATTTAAAAATCAACCAACAAATCACTTCCACAGAAAATCCGAACATATGTCTCCCACGCACCCCTCCCTTGTTCAACGTCCGTCCGCTATCCAGTATCTTTTCTAGTGTAAGTAAGCTTCGGGTTGTTGATCGAGTGGGATATGCATGCAAATCTTGCAACTTCTTCACAATTGATATACATTATGCATTCTATCCAAGTAGGACAAAGCACAAATACGACAAGTTCTCACGTTGTGTATTTAGCCTTATTTTCTTGTAGTGCACCCTCCATTCTTCTACGAGGGAGTATTCTACTGTGAAATTTGCAGAGCAAGTTAACAACCAATGGTGGCTCTATCATTGTGACGAATCGGATCACTCGTATCACCATAATTGCCTCCAGTGGCACACAACTGTCAAGTTAAAAAGGGCCGTTAAAACTTGCATAGATAATGAAAATCACACCCTTGCACTGGTTATGAAGAGGACTACAAGAAGGAATTCTCGCAGGTTTGTTTGTCGAGCATGTAACAAGGGCTACAGATATAGTTTCTTTTTAGAAAGTCAAGCTTGTGGATTTCTGCTCTGCCACAAGTGTGTCATGACCAGTAACAAGTTAAAGTATTACAGGTTTGAGAACTTCCATAAACTGTATTCTATTCCATCTTCGAAAATCAAACTATTATCCAAGTCTAGCAATGAAAATCCCAGAGGTACAAAATTGGTTTCCAAAATAGTCACAAATTGTAAGTATCAGACTTCTATTTGTTAAATTAAAATAGATTTATGCATATTCACCCATAACACCAATTAAATTATTTGATACCGTCAGGTCAGTCACATCATTTTATAACAATTTTTTGTAGTGTGTTTGGCATTACTCAGCCATAAAAATACTACCTTTTGGGCTTTTGCTTTTGCAGTTGCAAACTGATTTCTAAGTTAGTCCGGTGGGCTTTAGTTTGAAGTTGCTTTATTAGCGCTTCTACATATACTAATTTATATTATACAATTATATTAAAAACGAAATATTAAAAGTTTTGTTGTTGGTTATTGATCACTCAATCCAGAGCCGTCGCATCAAACTGATGAGAACCGTTTAATATAATCTTAAAAATTATTCCTACCAACAATATATTAAAATTATAATTTTAAATATAAAATGATAAAAATAACCGTATTTCATTGTAAAATTATTATATTAGGGATATAAGGTTCGAATCCTAAAAAAATATATTAAAATTATATTTTATAATATATAATAATGAAAATAACTGTGTCATCGCACCGCTTATATACTAATATAATTGTCCGTTTATAAAAGAATTAATAACTGTTTTACAAGACCTAATGGTTGCCGAGTGCAGTTCAGAATTGCAAAATGCAGTTTGGCATTGCCATTTTTCCTGCAAAATCGTGAACAGTGTTTTGTTTATTCTAGTTTTATGTGCAATACTTGAACTTAATCAATTAGTGATATTTTACATCGGTCCTTTCCTCGTGCAAGGAGTATTGGCATGATACTCCACGGGGAAAAGGAGTATCATCCTAATACTCGTATGGAGCATCAAGTTGTTATTTTGGTCAACTTAAAATTTTGATAGGTATTTTGGGTAATGGTTATTTAAATATAGTTATTTAGGGATTTCACCATATCACTAATTTATATTAATCTATACTAAAACAAGCACTTTTTCTCTACCATAATTTATATGTAGAATAAAAAAAATAATGTATTTATATATGATTCAGATATTCTTTTAATTTAGTTAAATAAAATGATAATAAAAATTTATATGAGAAACTCTGAATCGTTGATAAAAATAGAATTAATAGTATTAGAATAAGGATTAATATAATAATTCTAATGCTATGGTATTTTACAAATAGATATAGAATGAAAAATATGATGTAATTGTATATAGTGATTTGTAGTTAATGTATATAAAAAACGTATATACATTTAAAGTCTAATAAGAAAAAAACTAACTCTCTCTTGCTTTTTAAGTAACTGAAAAGACTTACTGATGTTAAAACAATCTGCATGCAGTACACTAGTATATATAATGCAGTACACTAGTATATATATGACTACTAAAGAGCCCCCTAAGTGCTGTCATAAAAGTCCCCAAAGACTTAATTCATCTCCCCAAGCAAACGTTTAAACTCCCTAGAAGAATATGATAACTTTTCCATTAGCCTAAGTTAACATAATGACCCTATAAAAATAGTAATTACTCCTAAAGCCCTGTAAAATTCTATATCTATAATCTTACTAAATAAGCTCACATCCCAATATAAATGCCACACTTCTAAATTTATTACCCTTTAAATTTGCATGCATGACAAAACAAATTAACTTCGGACTCCAGTTATCTCCAACCTTTTTAAAAAAGCACCCCTTCTTGCATTTGCATCTGCCACTCCATTCCATTCTCTGTTGATATGCTTCAACTGAACTGTTAAAATCTTACAATTCCATAACCTATCCTGAAGAGCAGCTATATCAGTCTGATTAACCAACAACTCATTGTCTATAAGAACTAGTATATGATTTTGCCTCCAACTACTATCCTTCAAAATCTTGAGCAAAGTTTCCAAAGCAAAATATTCCACTTCAAAAATATTAGTAGTTGCTGAGGGACCAACAAATTGCATCAATGCTTCCCCCATTACTGACTGAATAACTCCACCAATGTCTTCTACCATTCCACCCTTTGAATCTTTTCTTAAACAGCCATCAATGAAAGCAATAATATCAAAATTCTCACTATAAATTATATTCCACCAAAAGTCTTTCTCACTTGCAGTGACAACACCAACTGGATTGCTAGTCCACCATTGAGTTCTCTGCTTACTTAGAATCCCATTTGCTAAATTTCATTCCAGAGCTCTGCTTTGGACCAGGAAGCACACTTGATTTAAGTTCAAGAAGCTGTTATAGAAAAGACACTTATTTCTATGCAGCCAAATAGTCCAAATTGTCGACACAAGAACAGTGGTCCAAACTTGCTCAATATTAGCTTGAGGGAACAAAGTTCTGGATCTCCACATAGATTCCAAATCCTCTATATATACTTTTGAAGTTATACCCCACCAACTAAGAACAAAGACCCATACTTTTCTTGAAAGAGTGCATTTCCAGAACAGATGATCAAAAGATTCATCTTCCAAAGCACAAAACAAACAAAGCTTGGAGCCTTCAAAATTACTGATTCAATCAGCCAACCATACCTTAGTTGGAACTATGTGGGAATGAACTTTCCATAAAAATAACTTAACTGATTCAGGTACCTTACATTTCCAAATAACTTCACATAATTTATTAGTAGAGATCACTCCTTCATTAATCATATCATACGCTGCTTTACAATTAAACTTGTTACCCAAAGGAACCCAGATTAACACATATTTTTTACTAATCAACTGAATAGAATCCATAATCTTACCTAACTCCAACAACTCATCCAATTCCCAATTTCTTAATTTCCTAATCTAGAAGACTTCACCCTCCCTGTTATAGAAATCCCATATAACCTTGAAAACTCTAATTTCCTTGTGTTTTAACTCAGAAATACTATAGAGTCTATTAAATTTCACCAACAATGTCTTATCTTGATACCATAAATCTTCCCAGAACAATGCAGATTCACCATCAAACACCTCTTATTTAGGCTACCTGGACCCAATAAACCTAAATTAGATAACTTGGCAACTGCTTTTAGTACATCTTGCACTATGATTGAACAAGACTTTGAACTGTTCAGTTTATCCAAATCTTTCCATTTAACACAATCATACTTTTCCCTTAGCCAAACATTCCAGCTAGCATTCCTATCAGTCTGCCACATAAACCACCACTTACACAGAAGTACTAAATTTCTCTACTGAAGCATACTAAGGCCTAAACAACCTAACTTCTTGGGCTTACATAACAAACTCCAGGGTTTGAGGTGACATAAATCCCTCCCTCCTCAGAAACATTACCCCAAAAAAAGTCTCTTCTGATCTTTTCTAGCTGCTTGCAAACTCCAACATGAACCTTGTGCAGAGAAAACCAATAAATTGGAAGACTATCCAAAGTAGACTTAATCAAAGACAACCTTCCAGCTTGATTCAGACTATCCCTTTTCCATCTAGCCAACTTATACTGAAATTTATTAATCAAAGGTTTCCAAAATATGAACTTCCTAGGGCTTAACCAATTTGGCTGCCCCAGGTATGTTAGAGGTCAGCGCCCAACCTTGCATCCAAGCTTATCAGCAAATAAATCCAACTCCTCTCCTGATAAATGACAAGAATATAGTTTGCTTTTCTGAAAATTTATCTTTAAACTAGAGAGCAGCTGAAAGCACTGCAACACTCTTTTAACACCAGAGACCGATTTCAAACTACCATTTAATAACACAATTGTGTTATCAGCAAACTGTAAATGAGAAACAATCCTACCTTCTTTCCCAAATAGCAGTACCTCAAACGATCCCAACTTATTTGCTTTAATTAACATTTTACTAAGTACTTCCCCAGCCATATTGAATAGCATTGGAGACAAAGGATCTCCCTACCTAAGCCCATTTGAAATACTGAATTCCTTAGAAGGACTCTTATTTACTAACACTGAAATCTTAATTGACTTAAATAAGTCCTTCATCCATTTAATCCACTTGTAACCCAAACCTAAGCATTCCATAGTTCTGAAGAGAAATTTCCAATTTACAGTGTCAAAAACTTTCTCAAAATCCAGCTTCAAGATTAGACCTCTATTTCCTGAAGATTTTATAGTATGGTAAACTTCATTTAATGTTCAGTTTAAGGCTGATCATGCGAGAAGCAGGAGTATAAGTTGGCTAAATAAGTTTTATATTAATTATGCAACCAGGGCCAATATGTTAATGAGCTGTGACATATTGTTGCTTTTCGGATGTCCAGATAAGACGCGAGCTTATATGTTGATGACTGATAATCAAGCATGCAGGTTAGTTAAGCATAAATATCTGCGATAGTTGGTTGGTCGATCCTTTATATGAAATTACGTTTTAGTATTATGCTGTACTGACCTGCTTTTGCAGGATATACTGGGTACGTTTGGTATGTAATATACCATAAACTGGATATTTCATATACAATTAAGAAGAGATAGATTTAGTGTTATTGCACATTAAACTACATCTCAAGAAGAAAACAGATGACTATTTATTGTATGATTTAGTATTATGTTGTTGCTGTTTCTTATGGTAAATGTGAAACTTTCACTCAAATGTAATGGTCATTTTCCATTTATCAAGAAGCTAGCTTCTTCTCCCTTTATCAGCCTTGATGCAACAGACAATCTATACAATGTTGTTGCCTGCAACTATCATCCTTTTACGACGCTTCCCTTGCTGCACAGTGGAAATCACAATGAGGAGAATATTACGATTGTTAGATCCACTAGCTAGAAATATGATTAAGGGTCGTTCGGGACGAAAATTTGAGAATCAGAGATCAAGAAAATACAGAAGCTATAATTACAGAAGCAACAATTATAATGCTTTTCTGGTGATTATATATCCTATTAATGATATGTCGAAACCTTTAACTTAAAAGACCTCTCCCACAAGCCGCAAGTGTGTGTTAGAACCTTATTCACATTCCCGTTAACCGGGTTGAAATCTCATAATTCAAACTGCCCGTTAGTGCACAACAAAATCAAAAACATTTAAATTATGCAGCATAACTATGTCCTTCTTCATGCTTTATTATGCTGCAATTCCTTCATTCCCTTTCACAGTAAACTCTTGCAGCTTCTTTTAAATTGCCTTGTACACGTACACAATATTTTTATTTTGTTGTATACAAAGGGGCAATTTGAATTATGGGATTTCAACCCCAATTAACAGGAATAAGAATATTGTAACACATTTTTGTATTGAAATCTCGTTACCATTCCAGTAAACCGGGTTGGAATCCCATGAACCAAACACCACCTAAGTTTCTAGCAACATGTAACCAGTTGCAAATGGTTTGCTTAATTGAGCATCAAAGTTCCGTGCTCAGTCCTACAAGACAACCTTATGTGCCAAAGTAAGATCGGGTTTGTATTCTCCAAAAGCTTTTATTTATAACCATATTCATTCTCACCAAGTCGACCAACCTTCTCCATTGCCACCATTTCCAGATTCTGAAGATCACATGGTAGAGCCTTCTTTGCCTCCTTTCCCAGAATCCAATGTCTAAAATTCTATGTCAGGATTGGAGACCGAAAAGAGTGAATTCATCGATCCCATTCCCCAACAGGAAACTTATTATGGGACAAGCGGGAATGTAGATATAAATTCTCTCTTTTCAGAGGACATAGGCACTTCCTCCGATTATCAAAATTCTCTGCGGTCATTGGCCTTGGAGATACTCGAGAACATTGAGGAGTAGAACTCGCAGATTTTTTTCCAATCATACAGTGACTTCTCTGCCTCTTACAAATTCCTCCTGGAACCAGAACATGAACATGGCCTCCAATCTCCTCATCAACGAGGAAGTTTTTCTGCCACCGTTACCATCCGAGGTACCATGGGACTTGTATCCGGATACCACATCAAGCTCAGTTGCCCCGTTACCATCAGGGTCAGAGTGGAATGTGAATCCGGATGCATCCATTATGCCAGTCAGTAATAATAATATTTCGGACCCCGAAAATCTTCTTCCAAGTTTACCATCCGAAATTTCTTGGAATCTAGACACGGATCCGGTTTCAACTTATACTGGCAATTTCTTCGATGAGCAGAACACATTATCTCATCAGATAATAGATGTTCCTTTTCAAAATACGTCTTTGTTTAATGATAACATGCAGTGAATGGACTTACTGTGAAGCCAGTAAGAACATTCCTTTATGAGTTCATCAACAGGACAGGAAAAGAAAAAGAAGATACCTGACAGCATTTTTTTGACTAATATGAATTATAACCTTACAAATGAGTATCCGTTCTAAGAATTTTTCGGGGTGAGAGAGGGTCGAACCGAGGACCTGGTAAGACATGACAATATTTTTATTTGTTCGTTGATGTAACTCGTAAGTTGTCAAAGGTGTTTGTAACTGAATCGAACTTTGGAAAGAAATATGTGTACACAAGATTACAAGTTGATGATTCACATTGTTGAAGAGAAATTACAATCAAATCTTAAGGTTTAATATATTTCTGAGAAATGGCGTGTACTTATAGTTGAATGGATGTCTGAATTCAATTGACAAAAATCCATCAAATTTATGTAAAATTATAGTGAATATCCAAATTCAATTCTGATCTTTAAAATAGATATCTATCTAATTAATATGATTTATTTATCCGCTCCTTCTGTGCGACAAAGCTGCCACCAGTGTTCCCTGCAGAAGCATTTCCATTTCACCCCTATAATTCACTTCTACTTCGGATGGAGCCCTTCGTCTATAGTTTCACTAAGTGACATGACAATTGATATCGATTGTGCATTCTTGCCCACACGGATAAAACATAAAGGGTTTGTATAGTGTGTACCATGGGCATACATTAAGCACTAATTTTTATGATTTTGGAGTGTTTCTATTGGTGGAATTGGTGTAAATGCGGGGGTCAATCAACATTTATGATTTAAAAACCAACCAAAATTTGACACATCACTTCCTATTGTGTGCCCATGGGCACACCACAGAAAATCCGAACATAAATCTCACAGGAACCGCTCCCTTGTTCAACGTCCGCTATGCAATATCTTTTCTAGTATAAGTAAACTTCGGGTTGTTGATCGAGTAGGATATACATGCGAATCTTACAACTTCTTCACAATTGATATACGTTCTGCATTCTATCCAAGTAGGACAAAGCACAAATACGACGAGTCCTCACGTTGTGTATTTACCCTTATTTTCTTGTAGTGCACCCTCCATTCTTCTACGAGTGAGTATTCTATTGTGAAATTTGCAAAGAGCAAGTTAACAACCATTGGAGGCTCTATCATTGTAACGAATCGGATCACTCGTATCACCATAATTGCCTTCGGTGGCGCACAAATGTCAAGTTAAAAAGGGCCGTTAAAACTTGCATAGCTAATGAAAAGCTAATGAAAATCACAATCTTGCATCGGTTATGAAGAGGACTACAAGAAGGAATTCTCGCAGGTTTGTTTGTCGACTCAGTGTTATATTTTATATTCGCAACTAAGCATTCCATAGTTCTGAAGAGAAATTTCCAATTTACAGTGTCAAAAACTTTCTCAAAATCCAGCTTCAAGATTAGACCTCTATTTCCTGAAGATTTTATAGTATGGTAAACTTCATTTAATGTTCAGTTTAAGGCTGATCATGCGAGAAGCAGGAGTATAAGTTGGCTAAACAAGTTTTATAATAATTATGCAACCAGGGCCAAGATGTTAATGAGCTGTGACGTATTGTTGCTTTCGGATGTCCAGATAAGACACGGGCATATATGTTGGTGACTGAAAATCAAGCATGCATGTTAGCACTACAAGAAAACAGGACAAAATCGACCGTCAAAAACGGTCGGTTAAGAGGCAAAACGGTCGGTTAAAATAGTCATAACCAACCACAAGGTATGGTCGGTTTTAGCCTGGTCGGTTATGACTTTTGGTCGGGTTTAACCCTCATAACCGACCAACATAGTGGTCGATTAAGTGCCTGGACATTTTATTCAGATGTGGGGTCACTGTGTACACGTGGCAACACGTGTGCACACGTGTTGCCACTTCACTGAGTCATAACCAACCGAAGGTGGTCGGTTATGTCTATTTTTAAAAAGTTGACTGGAACTCATAACCGACCGTGGTCAAAGTGTGCACATCGGTCGGTTTTATTTCAGAAGCTAACTCAAATGTCATAACCGACCGTCCTAAAACCGACCACCCTCTAAAGGAGACGGTCGCGACCATCCTTTAAAGGAGACGGTCGGTTTTATGAAGAAGGTGGTCGGTTATGTCCCTTGACGGTCGGTTTTCTGGGATCTGTAACGGGCAAAAGTGGTCATAACTGACCGTAGGTGGTCGGTTATGTCTATTTTAAAAGGTTGACTGGAACTCATAACCGACCGTGGTCAAAGTGTGCACATCGGTCGGTTTTATTTCAGAACCTAACTTAAATGTCATAACCGACCGTCCTAAAACCGACCACTTTTTAAAGGAGACGGTCGGTTTTATGAAGAAGGTGTTGGGTTATGTCCCTTGACGGTCGGTTTTCTAGGTTTTGTAATGGTCAAAAGTGGTCGGTTATGCCTGTTTTCGGTCGGTTTTAAGGTCTGATTTTAAAAAAAAATTGCAGGTTTTTCTGCAGTCCCTGTATACCAAACCAAATCAATACACAAACCAATCACAAATCCAATCCAATCACAACCAAACAACAATGACAATCATTAAACTATACTACTCAAAATCATTCGCAAAAACTAGTAAATTTCACAATTAAACCATAATAATTAAATCCAACGCAAACATTCACAAACTCCGATAACCGGAGTATTAAACCGTATCATTACATGATTATAATCAATCCTAAATAACCGACAAAGTATCAAACCATCGTAACGTATTATATTACATCCGACAAATTAAGTCTTAAAAACCATCCCATAACCATCAAATTAAGTCTTAAAACCGATCAATGTAAACTAATCTGACAAATCAACATCGGACGATCCACCGCCATCACCGCCGCCATCACCGTCGCCATCATCGCCGCCGTCATCAAAGTCCTCGTCATTGGAGGTCTCATCCTCGGACGTGTAATCCTTATCGACTTCCATAGCACGCCGATTATTTTCCTAGATACACAAGTTTAATTAAACTAGTTAAAAAGAAGAAACAAAATTTACATGTGAATGAAACAAATAAATAAACAAGAAGGTCAAAAATTATACCTCCGCAACACGAGATTCCGTCTTTTGAACGATATCTTCAATCAAGGAGCCCACGATATGCACGATCTCGCCACCGATAAGGTTATTTCATTGCAACCTTTGGCTAGGATCGGAGGATGGATCCGAGGCCTCGAAAGCGGTACGTGCGAATGTAGCTATCTCCGCTTCGGAAAGTTGGCGAGCAAACCGATTTGGATTAGCACGGATCTCCATAAGCACATTCCTCACGATGGCAAGATATATATTGTCGGGGATGGCTTCACGTTGTCTCGGAGCGGATGAGGATGAGTCGGCTTCATTCCGTGTGGAATCTCGGTACCACGTAGCAAGTGTAGGCAAGAGATCGGTGACCCGAGCATTGGGGAACCCCACCACATAATTCTTTTTCGGCCTTGTACCTTGGGGGACCTCCAAGCCTTCCATCCACCAATCCCACGGCTCATCCCGATCACCCGTTTGTGTAACCTCCACGGGGATGCGCTCGAGAATGGCATCATATCGTTCCTACAAATTCATTTAAAACAATTAACGATGCATTTAAAATCAAATAAAAATGCATATAAAATCACATATAAAAATGCATTTAAAATCACATAAATACATATAAAATCACATATTAACGATACATTAAAATCACATAAAAATACATATAAAATCACATAAAAATGCATTTAAAATCGCATGAAAATACATATAAAATCACATATTAATGATGCATTTAAAATCACATAAAAATACATATAAAATCACATATAAAAATGCATGTAAAATCACATAAATACATATAAAATCACATATTAACGATGCATTTAAAATCACATAGAAATGCATATAAAATCACATGAAAATACATATAAATTCACTTATTAAAGATGCATTTAAAACCACGTAAAAATGCATTTAAAATCACATATAAAAATGCATTTAAAATCACATAAATACATATAAAATCACATATTAAAGATGCATTTAAAATCACATAAAAATGCATATAAAATTACATAAAAATGCATTTAAAATAACATGAAAATACATATAAATTCACTTATTAAAGATGCATTTAAAATCACATAAAATGGTCATAAAATTATATAAAAATTACCGCAATACGCATGGCGGCCGATGTAGTGTAGACGGGATTTTCTTGATCGGATTAACTTTCCTATGACATTTATCCCACACCTCGAGTCTCGTCGGCTTTTTCTTATTTTGTTCGTCAAAACCTTTCAAAATACTAAACAACTTATATTAGCACGTCCTAATAATTAGCTGATTATATTAAATATGGTGAACGTGTATATATGTGTGTGTGATGGAATATAATAATATTACCTCTCGAACTTTATTGAATGACCTTGCACCGGCACTATGTAATCTTTCAACTTGTTGTCGGTTGGCGGATCCAACCGATGACCGGTGCAAGTGTCCTTCGTTCTTCTCCCAATACTCCAAAAGGTCCTTCCAAAAAGGAACGGACCAACAAGGCGGCTTCAAAAACAACTTGCTCACGCCCTCCTCCCTTGCTTTTCGGTCCACCCTCTTCTTAAGCTCGTTCAAAGTCCTTTTTATCGTCACTTTAATGTGATCTTCCACAATTTTTCAAGCCTTTGAACGGCTTTGCCCCTTAAGATGCCTATAATATTTCTAAAATTGCAAAAAAAAATAAATAAATAAATGCATCATAAAATCAAGAAATAAATGACAATTACAAAAAAAAATTGAATTTTAACTTACTTGAAACTCCTCAACTCTTGCATTCAACCAACCCGGGTGACGTTCTTCGATATCGGTATAAGTGTAACGCCCAAGAGGCCACTTCTCCCGAATCATAGCCAAAAGCGTTTTCTTAGCCGTATCATCTTCAATACTATATTTAAACAAAAGAAAACAATAAACATTAACAATTCACATAACAATATTGAACAATGAACCAAAAATATAAACATATAGGAACAATGCAATTTAAAAACTTTTTAACTTACTGTCCATCAGAGATATTAATGCGATATGGATTCAATGACGGTTTCTCTCCATATATATCACTCGAATGTGATCGAGGTCGCCTTCCTCGCCATTCTCGCTCCTCCGCATTTGTCATGTGCCGAATCGGATCATTCGGGTCCAAATCTGAATCCGTCGGCTCATCCCGCAAATGCAAATTCCCTCCTTTTCCCTTTGCACCCTTCTTACTCGCGACTTTGGCCTTTCCCTTGGCCTTTGCCTTCCCCTTATCTTTTTCCGGCTCCTTGTCTTTCCCCTTCCCTTTTTTGGCCATCGCCAACACCACAAGACTTATTATAACCAATGTCAACATCCAAGCAAAAAGATCCTAAAATATGCAATAAAAATATATTAGTCAATATGAAAACAAACAAATCGATGAAACGACTTGCATTAGTAAATCACATTACATAAAAATGCATTTAAATTCACTTAGAAATACATATAAATTTACATATTAACGATACATTTAAAATCACATAAAAAATACATATAAAATCACATAAAATGCATATTAAATCACATTACATATAAAACATATGCTAGTAAATCACATTACATGAAAATGATTTTAAAATCGCATAAAAAAGTATTTAAAATCACATAAAATGCATATAAAATGCATATAAACGTATCCATTTCACAAATTAACGATAAAAATAAACACAACTAATTAGAGCATTGTTTAATTACGCAAATTAAATCATTAAATCAACTTAATCTATATATACAACAAATTAAAGTTCCAAACTCACATATAAAGTACAATATTTATCCATTTTTGAGTACGGATCATGTTTACAAGAGCAAAACCCTAAAAATTAACCCTAAAAATACATTTATACTTCTAGTTAAACGTAAACAAACCGACAAAAAACCTAAAATTTATACTTATACATATATTCAACAAATTGACAAAACCGACGAATCTTTTACATGCAAAATTTTACATGAAAACTGAAAAATCATATGAACCTCAATTGGAAGAGAAAAAATTCAATTTAAGTGAGAATCATACATTAACAAACACAAAAAAACAAATTACTAACTTCGAATCATATATACACACACATAAAATACATACACATACACACTTATATAATCGAGTAAAAAAAAGTACATAATCGAGTGAAAACCTTACATCGAGAGTGAAACCGGAAGCAAAGAGAGATGATTTGCGGGTATTTCGTGGATTAAACGCCATTGATTTGTTTTAGTGTATATTTGAGAAAGAGAGAATAAAGAGAATAGAGAGATAGAGAAAGAAGAAAGAATGAACGGGTTTTTTTATTTATAACAGACTTAAAACGGTGTCATTTTTTAAAAATTACACATCAGCAAAACAGTGTCGTTTTTTTCAGTAAAACCGACCACTGGTGGATGGTCGGTTTTATGTGTGCCACGTCATCGATACGGTGTCGTTTAGTTGGCATATAACCGACCACTGACGTCGGTCGGTTTTAAGGTGACCAAATCGACGTTGGTCGGTTATGTTCGGTCGGTTTTACCCTGTTTTCTTGTAGTGTAGTTAAGCATAAATATCTGTAATAGTTGATTGGTCGATCCTTTATATGAAACTACGTTTTAGTATATGCTGTACTTCTAAATTCTTTTTCCCCAGACCCTGCTTTTGCGGGATATACTGGGTACGTTTGGGATGTAGTATAACATAAACTGGTTATTTCATATACAATTAGGAAAAGATAGATTTAGTGTTATTGCAAATAAAACTATTTTCATCTCAAGAAGGAAACAGATGACTATATATTTGTATGATGTAGTACTATGTAGTTGTTGTTTCTTATGGTAAATATGAAACTTTCACTCAAATGTAATGGTCATTTTCTATTTATCAAGAAGCTAGCTTCTTCGCCCTTTCTCAGCCTTGATGCAAGAGACAATCTATACAATATTGTTGCCTGCAACTATCATCCATCTACGACGCTTCCCTTGCTGCACAGTGGAAATCACAATGAGGAGGACATTAAGATTGTTAGATCCACTAGCTAGCAATATGATTAAGGGTCGTTCAGGACGAAAATTTGAGAATTAGAGATCAAGAAAATACAGAAGCTGCAATTACAGAACTTCTGATGGGCCTTAACTACATTTCATGGTTTGGTAAGATTTTCTGGTAAAGCTAGGCAATAATTATTATAAGATGTAATTGTATTTGTTGTTAATGCATATAAAAGAAATGTATGCATAGTTGTTTCCTGCAACTATCATCCATCTACGATGCTACCCTTGCTGCACAGTGGAGAATATTACGATTGTTAGATCCACTAGCTAGCAATATGATTAAGGGTCATTAGGGACGAAAATTTGAGAATCAGAGATAAGAAGAGACAGAAGCTGCAATTACAGAACTTCTAATGGGCCTTAACTAGGCAACAATTATAATGCTTTGCTGGTGATTATATTTTCTACTAATTCTAGGCAACTCAAAAGACCTCTCCCACAAGCCTATGTTCTTGAATAATTTATGATGGTAAAATATCTTAAGTGTGCACAAGGGTGTCGGTACAAGGTGGAGCCGAGGACCAGTGACATGTTATTACAATTTACAATCACACCATTGTCTTTCTAAATTAAAATTGAAAAAGATACCAAATACTTAGGTGAATCTGTCGCCCTTTGATTTGAATACCATATGGGTTGTGGCCCAACTGAAATCTATACTTAAACCTAAAGATTGGGCCTTTTAACGATTGAAATTTGATCTTTTTCATACATTTTTTACAATTCAAGAACTGGGCTTGCAAAAGCCCAGATTATTGGTGTATGTGTTTGTAAAAAATCTCAGGTATTTCAATTACATGGTCTTTTATTTTAGGCCCATCACAAATTACACAGGCTTTATCATGCTGTAAAATTTTAGGCTCATCAACTTCTTTTCTTCCAATTAGCAAAAAAAAAAGAAACTTCTTCTCTTCCTCGTGATAGAGTAGTACTACATGTATAAAATTTTGTTTACAAAAATTTATAAAATAATATGGTACATAATGTGTGATGTTTAAATTGATTGTTGATTTAAATGCAGGGGCCCATTTCAATCAATGTCTACCACTATTCATTTTGTAAAAAAATTTGTATACAATTTTGTTAATATAGCATTATTCATTTTATTACGATATACTCCTTCGTCCCATTTTAGTTGTCACATTTGGATTTGTGTCTGTCAAATTGACTTAATTTGACCGAAGTTTATTAACAATTTATAATTGATCAAAATAAAAAAATTATATCATCGGAAAATAGATTTAATCTACTTTAATATATAATTTTCAGTTTTTTGAAACAATGTAAGAGTAATGTTTAATCTTTGATCAAAAAAGGGTCAATTTGACTTCCCTGTTTGAAATCTAATAATCCAAGATGCATCTAGTCCCTCCGTCCCATTTTAGTCGTCACATTTCCTGGACGGAGGGACTAGATGCATCTTGGATTATTAGATTTCAAACAGGGAATAACTCAGTTAACGAGAATGAAAATAAGATTCTAATACATTTTTGTATTGATATCTCATTTCAATGTAAACAGGGTTTGAATCCCGTAGACCAAACCCACCCACTGTTCTAACTTTCTGGCAACATGTAACCAGTAGCAAATGGTTTGCTTAATTGAGTTTCGCAGTTCCGTGCTCAGTCCTACAAGACAACCTTATGAGCTGAAGTGAGATCGCGTTTGTATTCTCCAGAAGTTTAACGTTCTCAACAAGTTGACTTGCTTAACTAGGACATAAAACATGTGTAAAAACCGTCTGATATTCTATAGGAGCAAGTCTTTAGGATTTATATCTCGTAAGATTTCGGTAGTCGAAGGGTTATTCATCACATCTTTGCTAATATCTGCTACAATTTACTTAGAACCAAAAACGATCTTTCTCTGCCAACAAAACGAGATATGAGGCCAAAAAACACTACGGTTCACTTTGCACTAGACTTTGGGGGATCAGTAGATGTAAACGACGCGACTGTAAGAAGGAGCAGTTGAATTTAATTTGCAGTTTAAGGCTGATCATGCGAGAAGCAGGAGTGTAATTTGGCTAAACAAGTTTGTTCATAATTATGCAACCACTGTTAATATGCTTATCAGCTGCGACGTATTGTTGCTTTTCGGATCCCCAGATAAGAGGCATACATGTTGAAGACTCAAAATCAAGCATGCAATTTAGTTAACCATAGATATTTGTGATATTTGGTTGGTCGATCCTATATATGTCACTACTATGTTTTAGTATTATGCTGTCTTTCAATTTTTTTATCTGACACAGTATTAGTTTCATACTCGTACATTCAGCAAAGCAGCAGGAGCATTAAGCTTCTGGAACATACAACCAGGTAGAAATCGAGCCTCTCAGAGCAAGAAGATGAGCAGTTCGATTAGCTGATCGTTTAACAAAGACTGGAGACACATTTCTCAACTCAGACATCAGAATGTAGTTCATCAACTTGTTCGTTACAAATGACTAACCATGCAATCAGCACTTGGAAAAACTAGTAAGAAAATTTGGATACTACATAACATCATTTTAAGAAAATAAAATTACAAAAACGAGCTGCTGCTCTGCTACTTATGATATTCGAATCAAATATTACAGCCCCTGCAGATTTTAGCATAAACAGATTCCAGTAGATACTGTTTTGTCAAAACAATGCATTTTAAGAAAAACCTCCTTTTGTTTTTGGAATTTTTTTAAAATTATACAACTTTCAGATTATTTTGAAGAATCTGGTAGAGGAGAGTAAACAAAATCCAAATGTAGACGCTTGCAGAGGTTATATATAGATTACACATGCTCCATTGTTTATCAAGTATTCAAGTCAAGTTCATCAGCTAGTCTAAAACAATTTCAACAAAGTATAAGCTTCTGCATTCATCTTGCCTTTTTAGAAATCAAGGTATTCTTTCTGTCACCTTTGGTATATATTATGGATTAAATAAAATTTCATTTTTCGAGAAAACCAGTAAATATTTTAAGATTTCGATCTGAATACTTGTTTCTGGGTGATTATATTTTTTTCTTCTCAAACCTTAATATTCTGGTGCAAATTTGTGCGCATATGTTGTCATTTCCGACCGCATATAAAATTGGTCGGTAACTTCCGACCGCTCTAAGTCGGTCGGTTACAACATTTTCGGTCACGGTCGTATACATAAATGCATTAATATGTTTCTTTTAATTAGTTGTGCTATGCTTGCTATAGTTTATGATATTTTATGTTTTGGCTCTGTTACAGAAATCGGCCGATTTTTCAAAAATTGCCGATAAATCGCTCAAAAATGGTCAAAAAGATTTGTCCGATTTGACCGATGATTTTCGATAAATCGCCGATAAATCATCCGATTTTTTAAAAATGGTCCGATAAATCACAAATCGGTACCTCAACCGAATAATTCCAATTTCCGAAATCTGGTGTTTTGGAAACAATTTGAGTAGAGGATATGGAGAAGCTACACCAAGAACGTGGAAATGAGGGAATGACAGTCGGTGAAATGCTGGAAATGATGTGAGTGAAACAAGTCGGACAAGGAACAACAGAAAAAGGGAAGAACCTGAAGGGAGTTGTAGTGAACCACTCGACGATGGTGAGGATGAATCTAATGTTCCGAAGAAAAAAGATTTACTTGGACAACTGAAATGCATCAAAAATTCGTGGATGCCATTGCACAACTAGTGGAAGACCGTAAGTTCACTTGTTACTGTCATTTTTATAGTTCTTACATGTCTTCACTGTACTCCCTCACACACACACTCACTGTCTAAGGCTGTGCAACTGGTTTGTAACCATACAGCTTTTCATACTTGTACAGGGGCTTTTCCGAAGAAAATAGTAGAAGTCATGGATGAACCAGGACTTACCAGGGAAAATGTTGCAAGCCATTTGCAGGTATTTTATTGAATTTTCATAAAATCATACTGATATGCTAAAGAATTTATTGCATCAAGAGTAAGAAATCTATGATTTCATTAAAATTCCTAATGAATTATTACACGTTAACGTGAGAATCTGTCTGATTAATATCTAATTTTACATTAACAATTCAAGATAATTCATGACATAAATATTTATACATGTGCAATAAATCTCGTATCATAATCAATTACTCCGAATCCCTCTCTTCATACTCCATGTTGTTATATATATTTCATGCAATTTTGTGGTCTCTTCAAAATTCTGAGTCTTTCTTCAATTTGAGTTATGTTCTTCTTTACTTCATCAATCTTTCTAGTAGTAGTTTTTAGTTTTTCACACTCACATTTCCTATATGCCATTTCTCATGTATATGTTCCTTCCGAGCTCCAGATAGTTTCACCAAAACATATTCAATTCTTTCATTTTTCAATGCATTTCCTTCAAGATGATTGATATTAGTTGAAATTGTGCAGAAATATCGTCTACGCTTGAGAAAATCGCAAGAGGAAAGGGATTATTTGGGCACATCTCAACTTGCATCAAATAACTATTTTCCCGTATCTACTTCCATCCATTCCTCACTTTACGGAATAAGAACGGGAATTGTCTCGACAGGAAATTATTCAACAAAGAGGAGTTATCTTAATTATCAAGAATCTGAAGCGCCGCTGTTTTCAAGTTTTGCCCAACCTTCTCCATTGCCACCATTTCCAGATTCTGAAGATCACATGGTAGAGCCTTCTTTGCCTCCTTTCCCAGAATCCAATGTCGAAAATTCTATGCCAGGAGTGGAGACCGAAAAGAATGAATCCATCAATCTCATTCCCCAACAGGAAACTTATTATGGGACAAGCGGGAATGTAGATATAAATTCTCTCTTTTCAGAGGACATAGGCACTTCCTCCGATTATCAAAATTCTCTGCGGTCATTGGCCTTGGAGATACTCGAGAACATTGAGGCACAGAACACGCAGATTTCTTCCAATCATACAGTGACTTCTCTGCCTCTAACAAATTCCTCGTGGAACCAGAACATGAACATGGCCTCCAATCTCCTCATCAACGAGGAAGTTTCTCTGCCACCGTTACCATCCGAGGTACCATGGGACTTGTATCCGGATACCACCACATCAAGCTCAGTTCCCCCGTTACCATCAGGGTCCGAGTGGAATGTGAATCCGGATGCATCCATTATGCCAGTCAGTAACAATAATATTCCGGACCCCGAAAATCTTCTTCCAAGTTTACCGTCCGAAATTTCTTGGAATCTAGACACGGATCCTGTTTCAACTTATACTGGCAATTTCTTCGATGAGCAGAACACATTATCTGATCAGATAATAGATGTTGCTTTTCAAAATCCGTCTTTGTTTCATGCTAACATGCAGTGAATGGACTTACTGTGCAGCCAGTAAGAACATTCCTTTATGACTTCATGAACAGGACAGGAAAAGAAAAAGAAGATACATGACTGCATTTTTTGACAAATATGGATTATAGCCTTACAAATGAGTATCTGTTCTAAAAATTTCTCGGGGTAAGAGAGGGTCGAACCCACCACCTGATACGACATGACTGTATTTTTATTTGTTCGTTGATGTAACTTGTAAGTTGTCAAAAGTGTTTGTAACTGAATCGAACCTTGGAAAGAAACATGTGTATACAAGTTGATTCTCATTGTTGAAGAGAAACATATAATCAAATTTTAAGGTTTAATATATTTCTAAGAAGAGTAGTGCTAGGTGTCCCAAATTTATACCCCAAATTTTATAACAAATGATTTGGCATACATGTGGCAAATTTTGATTTGGGGGCGCATATTTATGTACGTGTGGTCCATATTATTATTAGGAAACTTACAAGCTACAAGCTTGACACATCAGCATTTGGGGAAAATTTGGGGAAAATATTTGGGATCTTTAGCATTTTCCTTCTAAGAAATGGTGTGTACTTATAGTTGAATGGATGTCTGAATTCGATTGACAAAAATCTATCAAATTTATGTAAAATTATAGCGAATATCCAAATTCTCTTTAAAATAAATATCTATCTAATTAATATGATTTATTTCTCATGAACTCGTCAGATTTGGCCTCAATTATTTTCTCATGAACTTGTGAGAGGAAGGTTTGCGAGTGTCGACATACGACAATGCTAGAAGAGTGTGATATTGAAGATAGTGATGATGGAAGAGTCTTGATATATGATGGGTGCATTCAGCCGATAACCATTCATCATGCTTCTTATTACGTTTGTACTTTCTCCGCTCCTTCTGTGCGACAAAGCTGCCACCAGTGTTCCCTGCAGAAGCATTTCCATTTCACCTCATTATTCACTTCTAATTCGGAGGATGGAACCCTTCGTCTATAGTTTCACTAAGTGTGGAGCTTGTAGCTGCGACACAAATGGCTTCTACTATCAGTGTGAGACTTGTGACATGACAATTGATATCGATTGTGCATTCTTGCCCACACGGATAAAACATAAAGGGTCTGTATAGTGTGTATAGTGTGTGCCATGTGCACACATTAAGCACTAATTTTTATGATTTTGGAGTGTTTCTATTGGTGGAATTAGTGTGAGACTTGTGACATGACAATTGATATCGATTGTGCATTCTTGCCCACACGGATAAAACATAAAGGGTCTGTATAGTGTGTATAGTGTGTGCCATGTGCACACATTAAGCACTAATTTTTATAATTTTTATGATTTTTATGATTTTATAACAATTTTTTGTAGTGTGTTTGGCATTACTCAGCCATAAAAATACTACCTTTTGGGCTTTTGCTTTTGCAGTTGCAAACTAATTTCTAAGTTAGTCCGGTGGGCTTTAGTTTGAAGTTGCTTTATTAGCGCTTCTACATATACTAATTTATATTATACAATTATATTAAAAACGAAATATTAAAAGTTTTGTTGTTGGTTATTGATCACTCAATCCAGAGCCGTCGCATCAAACTGATGAGAACCGTTTAATGTAATCTTAAAAATTATTCCTACCAACAATATATTAAAATTATAATTTTAAATATATAATGATAAAAATAACCGTATTTCATTGTAAAATTATTATATTAGGGATATAAGGTTCGAATCCTAAAAAAATATATTAAAATTATTTTTTATAATATATAATAATGAAAATAACTGTGTCATCGCACCGCTTATATACTAATATAATTGTCCGTTTATAAAAGAAATAATAACTGTTTTACAAGACCTAATGGTTGCCGAGTGCAGTTCAGAATTGCAAAATGCAGTTTGGCATTGCCATTTTTTGTGCAAAATCGTGAACAGTGTTTTGTTTATTCTAGTTTTATGTGCAATACTTGAACTTAATCGATTAGTGATATTTTACATCGGTCCTTTCCTCGTGCAAGGAGTATCGGCATGATACTCCACGGGGAAAAGGAGTATCATCCTAATACTCGTATGGAGCATCAAGTTGTTATTTTGGTCAACTTAAAATTTTGATGGGTATTTTGGGTAATGGTTATTTAAATATAGTTATTTAGGGATTTCACCATATCACTAATTTATATTAATATATACTAAAACAAGCACTTTTCTCTATATGTAAAATAAAAAAAATAATGTATTTATATATGATTCAGATATTCTTTTAATTTAGTTAAATAAAATGATAATAAAAATTTATATGAGAAACTCTGAATCGTTGATAAAAATAGAATTAATAGTATTAGAATAAGGATTAATATAATAATTCTAATGCTATGGTATTTTACAAATAGATATAGAATGAAAAATATGATGTAATTGTATATAGTGATTTGTAGTTAATGTATATAAAAAACGTATATACATTTAAAGTCTAATAAGAAAAAAACTAACTCTCTCTTGCTTTTTAAGTAACTGAAAAGACTTACTGATGTTAAAACAATCTGCATGCAGTACACTAGTATATATATGACTACTAAAGAGCCCCCTAAGTGCTGTCATAAAAGCCCCCAAAGACTTAATTCATCTCCCCAAGCAAACGTTTAAACTCCCTAGAAGAATCTGATAACTTTTCCATTAGCCTAAGTTAACATAATGACCCTATAAAAACAGTAATTACTCCTAAAGCCCTGTAAAATTCTATATCTATAATCTTACTAAATAAGCTCACATCCCAATATAAATGCCACACTTCTAAATTTATTACCCTTTAAATTTGCATGCATGACAAAACAAATTAACTTCGGACTCCAGTTATCTCCAACCTTTTTAAAAAAGCACCCCTTCTTGCATTTGCATCTGCCACTCCATTCCATTCTCTGTTGATATGCTTCAACTGAACTGTTAAAATCTTACAATTCCATAACCTATCCTGAAGAGCAGCTATATCAGTCTGATTAACCAACAACTCATTGTCTATAAGAACTAGTATATGATTTTGCCTCCAACTACTATCCTTCAAAATCTTGAGCAAAGTTTCCAAAGCAAAATATTCCACTTCAAAAATATTAGTAGCTGCTGAGGGACCAACAAATTGCATCAATGCTTCCCCCATTACTGACTGAATAACTCCACCAATGCCTTCTACCATTCCACCCTTTGAATCTTTTCTTAAACAGCCATCAATGAAAGCAATAATATCAAAATTCTCACTATAAATTATATTCCACCAAAAGTCTTTCTCACTTGCAGTGACAACACCAACTGGATTGCTAGTCCACCATTGAGTTCTCTGCTTACTTAGAATCCCATTTTCTAAATTTCATTCCAGAGCTCTGCTTTGGACCAGGAAGCACACTTGATTTAAGTTCAGGAAGCTGTTATAGAAAAGACACTTATTTCTATGCAGCCAAATAGTCCAAATTGTCGACACAAGAACAGTGGTCCAAACTTGCTCAATATTTGCTTGAGGGAACAAAGTTCTGGATCTCCACATAGATTCCAAATCCTCTATATATACTTTTGAAGTTATACCCCACCAACTAAGAACAAAGACCCATACTTTTCTTGAAAGAGTGTATTTCCAGAACAGATGATCAAAAGATTCATCTTCCAAAGCACAAAACAAACAAAGCTTGGAGCCTTCAAAATTACTGATTCAATCAGCCAACCATACCTTAGTTGGAACTATGTGGGAATGAACTTTCCATAAAAACAACTTAACTGATTCAGGTACCTTACATTTCCAAATAACTTCACATAATTTATTAGTAGAGATCACTCCTTCATTAATCATATCATACGCTGCTTTACAATTAAACTTGTTACCCAAAGGAACCCAGATTAACACATATTTTTTACTAATCAACTGAATAGAATCCATAATCTTACCTAACTCCAACAACTCATCCAATTCCCAATTTCTTAATTTCCTAATCTAGAAGACTTCACCCTCCCTGTTATAGAAATCCCATATAACCTTGAAAACTCTAATTTTCTTGTGTTTTAACTCAAAAATACTATAGAGTCTATTAAATTTCTCCAACAATGTCTTATCTTGATACCATAAATCTTCCCAGAACAATGCAGATTCACCATCAAACACCTCTTATTTAGGCTACCTGGACCCAATAAACCTAAATTAGATAACTTGGCAACTGCTTTTAGTACATCTTGCACTATGATTAAACAAGACTTTGAACTGTTCAGTTTATCCAAATCTTTCCATTTAACACAATCATACTTTTCCATTAGCCAAACATTCCAGCTAGCATTCCTATCAGTCTGCCACCTAAACCACCACTTACACAGAAGTACTAAATTTCTCTACTGAAGCATACTAAGGCCTAAACAACCTAACTTCTTGGGCTTACATAACAAACTCCAGGGTTTGAGGTGACATAAATCCCTCCCTCCTCAGAAACATTACCCCAAAAAAAGTCTCTTCTGATCTTTTCTAGCTGCTTGCAAACTCCAACATGAACCTTGTGCAGAGAAAACCAATAAATTGGAAGACTATCCAAAGTAGACTTAATCAAAGACAACCTTCCAGCTTGATTCAGACTATCCCTTTTCCAGCTAGCCAACTTATGCTGAAATTTATTAATCAAAGGTTTCCAAAATATGAACTTCCTAGGGCTTAACCAATTTGGCTGCCCCAGGTATGTTAGAGGTCAGCGCCCAACCTTGCATCCAAGCTTATCAGCAAATAAATCCAACTCCTCTCCTGATAAATGACAAGAATATAGTTTGCTTTTCTGAAAATTTATCTTTAAACTAGAGAGCAGCTGAAAGCACTGCAACACTCTTTTAACACCAGAGACCGATTTCAAACTACCATTTAATAACACAATTGTGTCATCAGCAAACTGTAAATGAGAAACAATCCTACCTTCTTTCCCAAATAGCAGTACCTCAAACGATCCCAACTTATTTGCTTTAATTAACATTTTACTAAGTACTTCCCCAGCCATATTGAATAGCATTGGAGACAAAGGATCTCCCTACCTAAGCCCATTTGAAATACTGAATTCCTTAGAAGGACTCTCATTTACTAACACTGAAATCTTAATTGACTTAAATAAGTCCTTCATCCATTTAATCCACTTGCAACCCAAACCTAAGCATTCCATAGTTCTGAAGAGAAATTTCCAATTTACAGTGTCAAAAACTTTCTCAAAATCCAGCTTCAAGATTAGACCTCTATTTCTTGAAGATTTTATAGTATGGTAAACTTCATTTAATGTTCAGTTTAAGGCTGATCATGCGAGAAGCAGGAGTATAAGTTGGCTAAATAAGTTTTATATTAATTATGCAACCAGGGCCAATATGTTAATGAGCTGTGACGTATTGTTGCTTTTCGGATGTCCATATAAGACGCGAGCTTATATGTTGATGACTGATAATCAAGCATGCAGGTTAGTTAAGCATAAATATCTGCGATAGTTGGTTGGTCGATCCTTTATATGAAATTACGTTTTAGTATTATGCTGTACTGACCTGCTTTTGTAGGATATACTGGGTACGTTTGGTATGTAATATACCATAAACTGGTTATTTCATATACAATTAAGAAGAGATAGATTTAGTGTTATTGCACATTAAACTACATCTCAAGAAGGAAACAGATGACTATTTATTGTATGATTTAGTATTATGTTGTTGCTGTTTCTTATGGTAAATGTGAAACTTTCACTCAAATCTAATGGTCATTTTCTATTTATCAAGAAGCTAGCTTCTTCTCCCTTTATCAGCCTTGATGCAACAGACAATCTATACAATGTTGTTGCCTGCAACTATCATCCTTTTACGATGCTTCCCTTGCTGCACAGTGGAAATCACAATGAGGAGAATATTACGATTGTTAGATCCACTAGCTAGAAATATGATTAAGGGTCGTTCGGGACGAAAATTTGAGAATCAGAGATCAAGAAAATACAGAAACTATAATTACAGAAGCAACAATTATAATGCTTTTCTGGTGATTATATATCCTATTAATGATATGTCGAAACCGACAACTTAAAAGACCTCTCCCACAAGCCGCAAGTGTGTGTTAGAACCTTATTCACATTCCCGTTAACCGGGTTGAAATCTCATAATTCAAACTGCCCGTTAGTGCACAACAAAATCAAAAACATTTAAATTATGCAGCATAACTATGTCCTTCTTCTTGCTTTATTATGCTGTAATTCCTTCATTCCCTTTCACAGTAAACTCTTGCAGCTTCTTTTAAATTGCCTTGTACACGTACACAATATTTTTATTTTATTGTATACAAAGGGGCAATTTGAATTATGGGATTTCAACCCCAATTAACAGGAATAAGAATATTGTAACACATTTTTGTATTGAAATCTCGTTACCATTCCAGTAAACCGGGTTGGAATCCCATGAACCAAACACCACCTAAGTTTCTAGCAACATGTAACCAGTTGCAAATGGTTTGCTTAATTGAGCATCAAAGTTCCGTGCTCAGTCCTACAAGACAACCTTATGTGCCAAAGTGAGATCGGGTTTTTATTCTCCAGAAGCTTTTATTTATAACCATATTCATTCTCACCAAGTCGACCAACCTTCTCCATTGCCACCATTTCCAGATTCTGAAGATCACATGGTAGAGCCTTCTTTGCCTCCTTTCCCAGAATCCAATGTCTAAAATTCTATGTTAGGATTGGAGACCGAAAAGAATGAATCCATCGATCCCATTCCCCAACAGGAAACTTATTATGGGATAAGCGAGAATGTAGATATAAATTCTCTCTTTTCAGAGGACATAGGCACTTCCTCCGATTATCAAAATTCTCTGCGGTCATTGGCCTTGGAGATACTCGAGAACATTGAGGAGTAGAACTCGCAGATTTTTTTCCAATCATACAGTGACTTCTCTGCCTCTAACAAATTCCTCCTGGAACCAGAACATGAACATGGCCTCCAATCTCCTCATCAAGGAGGAAGTTTCTCTGCCACCGTTACCATCCGATGTACCATGGGACTTGTATCCGGATACCACATCAAGCTCAGTTGCATCGTTACCATCAGGGTCAGAGTGGAATGTGAATTCGGATGCATCCATTATGCCAGTCAGTAATAATAATATTTTGGACCCCGAAAATCTTCTTCCAAGTTTACCATCCGAAATTTCTTGGAATCTAGACACGGATCGGGTTTCAACTTATACTGGCAATTTCTTCGATGAGCAGAACACATTATCTCATCAGATAATAGATGTTCCTTTTCAAAATACGTCTTTGTTTAATGATAACATGCAGTGAATGCACTTACTGTGAAGCCAGTAAGAACATTCCTTTATGAGTTCATCAACAGGACAGGAAAAGAAAAAGAAGATACCTGACAGCATTTTTTTGACTAATATGAATTATAACATTACAAATGAGTATCCGTTCTAAGAATTTTTCGGGGTGAGAGAGGGTCGAACCGAGGACCTGGTAAGACATGACAATATTTTTATTTGTTCGTTGATGTAACTCGTAAGTTGTCAAAGGTGTTTGTAACTGAATCGAACTTTGGAAAGAAATATGTGTACACAAGATTACAAGTTGATGATTCACATTGTTGAAGAGAAATTATAATCAAATCTTAAGGTTTAATATATTTCTGAGAAATGGCGTGTACTTATAGCTGAATGGATGTCTGAATTCAATTGACAAAAATCCATCAAATTTATGTAAAATTATAGTGAATATCCAAATTCAATTCTGATCTTTAAAATAGATATCTATCTAATTAATATGATTTATTTCTCATGAACTCGTTAGATTTGGCCTCAAATATTTTCTCATGAACTTGTGAGAGGAAGGTTTGCGAGTGTCGATATGTGATGGGTGCATTCAGCCGATAACCATTCATCATCCTTCTTATTACGTTTGTACTTTCTCCGCTCCTTCTGTGCGACAAAGCTGCCACCAGTGTTCCCTGCAGAAGCATTTCCATTTCATCCCTATAATTCACTTCTACTTCGGATGGAGCCCTTCGTCTATAGTTTCACTAAGTGACATGACAATTGATATCGATTGTGCATTCTTGCCCACACGGATAAAACATAAAGGGTTTGTATAGTGTGTACCATGGGCATACATTAAGCACTAATTTTTATGATTTTGGAGTGTTTCTATTGGTGGAATTGGTGTAAATGCGGGGGTCAATCAACATTTATGATTTAAAAACCAACCAAAATTTGACACATCACTTCCTATTGTGTGCCCATGGGCACACCACAGAAAATCCGAACATAAATCTCACAGGAACCGCTCCCTTGTTCAACGTCCGCTATGCAATATCTTTTCTAGTATAAGTAAACTTCGGGTTGTTGATCGAGTAGGATATGCATGCGAATCTTACAACTTCTTCACAATTGATATACGTTCTGCATTCTATCCAAGTAGGACAAAGCACAAATACGACGAGTCCTCACGTTGTGTATTTAGCCTTATTTTCTTGTAGTGCACCCTCCATTCTTCTACGAGTGAGTATTTTATTGTGAAATTTGCGAAGAGCAAGTTAACAACCATTGGAGGCTCTATCATTGTAACGAATCGGATCACTCGTATCACCATAATTGCCTTCGGTGGCGCACAAATGTCAAGTTAAAAAGGGCCGTTAAAACTTGCATAGCTAATGAAAAGCTAATGAAAATCACAATCTTGCATCGGTTATGAAGAGGACTACAAGAAGGAATTCTCGCAGATTTGTTTGTCGACTCAGTGTTATATTTTATATTCGCAACTAAGCATTCCATAGTTCTGAAGAGAAATTTCCAATTTACAGTGTCAAAAACTTTCTCAAAATCCAGCTTCAAGATTAGACCTCTATTTCCTGAAGATTTTATAGTATGGTAAACTTCATTTAATGTTCAGTTTAAGGCTGATCATGCGAGAAGCAGGAGTATAAGTTGGCTAAACAAGTTTTATAATAATTATGCAACCAGGGCCAAGATGTTAATGAGCTGTGACGTATTGTTGCTTTCGGATGTCCAGATAAGACGCGGGCATATATGTTGGTGACTGAAAATCAAGCATGCATGTTAGCACTACAAGAAAACAGGACAAAATCGACCGTCAAAAACGGTCGGTTAAGAGGCAAAACGGTCGGTTAAAATAGTCATAACCAACCACAAGGTATGGTCGGTTTTAGCCTGGTCGGTTATGACTTTTGGTCGGGTTTAACCCTCATAACCGACCAACATAGTGGTCGATTAAGTGCCTGGACATTTTATTCAGATGTGGGGTCACTGTGTACACGTGGCAACACGTGTGCACACGTGTTGCCACTTCACTGAGTCATAACCAACCGAAGGTGGTCGGTTATGTCTATTTTTAAAAAGTTGACTGGAACTCATAACCGACCGTGGTCAAAGTGTGCACATCGGTCGGTTTTATTTCAGAAGCTAACTCAAATGTCATAACCGACCGTCCTAAAACCGACCACCCTCTAAAGGAGACGGTCGCGACCACCCTTTAAAGGAGACGGTCGGTTTTATGAAGAAGGTGGTCGATTATGTCCCTTGACGGTCGGTTTTCTGGGATCTGTAATGGGCAAAAGTGGTCATAACCGACCGTAGGTGGTCGGTTATGTCTATTTTAAAAGGTTGACTGGAACTCATAACCGACCGTGGTCAAAGTGTGCACATCGGTCGGTTTTATTTCAGAACCTAACTTAAATATCATAACCGACCGTCCTAAAACCGACCACTTTTTAAAGGAGACGGTCGGTTTTATGAAGAAGGTGTTGGGTTATGTCCCTTGACGGTCGGTTTTCTAGGTTTTGTAATGGTCAAAAGTGGTCGGTTATGCCTGTTTTCGGTCGGTTTTAAGGTCTGATTTTAAAAAAAATTGCAGGTTTTTCTGCAGTCCCTGTATACCAAACCAAATCAATACACAAACCAATCACAAATCCAATCCAATCACAACCAAACAACAATGACAATCATTAAACTATACTACTCAAAATCATTCGCAAAAACTAGTAAATTTCACAATTAAACCATAATAATTAAATCCAACGCAAACATTCACAAACTCCGATAACCGGAGTATTAAACCGTATCATTACATGATTATAATCAATCCTAAATAACCGATAAAGTATCAAACCATCACAACGTATTATATTACATCCGACAAATTAAGTCTTAAAAACCATCCCATAACCATCAAATTAAGTCTTAAAACCGATCAATGTAAACTAATCTGACAAATCAACATCGGACGATCCACCGCCATCACCGCCGCCATCACCGTCACCATCACCGCCGCCGTCATCAAAGTCCTCGTCATTGGAGGTCTCATCCTCGGACGTGTAATCCTTATCGACTTCCATAGCACGCCGATTATTTTCCTAGATACACAAGTTTAATTAAACTAGTTAAAAAGAAGAAACAAAATTTACATGTGAATGAAATAAATAAATAAACAAGAAGGTCAAAAATTATACCTCCGCAACACGAGCTTCCGTCTTTTGAACGATATCTTCAATCAAGGAGCCCACGATATGCACGATCTCGCCACCGATAAGGTTATTTCATTGCAACCTTTGGCTATGATCGGAGGATGGATCCGAGGCCTCGAAAGCGGTACGTGCGAATGTAGCTATCTCCGCTTCGGAAAGTTGGCGAGCAAACCGATTTGGATTAGCACAGATCTCCATAAGCACATTCCTCACGATGGCAAGATATACATTTTCGGGGATGGCTTCACGTTGTCTCGGAGCGGATGAGGATGAGTCGGCTTCATTCCGTGTGGAATCTCGGTACCGCGTAGCAAGTGTAGGCAAGAGATCGGTGACCAGAGCATTGGGGAACCCCACCACATAATTCTTTTTCGGCCTTGTACCTTGGGGGACCTCCAAGGCTTCCATCCACCAATCCCACGGCTCATCCCGATCACCCGTTTGTGTAACCTCCACAGGCATGCGCTCGAGAATGGCATCATGTCGTTCCTACAAATTCATTTAAAACAATTAACGATGCATTTAAAATCAAATAAAAATGCATATAAAATCACATATAAAAATACATTTAAAATCACATAAATACATATAAAATCACATATTAATGATACATTAAAATCACATAAAAATACATATAAAATCACATAAAATGCATTTAAAATCACATGAAAATACATATAAAATCGCATATTAACGATGCATTTAAAATCACATAAAAATGCATATAAAATCACATATAAAAATGCATTTAAAATCACATAAATACATATAAAATCACATATTAACGATGCATTTAAAATCACATAGAAATGCATATAAAATCACATGAAAATACATATAAATTCACTTATTAAAGATGCATTTAAAACCACGTAAAAATGCATTTAAAATCACATTTAAAAATGCATTTAAAATCACATAAATACATATAAAATCACATATTAAAGATGCATTTAAAATCACATAAAAATGCATATAAAATCACATAAAAATGCATTTAAAATAACATGAAAATACATATAAATTCACTTATTAAAGATGCATTTAAAATCACATAAAATGGTCATAAAATTATATAAAAATTACCGCAATACGCATGGCGGCCGGTGTAGTGTAGACGGGATTTTCCGGATCGGATCTAACTTTCCTATGACATTTATCCCACACCTCGAGTCTCGTCGGCTTTTTCTTATTTTGTTCGTCAAAACCTTTCAAAATACTAAACAACTTATATTAGCACGTCCTAATAATTAGCTGATTATATTAAATATGGTGAACGTGTATGTATGTGTGTGTGATGGAATATAATAATATTACCTCTCGAACTTTATTGAATGACCTTGCACCGGCACTATGCAATCTTTCAACTTGTTGTCGGTTGGCGGATCCAACCGATGACCGGTGTAAGTGTCCTTCGTTCTTCTCCCAATACTCCAAAAGGTCCTTCCAAAAAGGAACGGACCAACAAGGCGGCTTCAAAAACAACTTGCTCACGCCCTCCTCCCTTGCTTTTCGGTCCACCCTCTTCTTAAGCTCGTTCAAAGTCCTTTTTATCGTTACTTTAATGTGATCTTCCACAATTTTTCAAGCCTTTGAACGGCTTTGCCCCTTAAGATGCCTATAATATTTCTAAAATTGCAAAAATAAATAAATAAATAAATGCATCATAAAATCAAGAAATAAATGACAATTACAAAAAAAAATTGAATTTTAACTTACTTGAAACTCCTCAACTCTTGCATTCAACCAACCCGGGTGACGTTCATCGATATCGGTATAAGTGTAACGCCCAAGAGGCCACTTCTCCCGAATCATAGCCAAAAGCGTTTTCTTAGCCGTATCATCTTCAATACTATATTTAAACAAAAGAAAACAATAAACATTAACAATTCACATAACAATATTGAACAATGAACTAAAAATATAAACATATAGGAACAATGCAATTTAAAAACTTTTTAACTTACTGTCCATCGGAGATATTAATGCGATATGGATTCAATGACGGTTTCTCTCCATATATATCACTCGAATGTGATCGAGGTCGCCTTCCTCGCCATTCTCGCTCCTCCGCATTTGTCATGTGCCGAGTCGGATCATTCGGGTCCAAATCTGAATCCGTCGGCTCATCCCGCAAATGCAAATTCCCTCCTTTTCCCTTTGCACCCTTCTTACTCGCGACTTTGGCCTTTCCCTTGGCCTTTGCCTTCCCCTTAATCTTTTTCCGGCTCCTTGTCTTTCCCCTTCCCTTTTTTGGCCATCGCCAACACCACAAGACTTATTATAACCAATGTCAACATCCAAGCAAAAAGATCCTAAAATATGCAATAAAAATATATTAGTCAATATGAAAACAAACAAATCGATGAAACGACTTGTATTAGTAAATCACATTACATAAAAATACATTTAAATTCACTTAGAAATACATATAAATTTACATATTAACGATACATTTAAAATCACATAAAAAATGCATATAAAATCACATAAAATGCATATTAAATCACATTACATATAAAACATATGCTAGTAAATCACATTACATGAAAATGATTTTAAAATCACATAAAAAAGCATTTAAAATCACATAAAATGCATATAAAATGCATATAAACGTATCCATTTCACAAATTAACGATAAAAATAAACACAACTAATTAGAGCATTGTTTAATTACGCAAATTAAATCATTAAATCAACTTAATCTATATATACAACAAATTAAAGTTCCAAACTCACATATAAAGTGCAATATTTATCCATTTTTGAGTACGGATCATGTTTACAAGAGCAAACCCCTACAAATTAACCCTAAAAATATATTTATACTTCTAGTTAAACGTAAACAAACCGACAAAAAACCTAAAATTTATACTTATACATATATTCAATAAATTGACAAAACCGACGAATCTTTTACATGCAAAATTTTACATGAAAACTGAAAAATCATATGAACCTCAATTGGAAGTGAAAAAATTCAATTTAAGTGAGAATCATACATTAACAAACACAAAAAAACAAATTACTAACTTCGAATCATATATACACACACATAAAATACATACACGTACACACTTATATAATCGAGTAAAAAAAAGTACATAATCGAGTGAAAACCTTACATCGAGAGTGAAACCGGAAGCAAAGAGAGATGATTTGCGGGTATTTCGTGGATTAAACGCCATTGATTTGTTTTAGTGTATATTTGAGAGAGAGAGAATAAAGAGAATAGAGAGATAGAGAAAGAAGAAAGAATGAACGGGTTTTTTTATTTATAACAGACTTAAAACGGTGTCGTTTTTTAAAAATTACACATCAGCAAAACAGTGTCGTTTTTTTCAGTAAAACCGACCACTGGTGGATGGTCGGTTTTATGTGTGCCACGTCATCGATACGGTGTCGTTTAGTTGGCATATAACCGACCACTGACGTCGGTCGGTTTTAAGGTGACCAAATCGACGTTGGTCGGTTATGTTCGGTCGGTTTTACCCTGTTTTCTTGTAGTGTAGTTAAGCATAAATATCTGCAATAGTTGATTGGTCGATCCTTTATATGAAACTACGTTTTAGTATATGCTGTACTTCTAAATTCTTTTTCCCCAGACCTGCTTTTGCGGGATATACTGGGTACGTTTGGGATGTAGTATAACATAAACTGGTTATTTCATATACAATTAGGAAAAGATAGATTTAGTGTTATTGCAAATAAAACTATTTTCATCTCAAGAAGGAAACAGATGACTATATATTTGTATGATGTAGTATTATGTTGTTGTTGTTTCTTATGGTAAATATGAAACTTTCACTCAAATGTAATGGTCATTTTCTATTTATCAAGAAGCTAGCTTCTTCGCCCTTTCTCAGCCTTGATGCAAGAGACAATTTATACAATGTTGTTGCCTGCAACTATCATCCATCTACGACGCTTCCCTTGCTGCACAGTGGAAATCACAATGAGGAGGACATTAAGATTGTTAGATCCACTAGCTAGCAATATGATTAAGGGTCGTTCAGGACGAAAATTTGAGAATCAGAGATCAAGAAAATACAGAAGCTGCAATTACAGAACTTCTGATGGGCCTTAACTACATTTCATGGTTTGGTAAGATTTTCTGGTAAAGCTAGGCAATAATTATTATAAGATGTAATTGTATTTGTTGTTAATGCATATAAAAGAAATGTATGCATAGTTGTTTCATGCAACTATCATCCATCTACGATGCTACCCTTGCTGCACAGTGGAGAATATTACGATTGTTAGATCCACTAGCTAGCAATATGATTAAGGGTCATTAGGGACGAAAATTTGAGAATCAGAGATAAGAAGAGACAGAAGCTGCAATTACAGAACTTCTAATGGGCCTTAACTAGGCAACAATTATAATGCTTTGCTGGTGATTATATTTCCTACTAATGCTAGGCAACTCAAAAGACCTCTCCCACAAGCCTATGTTCTTGAATAATTTATGATGGTAAAATATCTTAAGTGTGCACAAGGGTGTCGGTACAAGGTGGAGCCGAGGACCAGTGACATGTTATTACAATTTACAATCACACCATTGTCTTTCTAAATTAAAATTGAAAAAGATACCAAATACTTAGGTGAATCTGTCGCCCTTTGATTTGAATACCATATGGGCTGTGGCCCAACTGAAATCTATACTTAAACCTAAAGATTGGGCCTTTTAACGATTGAAATTTGATCTTTTTCATACATTTTTTACAATTCAAGAACTGGGCTTGCAAAAAATCTCAGGTATTTCAAGTACATGGCCTTTTATTTTAGGCCCATCACAAATTACACAGGCTTTATCATGCTGTAAAATTTTAGGCTCATCAACTTCTTTTCTTCCAATTAGCAAAAAAAAAAGAAACTTCTTCTCTTCCTCGTGATAGAGTAGTACTACATGTATAAAATTTTGTTTACAAAAATTTATAAAATAATATGGTACATAATGTGTGATGTTTAAATTGATTGTTGATTTAAATGCAGGGGCCCATTTCAATCAATGTCTACCACTATTCATTTTGTAAAAAAAATTGTATACAATTTTGTTAATATAGCATTATTCATTTTATTACGATATACTCCTTCGTCCCATTTTAGTTGTCACATTTGGATTTGTGTCTGTCAAATTGACTTAAGTTTGACCGAAGTTTATTAACAATTTATAATTGATCAAAATAAAAAAATTATATCATCGGAAAATAGATTTAATCTACTTTAATATATAATTTTCAGTTTTTTCAAACAATATAAGAGTAATGTTTAATCTTTGATCAAAAAAGGGTCAATTTGACTTCTATAAAAGGAAATGTGACGACTAAAATGGGACGGAGGGACTAGATGCATCTTGGATTATGAGATTTCTAACCGGGAATAACTCAGTTAACGAGAATGAAAATAAGATTCTAATACATTTTTGTATTGATATCTCATTTCAATGTAAACAGGGTTTGAATCCCGTAGACCAAACCCACCCACTGTTCTAACTTTCTGGCAACATGTAACCAGTAGCAAATGGTTTGCTTAATTGAGTTTCGCAGTTCCGTGCTCAGTCCTACAAGACAACCTTATGAGCTGAAGTGAGATCGCGTTTGTATTCTCCAGAAGTTTAACGTTCTCAACAAGTTGACTTGCTTAACTAGGACATAAAACATGTGTAAAAACCGTCTGATATTCTTTAGGAGCAAGTCTTTAGGATTTATATCTCGTAAGATTTCGGTAGTCGAAGGGTTATTCATCACATCTTTGCTAATATCTGCTACAATTTACTTAGAACCAAAAACGATCTTTCTCTGCCAACAAAACGAGATATGAGGCCAAAAAACACTACGGTTCACTTTGCACTAGACTTTGGGGGATCAGTAGATGTAAACGACGCGACTGTAAGAAGGAGCAGTTGAATTTAATTTGCAGTTTAAGGCTGATCATGCGAGAAGCAGGAGTGTAATTTGGCTAAACAAGTTTGTTCATAATTATGCAACCACTGTTAATATGCTTATCAGCTGCGACGTATTGTTGCTTTTCGGATCCCCAGATAAGACGCGGGCATACATGTTGAAGACTCAAAATCAAGCATGCAATTTAGTTAACCATAGATATTTGTGATATTTGGTTGGTCGATCCTATATATGTCACTACTATGTTTTAGTATTATGCTGTCTTTCAATTTTTTTATCTGACACAGTATTAGTTTCATACTCGTACATTCAGCAAAGCAGCAGGAGCATTAAGCTTCTGGAACATACAACCAGGTAGAAATCGAGCCTCTCAGAGCAAGAAGATGAGCAGTTCGATTAGCTGATCGTTTAACAAAGACTGGAGACACATTTCTCAACTCAGACATCAGAATGTAGTTCATCAACTTGTTCGTTACAAATGACTAACCATGCAATCAGCACTTGGAAAAACTAGTAAGAAAATTTGGATACTACATAACATCATTTTAAGAAAATAAAATTACAAAAACGAGCTGCTGCTCTGCTACTTATGATATTCGAATCAAATATTACAGCCCCTGCAGATTTTAGCATAAACAGATTCCAGTAGATACTGTTTTGTCAAAACAATGCATTTTAAGAAAAACCTTCTTCCTTTTGTTTTTGGAATTTTTTTAAAATTATACAACTTTCAGATTATTTTGAAGAATCTGGTACAGTAGAGTAAACAAAATCCAAATGTAGACGCTTGCAGAGGTTATATATAGATTACACATGCTCCATTGTTTATCAAGTATTCAAGTCAAGTTCATCAGCTAGTCTAAAACAATTTCAACAAAGTATAAGCTTCTGCATTCATCTTGTCTTTTTAGAAATCAAGGTATTCTTTCTGTCACCTTTGGTTTATATTATGGATTAAATAGAATTGCATTTTTCGAGAAAACCAGTAAATATTTTAAGATTTCGATCTGAATACTTGTTTCTGTGGTGATTATATTTTTTTTTCTCGTGCAAATTTATACGCATATGTTGTCCTTTCCGACCGCATATGAAATTGGTCGGTAACTTCCGACCGCTCTTAGTCGGTCGGTTACAACATTTTCGGTCACGGTGTTATACATAAATGCGTTTTTATGTTTTTATGGCATTTTATGTTTTGGGAAGAATTTGAGTAGAGGTTATGGAAGAACGTGGAAATGAGGGAATGACAGTCGGTGAAACAATTCAGACAAGGAACAACAGAAAAAGGAAAGAACCTGAAGGGAGTTGTAGTGAACCACTCGACGATGGTGAAGATGAATCTAATGTTCCGAAGAAAAAAAGATTTACTTGGACAACTAAAATGCATCAAAAATTCTTGGATGCCATTGCACAACTAGGGGAAGACAGTAAGCTCACTTGCTACTATTATTTTTTAGTTCTTACATGTCTTCACTGTACTCCCTCACACACAAACTCACTGTCTAAGGCTGTGCAATTGGTTTGTAACCATACAGTTTTTCATACTTGTACAGGGGCTTTTCCGAAGAAAATAGTAGAAGTCATGGATGAACCAGGACTTACAAGAGAAAATGTTGCAAGCCATTTGCAGGTATTTTATTGAATTTTCATCAAATCTTACTGATATGCTAAAGAATTTATTGCATTAAGAGTAAGAAATTTATGATTTAATTAAAATTCGTAATTAATTATTACACATTAGTGAAAATCTGTGTCATAAATATCTAATCTTACATTAACAATTCAAGATAATATATGACATAAATATTTATACATGTGCAATAAATCTCGTATCATAATCAACTACTCCGAATCCCTCTCTTCATACTCCATGTTATATATATTTCATGCAATTTTGTGGTCTCTTCAAAATTCTGAGTCTTTCTTCAGTTTGAGTTCTGTTCTTTACTTCATCAATCTTTCTAGTAGTAGTTTTTAGTTTTTCACACTCACATTTCCTATTTGCCATTTCTCATGTATATGTTCCTTCCGAGCTCCAGATAGTTTCACCAAAACATATTCAATTCTTTCATTTTACAATGCATTTCCTTCAAGATGACTGATATTAGTTGAAATTGTGCAGAAATATCGTCTACACTTGAGAAAATCGCAAGAGGAAAGGGATTATTTGGGCACATCTCAACTTGCATCAAATAACTATTTTCCCGTATCTACTTCCATTCGTTCCTCACTTTACGGAATAAGAACGGGAATTGGTGCCACCAGTGTGCGTCTAGCTCCGCCATCTTACTCGGCCTTTGATGTATCCTCTTTGTCAGCTCAATATAGCCAAAGGACTGAGGCCAATAAAAGCTTTCAAGATTATGGTCACGAGGAGAGAAATATGTTGAACACTTTCATTAAGACGCCATGTAGTAGCACTTCTGATTCTCATGCAACAAGTTCCAGCAGTACTAATTGTGCATTCATGGGACTACGAATTGCAGATGATGGAAAATCACTTTCGTTTGGCGGCTTGGACAGTGTTGTTTCGACAAGAAATTATTCAACAAAGGCACTTCCTTCGATTTTTGCCCAACCTTCTCCATTGCCGCCCTTTCCAGATTCTGAAGATCACATGGTAGAGCCTTCTTTGCCTCCTTTCCCAGAATCCAATGTCGAAAATTCTATGCCAGGAGTGGAGACCGAAAAGAATGAATCCATCAATCTCATTCCCCAACAGGAAATTTATTATGGGACAAGCGGGAATGTAGATATAAATTCTCTCTTTTCAGAGGACATAGGCACTTCCTCCGATTATCAAAATTCTCTGCGGTCATTGGCCTTGGAGATACTCGAGAACATTGAGGCACAGAACACGCAGATTTCTTCCAATCATACAGTGACTTCTCTGCCTCTAACAAATTCCTCGTGGAACCAGAACATGAACATGGCCTCCAATTTCCTCATCAACGAGGAAGTTTCTCTGCCACCGTTACCATCCGAGGTACCATGGGACTTGTATCCGGATACCACCACATCAAGCTCAGTTCCCCCGTTACCATCAGGGTCCGAGTGGAATGTGAATCCGGATGCATCCATTATGCCAGTCAGTAACAATAATATTCCGGACCCCGAAAATCTTCTTCCAAGTTTACCGTCCGAAATTTCTTGGAATCTAGACACGGATCCTGTTTCAACTTATACTGGCAATTTCTTCGATGAGCAGAACACATTATCTGATCAGATAATAGATGTTGCTTTTCAAAATCCGTCTTTGTTTCATGCTAACATGCAGTGAATGGACTTACTGTGCAGCCAGTAAGAACATTCCTTTATGACTTCATGAACAGGACAGGAAAAGAAAAAGAAGATGCATGACTGCATTTTTTGACAAATATGGATTATAGCCTTACAAATGAGTATCTGTTCTAAAAATTTCTCGGGGTAAGAGAGGGTCGAACCCACCACCTGGTACGACATGACTGTATTTTTATTTGTTCGTTGATGTAACTTGTAAGTTGTCAAAAGTGTTTGTAACTGAATCGAACCTTGGAAAGAAACATGTGTATACAAGTTGATTCACATTGTTGAAGAGAAACATATAATCAAATTTTAAGGTTTAATATATTTCTAAGAAGAGTAGTGCTAGGTGCCCCAAATTTATACCCCAAATTTTATAACAAATGATTTGGCATACATGTGGCAAATTTTGATTTGGGGGCGCATATTTATGTACGTGTGGTCCATATTATTATTAGGAAACTTACAAGCTACAAGCTTGACACATCAGCATTTGGGGAAAATTTGGGGAAAATATTTGGGATCTTTAGCATTTTCCTTCTAAGAAATGGTGTGTACTTATAGTTGAATGGATGTCTGAATTCGATTGACAAAAATCTATCAAATTTATGTAAAATTATAGCGAATATCCAAATTCAATTCTGATCTTTAAAATAAATATCTATCTAATTAATATGATTTATTTCTCATGAACTCGTCAGATTTGGCCTCAATTATTTTCTCATGAACTTGTGAGAGGAAGGTTTGCGAGTGTCGACAGACGACAATGCTAGAAGAGTGTGATATTGAAGATAGTGATGATGGAAGAGTCTTGATATATGATGGGTGCATTCAGCCGATAACCATTCATCATGCTTCTTATTACGTTTGTACTTTCTCCGCTCCTTCTGTGCGACAAAGCTGCCACCAGTGTTCCCTGCAGAAGCATTTCCATTTCACCCCATTATTCACTTATACTTCGGAGGATGGAACCCTTCGTCTATAGTTTCACCAAGTGTGGAGCTTGTAGCTGCGACACAAATGGCTTCTACTATCAGTGTGAGACTTGTGACATGACAATTGATATCGATTGTGCATTCTTGCCCACACGGATAAAACATAAAGGGTCTGTATAGTGTGTGCCATGTGCACACATTAAGCACTAATTTTTATGATTTTGGAGTGTTTCTATTGGTGGAATTAGTGTAAATATAGGAGGTCAATCAACATTCATGATTTAAAAATCAACCAACAAATCACTTCCTATTGTGTGCCCATGGGCGCACCACAGAAAATCCGAACATATGTCTCCCACGCACCCCTCCCTTGTTCAACGTCCGCTATCCAGTATCTTTTCTAGTGTAAGTAAGCTTCGGGTTGTTGATCGAGTGGGATATGCATGCAAATCTTGCAACTTCTTCACAATTGATATACATTATGCATTCTATCCAAGTAGGACAAAGCACAAATACGACAAGTTCTCACGTTGTGTATTCAGCCTTATTTTCTTGTAGTGCACCCTCCATTCTTCTACGAGGGAGTATTCTACTGTGAAATTTGCAGAGCAAGTTAACAACCAATGGTGGCTCTATCATTGTGACGAATCGTATCACCATAATTGCCTCCAGTGGCACACAACTGTCAAGTTAAAAAGGGCCGTTAAAACTTGCATAGATAATGAAAATCACACCCTTGCACTGGTTATGAAGAGGACTACAAGAAGGAATTCTCGCAGGTTTGTTTGTCGAGCATGTAACAAGGGCTACAGATATAGTTTCTTTTTAGAATGTCAAGCTTGTGGATTTCTGCTCTGCCACAAGTGTGTCATGACCAGTAACAAGTTAAAGTATTACAGGTTTGAGAACTTCCATAAACTGTATTCTATTCCATCTTCAGAAATCAAACTATTATCCAAGTCTAGCAATGAAAATCCCAGAGGTACAAAATTGGTTTCCAAAATAGTCACAAATTGTAAGTATCAGACTTCTATTTGTTAAATTAAAATAGATTTATGCATATTCACCCATAACACCAATTAAATTATTTGATACCGTCAGGTCAGTCACATCATTTTATAACAATTTTTTGTAGTGTGTTTGGCATTACTCAGCCATAAAAATACTACCTTTTGGGCTTTTGCTTTTGCAGTTGCAAACTAATTTCTAAGTTAGTCCGGTGGGCTTTAGTTTGAAGTTGCTTTATTAGCGCTTCTACATATACTAATTTATATTATACAATTATATTAAAAACGAAATATTAAAAGTTTTGTTGTTGGTTATTGATCACTCAATCCAGAGCCGTCGCATCAAACTGATGAGAACCGTTTAATGTAATCTTAAAAATTATTCCTACCAACAATATATTAAAATTATAATTTTAAATATATAATGATAAAAATAACCGTATTTCATTGTAAAATTATTATATTAGGGATATAAGGTTCGAATCCTAAAAAAATATATTAAAATTATTTTTATAATATATAATAATGAAAATAACTGTGTCATCGCACCGCTTATATACTAATATAATTGTCCGTTTATAAAAGAAATAATAACTGTTTTACAAGACCTAATGGTTGCCGAGTGCAGTTCAGAATTGCAAAATGCAGTTTGGCATTGCCATTTTTTGTGCAAAATCGTGAACAGTGTTTTGTTTATTCTAGTTTTATGTGCAATACTTGAACTTAATCGATTAGTGATATTTTACATCGGTCCTTTCCTCGTGCAAGGAGTATCGGCATGATACTCCACGGGGAAAAGGAGTATCATCCTAATACTCGTATGGAGCATCAAGTTGTTATTTTGGTCAACTTAAAATTTTGATGGGTATTTTGGGTAATGGTTATTTAAATATAGTTATTTAGGGATTTCACCATATCACTAATTTATATTAATATATACTAAAACAAGCACTTTTTCTCTATATGTAGAATAAAAAAAATAATGTATTTATATATGATTCAGATATTCTTTTAATTTAGTTAAATAAAATGATAATAAAAATTTATATGAGAAACTCTGAATCGTTGATAAAAATAGAATTAATAGTATTAGAATAAGGATTAATATAATAATTCTAATGCTATGGTATTTTACAAATAGATATAGAATGAAAAATATGATGTAATTGTATATAGTGATTTGTAGTTAATGTATATAAAAAACGTATATACATTTAAAGTCTAATAAGAAAAAAACTAACTCTCTCTTGCTTTTTAAGTAACTGAAAAGACTTACTGATGTTAAAACAATCTGCATGCAGTACACTAGTATATATATGACTACTAAAGAGCCCCCTAAGTGCTGTCATAAAAGCCCCCAAAGACTTAATTCATCTCCCCAAGCAAACGTTTAAACTCCCTAGAAGAATCTGATAACTTTTCCATTAGCCTAAGTTAACATAATGACCCTATAAAAACAGTAATTACTCCTAAAGCCCTGTAAAATTCTATATCTATAATCTTACTAAATAAGCTCACATCCCAATATAAATGCCACACTTCTAAATTTATTACCCTTTAAATTTGCATGCATGACAAAACAAATTAACTTCGGACTCCAGTTATCTCCAACCTTTTTAAAAAAGCACCCCTTCTTGCATTTGCATCTGCCACTCCATTCCATTCTCTGTTGATATGCTTCAACTGAACTGTTAAAATCTTACAATTCCATAACCTATCCTGAAGAGCAGCTATATCAGTCTGATTAACCAACAACTCATTGTCTATAAGAACTAGTATATGATTTTGCCTCCAACTACTATCCTTCAAAATCTTGAGCAAAGTTTCCAAAGCAAAATATTCCACTTCAAAAATATTAGTAGCTGCTGAGGGACCAACAAATTGCATCAATGCTTCCCCCATTACTGACTGAATAACTCCACCAATGCCTTCTACCATTCCACCCTTTGAATCTTTTCTTAAACAGCCATCAATGAAAGCAATAATATCAAAATTCTCACTATAAATTATATTCCACCAAAAGTCTTTCTCACTTGCAGTGACAACACCAACTGGATTGCTAGTCCACCATTGAGTTCTCTGCTTAGAATCCCATTTTCTAAATTTCATTCCAGAGCTCTGCTTTGGACCAGGAAGCACACTTGATTTAAGTTCAGGAAGCTGTTATAGAAAAGACACTTATTTCTATGCAGCCAAATAGTCCAAATTGTCGACACAAGAACAGTGGTCCAAACTTGCTCAATATTTGCTTGAGGGAACAAAGTTCTGGATCTCCACATAGATTCCAAATCCTCTATATATACTTTTGAAGTTATACCCCACCAACTAAGAACAAAGACCCATACTTTTCTTGAAAGAGTGTATTTCCAGAACAGATGATCAAAAGATTCATCTTCCAAAGCACAAAACAAACAAAGCTTGGAGCCTTCAAAATTACTGATTCAATCAGCCAACCATACCTTAGTTGGAACTATGTGGGAATGAACTTTCCATAAAAACAACTTAACTGATTCAGGTACCTTACATTTCCAAATAACTTCACATAATTTATTAGTAGAGATCACTCCTTCATTAATCATATCATACGCTGCTTTACAATTAAACTTGTTACCCAAAGGAACCCAGATTAACACATATTTTTTACTAATCAACTGAATAGAATCCATAATCTTACCTAACTCCAACAACTCATCCAATTCCCAATTTCTTAATTTCCTAATCTAGAAGACTTCACCCTCCCTGTTATAGAAATCTCATATAACCTTGAAAACTCTAATTTTCTTGTGTTTTAACTCAAAAATACTATAGAGTCTATTAAATTTCTCCAACAATGTCTTATCTTGATACCATAAATCTTCCCAGAACAATGCAGATTCACCATCAAACACCTCTTATTTAGGCTACCTGGACCCAATAAACCTAAATTAGATAACTTGGCAACTGCTTTTAGTACATCTTGCACTATGATTAAACAAGACTTTGAACTGTTCAGTTTATCCAAATCTTTCCATTTAACACAATCATACTTTTCCATTAGCCAAACATTCCAGCTAGCATTCCTATCAGTCTGCCACCTAAACCACCACTTACACAGAAGTACTAAATTTCTCTACTGAAGCATACTAAGGCCTAAACAACCTAACTTCTTGGGCTTACATAACAAACTCCAGGGTTTGAGGTGACATAAATCCCTCCCTCCTCAGAAACATTACCCCAAAAAAAGTCTCTTCTGATCTTTTCTAGCTGCTTGCAAACTCCAACATGAACCTTGTGCAGAGAAAACCAATAAATTGGAAGACTATCCAAAGTAGACTTAATCAAAGACAACCTTCCAGCTTGATTCAGACTATCCCTTTTCCAGCTAGCCAACTTATACTGAAATTTATTAATCAAAGGTTTCCAAAATATGAACTTCCTAGGGCTTAACCAATTTGGCTGCCCCAGGTATGTTAGAGGTCAGCGCCCAACCTTGCATCCAAGCTTATCAGCAAATAAATCCAACTCCTCTCCTGATAAATGACAAGAATATAGTTTGCTTTTCTGAAAATTTATCTTTAAACTAGAGAGCAGCTGAAAGCACTGCAACACTCTTTTAACACCAGAGACCGATTTCAAACTACCATTTAATAACACAATTGTGTCATCAGCAAACTGTAAATGAGAAACAATCCTACCTTCTTTCCCAAATAGCAGTACCTCAAACGATCCCAACTTATTTGCTTTAATTAACATTTTACTAAGTACTTCCCCAGCCATATTGAATAGCATTGGAGACAAAGGATCTCCCTACCTAAGCCCATTTGAAATACTGAATTCCTTAGAAGGACTCTCATTTACTAACACTGAAATCTTAATTGACTTAAATAAGTCCTTCATCCATTTAATCCACTTGCAACCCAAACCTAAGCATTCCATAGTTCTGAAGAGAAATTTCCAATCTACAGTGTCAAAAACTTTCTCAAAATCCAGCTTCAAGATTAGACCTCTATTTCTTGAAGATTTTATAGTATGGTAAACTTCATTTAATGTTCAGTTTAAGGCTGATCATGCGAGAAGCAGGAGTATAAGTTGGCTAAATAAGTTTTATATTAATTATGCAACCAGGGCCAATATGTTAATGAGCTGTGACGTATTGTTGCTTTTCGGATGTCCATATAAGACGCGAGCTTATATGTTGATGACTGATAATCAAGCATGCAGGTTAGTTAAGCATAAATATCTGCGATAGTTGGTTGGTCGATCCTTTATATGAAATTACGTTTTAGTATTATGCTGTACTGACCTGCTTTTGTAGGATATACTGGGTACGTTTGGTATGTAATATACCATAAACTGGTTATTTCATATACAATTAAGAAGAGATAGATTTAGTGTTATTGCACATTAAACTACATCTCAAGAAGGAAACAGATGACTATTTATTGTATGATTTAGTATTATGCTGTTGCTGTTTCTTATGGTAAATGTGAAACTTTCACTCAAATGTAATGGTCATTTTCTATTTATCAAGAAGCTAGCTTCTTCTCCCTTTATCAGCCTTGATGCAACAGACAATCTATACAATGTTGTTGCCTGCAACTATCATCCTTTTACGATGCTTCCCTTGCTGCACAGTGGAAATCACAATGAGGAGAATATTACGATTGTTAGATCCACTAGCTAGAAATATGATTAAGGGTCGTTCGGGACGAAAATTTGAGAATCAGAGATCAAGAAAATACAGAAACTATAATTACAGAAGCAACAATTATAATGCTTTTCTGGTGATTATATATCCTATTAATGATATGTCGAAACTGACAACTTAAAAGACCTCTCCCACAAGCCGCAAGTGTGTGTTAGAACCTTATTCACATTCCCGTTAACCGGGTTGAAATCTCATAATTCAAACTGCCCGTTAGTGCACAACAAAATCAAAAACATTTAAATTATGCAGCATAACTATGTCCTTCTTCTTGCTTTATTATGCTGTAATTCCTTCATTCCCTTTCACAGTAAACTCTTGCAGCTTCTTTTAAATTGCCTTGTACACGTACACAATATTTTTATTTTATTGTATACAAAGGGGCAATTTGAATTATGGGATTTCAACCCCAATTAACAGGAATAAGAATATTGTAACACATTTTTGTATTGAAATCTCGTTACCATTCCAGTAAACCGGGTTGGAATCCCATGAACCAAACACCACCTAAGTTTCTAGCAACATGTAACCAGTTGCAAATGGTTTGCTTAATTGAGCATCAAAGTTCCGTGCTCAGTCCTACAAGACAACCTTATGTGCCAAAGTGAGATCGGGTTTTTATTCTCCAGAAGCTTTTATTTATAACCATATTCATTCTCACCAAGTCGACCAACCTTCTCCATTGCCACCATTTCCAGATTCTGAAGATCACATGGTAGAGCCTTCTTTGCCTCCTTTCCCAGAATCCAATGTCTAAAATTCTATGTTAGGATTGGAGACCGAAAAGAATGAATCCATCGATCCCATTCCCCAACAGGAAACTTATTATGGGATAAGCGAGAATGTAGATATAAATTCTCTCTTTTCAGAGGACATAGGCACTTCCTCCGATTATCAAAATTCTCTGCGGTCATTGGCCTTGGAGATACTCGAGAACATTGAGGAGTAGAACTCGCAGATTTTTTTCCAATCATACAGTGACTTCTCTGCCTCTAACAAATTCCTCCTGGAACCAGAACATGAACATGGCCTCCAATCTCCTCATCAAGGAGGAAGTTTCTCTGCCACCGTTACCATCCGATGTACCATGGGACTTGTATCCGGATACCACATCAAGCTCAGTTGCATCGTTACCATCAGGGTCAGAGTGGAATGTGAATTCGGATGCATCCATTATGCCAGTCAGTAATAATAATATTTTGGACCCCGAAAATCTTCTTCCAAGTTTACCATCCGAAATTTCTTGGAATCTAGACACGGATCGGGTTTCAACTTATACTGGCAATTTCTTCGATGAGCAGAACACATTATCTCATCAGATAATAGATGTTCCTTTTCAAAATACGTCTTTGTTTAATGATAACATGCAGTGAATGCACTTACTGTGAAGCCAGTAAGAACATTCCTTTATGAGTTCATCAACAGGACAGGAAAAGAAAAAGAAGATACCTGACAGCATTTTTTTGACTAATATGAATTATAACATTACAAATGAGTATCCGTTCTAAGAATTTTTCGGGGTGAGAGAGGGTCGAACCGAGGACCTGGTAAGACATGACAATATTTTTATTTGTTCGTTGATGTAACTCGTAAGTTGTCAAAGGTGTTTGTAACTGAATCGAACTTTGGAAAGAAATATGTGTACACAAGATTACAAGTTGATGATTCACATTGTTGAAGAGAAATTACAATCAAATCTTAAGGTTTAATATATTTCTGAGAAATGGCGTGTACTTATAGCTGAATGGATGTCTGAATTCAATTGACAAAAATCCATCAAATTTATGTAAAATTATAGTGAATATCCAAATTCAATTATGATCTTTAAAATAGATATCTATCTAACTAATATGATTTATTTCTCATGAACTCGTTAGATTTGGCCTCAAATATTTTCTCATGAACTTGTGAGAGGAAGGTTTGCGAGTGTCGATATGTGATGGGTGCATTCAGCCGATAACCATTCATCATCCTTCTTATTACGTTTGTACTTTCTCCGCTCCTTCTGTGCGACAAAGCTGCCACCAGTGTTCCCTGCAGAAGCATTTCCATTTCATCCCTATAATTCACTTCTACTTCGGATGGAGCCCTTCGTCTATAGTTTCACTAAGTGACATGACAATTGATATCGATTGTGCATTCTTGCCCACACGGATAAAACATAAAGGGTTTGTATAGTGTGTACCGTGGGCATACATTAAGCACTAATTTTTATGATTTTGGAGTGTTTCTATTGGTGGAATTGGTGTAAATGCGGGGGTCAATCAACATTTATGATTTAAAAACCAACCAAAATTTGACACATCACTTCCTATTGTGTGCCCATGGGCACACCACAGAAAATCCGAACATAAATCTCACAGGAACCGCTCCCTTGTTCAACGTCCGCTATGCAATATCTTTTCTAGTATAAGTAAACTTCGGGTTGTTGATCGAGTAGGATATGCATGCGAATCTTACAACTTCTTCACAATTGATATACGTTCTGCATTCTATCCAAGTAGGATAAAGCACAAATACGACGAGTCCTCACGTTGTGTATTTAGCCTTATTTTCTTGTAGTGCACCCTCCATTCTTCTACGAGTGAGTATTCTATTGTGAAATTTGCGAAGAGCAAGTTAACAACCATTGGAGGCTCTATCATTGTAACGAATCGGATCACTCGTATCACCATAATTGCCTTCGGTGGCGCACAAATGTCAAGTTAAAAAGGGCCGTTAAAACTTGCATAGCTAATGAAAAGCTAATGAAAATCACAATCTTGCATCGGTTATGAAGAGGACTACAAGAAGGAATTCTCGCAGATTTGTTTGTCGACTCAGTGTTATATTTTATATTCGCAACTAAGCATTCCATAGTTCTGAAGAGAAATTTCCAATTTACAGTGTCAAAAACTTTCTCAAAATCCAGCTTCAAGATTAGACCTCTATTTCCTGAAGATTTTATAGTATGGTAAACTTCATTTAATGTTCAGTTTAAGGCTGATCATGCGAGAAGCAGGAGTATAAGTTGGCTAAACAAGTTTTATAATAATTATGCAACCAGGGCCAAGATGTTAATGAGCTGTGACGTATTGTTGCTTTCGGATGTCCAGATAAGACGCGGGCATATATGTTGGTGACTGAAAATCAAGCATGCATGTTAGCACTACAAGAAAACAGGACAAAATCGACCGTCAAAAACGGTCGGTTAAGAGGCAAAACGGTCGGTTAAAATAGTCATAACCAACCACAAGGTATGGTCGGTTTTAGCCTGGTCGGTTATGACTTTTGGTCGGGTTTAACCCTCATAACCGACCAACATAGTGGTCGATTAAGTGCCTGGACATTTTATTCAGATGTGGGGTCACTGTGTACACGTGGCAACACGTGTGCACACGTGTTGCCACTTCACTGAGTCATAACCAACCGAAGGTGGTCGGTTATGTCTATTTTTAAAAAGTTGACTGGAACTCATAACCGACCGTGGTCAAAGTGTGCACATCGGTCGGTTTTATTTCAGAAGCTAACTCAAATGTCATAACCGACCGTCCTAAAACCGACCACCCTCTAAAGGAGACGGTCGCGACCACCCTTTAAAGGAGACGATCGGTTTTATGAAGAAGGTGGTCGATTATGTCCCTTGACGGTCGGTTTTCTGGGATCTGTAATGGGCAAAAGTGGTCATAACCGACCGTAGGTGGTCGGTTATGTCTATTTTAAAAGGTTGACTGGAACTCATAACCGACCGTGGTCAAAGTGTGCACATCGGTCGGTTTTATTTCAGAACCTAACTTAAATATCATAACCGACCGTCCTAAAACCGACCACTTTTTAAAGGAGACGGTCGGTTTTATGAAGAAGGTGTTGGGTTATGTCCCTTGACGGTCGGTTTTCTAGGTTTTGTAATGGTCAAAAGTGGTCGGTTATGCCTGTTTTCGGTCGGTTTTAAGGTCTGATTTTAAAAAAAATTGCAGGTTTTTCTGCAGTCCCTGTATACCAAACCAAATCAATACACAAACCAATCACAAATCCAATCCAATCACAACCAAACAACAATGACAATCATTAAACTATACTACTCAAAATCATTCGTAAAAACTAGTAAATTTCACAATTAAACCATAATAATTAAATCCAACGCAAACATTCACAAACTCCGATAACCGGAGTATTAAACCGTATCATTACATGATTATAATCAATCCTAAATAACCGATAAAGTATCAAACCATCACAACGTATTATATTACATCCGACAAATTAAGTCTTAAAAACCATCCCATAACCATCAAATTAAGTCTTAAAACCGATCAATGTAAACTAATCTGACAAATCAACATCGGACGATCCACCGCCATCACCGCCGCCATCACCGTCACCATCACCGCCGCCGTCATCAAAGTCCTCGTCATTGGAGGTCTCATCCTCGGACGTGTAATCCTTATCGACTTCCATAGCACGCCGATTATTTTCCTAGATACACAAGTTTAATTAAACTAGTTAAAAAGAAGAAACAAAATTTACATGTGAATGAAATAAATAAATAAACAAGAAGGTCAAAAATTATACCTCCGCAACACGAGCTTCCGTCTTTTGAACGATATCTTCAATCAAGGAGCCCACGATATGCACGATCTCGCCACCGATAAGGTTATTTCATTGCAACCTTTGGCTATGATCGGAGGATGGATCCGAGGCCTCGAAAGCGGTACGTGCGAATGTAGCTATCTCCGCTTCGGAAAGTTGGCGAGCAAACCGATTTGGATTAGCACAGATCTCCATAAGCACATTCCTCACGATGGCAAGATATACATTTTCGGGGATGGCTTCACGTTGTCTCGGAGCGGATGAGGATGAGTCGGCTTCATTCCGTGTGGAATCTCGGTACCGTGTAGCAAGTGTAGGCAAGAGATCGGTGACCAGAGCATTGGGGAACCCCACCACATAATTCTTTTTCGGCCTTGTACCTTGGGGGACCTCCAAGGCTTCCATCCACCAATCCCACGGCTCATCCCGATCACCCGTTTGTGTAACCTCCACGGGCATGCGCTCGAGAATGGCATCATGTCGTTCCTACAAATTCATTTAAAACAATTAACGATGCATTTAAAATCAAATAAAAATGCATATAAAATCACATATAAAAATACATTTAAAATCACATAAATACATATAAAATCACATATTAATGATACATTAAAATCACATAAAAATACATATAAAATCACATAAAATGCATTTAAAATCACATGAAAATACATATAAAATCGCATATTAACGATGCATTTAAAATCACATAAAATGCATATAAAATCACATATAAAAATGCATTTAAAATCACATAAATACATATAAAATCACATATTAACGATGCATTTAAAATCACATAGAAATGCATATAAAATCACATGAAAATACATATAAATTCACTTATTAAAGATGCATTTAAAACCACGTAAAAATGCATTTAAAATCACATTTAAAAATGCATTTAAAATCACATAAATACATATAAAATCACATATTAAAGATGCATTTAAAATCACATAAAAATACATATAAAATCACATAAAAATGCATTTAAAATAACATGAAAATACATATAAATTCACTTATTAAAGATGCATTTAAAATCACATAAAATGGTCATAAAATTATATAAAAATTACCGCAATACGCATGGCGGCCGGTGTAGTGTAGACGGGATTTTCCGGATCGGATCTAACTTTCCTATGACATTTATCCCACACCTCGAGTCTCGTCGGCTTTTTCTTATTTTGTTCGTCAAAACCTTTCAAAATACTAAACAACTTATATTAGCACGTCCTAATAATTAGCTGATTATATTAAATATGGTGAACGTGTATGTATGTGTGTGTGATGGAATATAATAATATTACCTCTCGAACTTTATTGAATGACCTTGCACCGGCACTATGCAATCTTTCAACTTGTTGTCGGTTGGCGGATCCAACCGATGACCGGTGTAAGTGTCCTTCGTTCTTCTCCCAATACTCCAAAAGGTCCTTCCAAAAAGGAACGGACCAACAAGGCGGCTTCAAAAACAACTTGCTCACGCCCTCCTCCCTTGCTTTTCGGTCCACCCTCTTCTTAAGCTCGTTCAAAGTCCTTTTTATCGTCACTTTAATGTGATCTTCCACAATTTTTCAAGCCTTTGAACGGCTTTGCCCCTTAAGATGCCTATAATATTTCTAAAATTGCAAAAATAAATAAATAAATAAATGCATCATAAAATCAAGAAATAAATGACAATTACAAAAAAAATTGAATTTTAACTTACTTGAAACTCCTCAACTCTTGCATTCAACCAACCCGGGTGACGTTCTTCGATATCGGTATAAGTGTAACGCCCAAGAGGCCACTTCTCCCGAATCATAGCCAAAAGCGTTTTCTTAGCCGTATCATCTTCAATACTATATTTAAACAAAAGAAAACAATAAACATTAACAATTCACATAACAATATTGAACAATGAACTAAAAATATAAACATATAGGAACAATGCAATTTAAAAACTTTTTAACTTACTGTCCATCGGAGATATTAATGCGATATGGATTCAATGACGGTTTCTCTCCATATATATCACTCGAATGTGATCGAGGTCGCCTTCCTCGCCATTCTCGCTCCTCCGCATTTGTCATGTGCCGAGTCGGATCATTCGGGTCCAAATCTGAATCCGTCGGCTCATCCCGCAAATGCAAATTCCCTCCTTTTCCCTTTGCACCCTTCTTACTCGCGACTTTGGCCTTTCCCTTGGCCTTTGCCTTCCCCTTATCTTTTTCCGGCTCCTTGTCTTTCCCCTTCCCTTTTTTGGCCATCGCCAACACCACAAGACTTATTATAACCAATGTCAACATCCAAGCAAAAAGATCCTAAAATATGCAATAAAAATATATTAGTCAATATGAAAACAAACAAATCGATGAAACGACTTGTATTAGTAAATCACATTACATAAAAATACATTTAAATTCACTTAGAAATACATATAAATTTACATATTAACGATACATTTAAAATCACATAAAAAATGCATATAAAATCACATAAAATGCATATTAAATCACATTACATATAAAACATATGCTAGTAAATCACATTACATGAAAATGATTTTAAAATCACATAAAAAAGCATTTAAAATCACATAAAATGCATATAAAATGCATATAAACGTATCCATTTCACAAATTAACGATAAAAATAAACACAACTAATTAGAGCATTGTTTAATTACGCAAATTAAATCATTAAATCAACTTAATCTATATATACAACAAATTAAAGTTCCAAACTCACATATAAAGTGCAATATTTATCCATTTTTGAGTACGGATCATGTTTACAAGAGCAAACCCCTACAAATTAACCCTAAAAATATATTTATACTTCTAGTTAAACGTAAACAAACCGACAAAAAACCTAAAATTTATACTTATACATATATTCAATAAATTGACAAAACCGACGAATCTTTTACATGCAAAATTTTACATGAAAACTGAAAAATCATATGAATCTCAATTGGAAGTGAAAAAATTCAATTTAAGTGAGAATCATACATTAACAAACACAAAAAAACAAATTACTAACTTCGAATCATATATACACACACATAAAATACATACACGTACACACTTATATAATCGAGTAAAAAAAAGTACATAATCGAGTGAAAACCTTACATCGAGAGTGAAACCGGAAGCAAAGAGAGATGATTTGCGGGTATTTCGTGGATTAAACGCCATTGATTTGTTTTAGTGTATATTTGAGAGAGAGAGAATAAAGAGAATAGAGAGATAGAGAAAGAAGAAAGAATGAACGGGTTTTTTTATTTATAACAGACTTAAAACGGTGTCATTTTTTAAAAATTACACATCAGCAAAACAGTGTCGTTTTTTTCAGTAAAACCGACCACTGGTGGATGGTCGGTTTTATGTGTGCCACGTCATCGATACGGTGTCGTTTAGTTGGCATATAACCGACCACTGACGTCGGTCGGTTTTAAGGTGACCAAATCGACGTTGGTCGGTTATGTTCGGTCGGTTTTACCCTGTTTTCTTGTAGTGTAGTTAAGCATAAATATCTGCAATAGTTGATTGGTCGATCCTTTATATGAAACTACGTTTTAGTATATGCTGTACTTCTAAATTCTTTTTCCCCAGACCTGCTTTTGCGGGATATACTGGGTACGTTTGGGATGTAGTATAACATAAACTGGTTATTTCATATACAATTAGGAAAAGATAGATTTAGTGTTATTGCAAATAAAACTATTTTCATCTCAAGAAGGAAACAGATGACTATATATTTGTATGATGTAGTATTATGTTGTTGTTGTTTCTTATGGTAAATATGAAACTTTCACTCAAATGTAATGGTCATTTTCTATTTATCAAGAAGCTAGCTTCTTCGCCCTTTCTCAGCCTTGATGCAAGAGACAATTTATACAATGTTGTTGCCTGCAACTATCATCCATCTACGACGCTTCCCTTGCTGCACAGTGGAAATCACAATGAGGAGGACATTAAGATTGTTAGATCCACTAGCTAGCAATATGATTAAGGGTCGTTCAGGACGAAAATTTGAGAATCAGAGATCAAGAAAATACAGAAGCTGCAATTACAGAACTTCTGATGGGCCTTAACTACATTTCATGGTTTGGTAAGATTTTCTGGTAAAGCTAGGCAATAATTATTATAAGATGTAATTGTATTTGTTGTTAATGCATATAAAAGAAATGTATGCATAGTTGTTTCATGCAACTATCATCCATCTACGATGCTACCCTTGCTGCACAGTGGAGAATATTACGATTGTTAGATCCACTAGCTAGCAATATGATTAAGGGTCATTAGGGACGAAAATTTGAGAATCAGAGATAAGAAGAGACAGAAGCTGCAATTACAGAACTTCTAATGGGCCTTAACTAGGCAACAATTATAATGCTTTGCTGGTGATTATATTTCCTACTAATGCTAGGCAACTCAAAAGACCTCTCCCACAAGCCTATGTTCTTGAATAATTTATGATGGTAAAATATCTTAAGTGTGCACAAGGGTGTCGGTACAAGGTGGAGCCGAGGACCAGTGACATGTTATTACAATTTACAATCACACCATTGTCTTTCTAAATTAAAATTGAAAAAGATACCAAATACTTAGGTGAATCTGTCGCCCTTTGATTTGAATACCATATGGGCTGTGGCCCAACTGAAATCTATACTTAAACCTAAAGATTGGGCCTTTTAACGATTGAAATTTGATCTTTTTCATACATTTTTTACAATTCAAGAACTGGGCTTGCAAAAAATCTCAGGTATTTCAAGTACATGGCCTTTTATTTTAGGCCCATCACAAATTACACAGGCTTTATCATGCTGTAAAATTTTAGGCTCATCAACTTCTTTTCTTCCAATTAGCAAAAAAAAAAGAAACTTCTTCTCTTCCTCGTGATAGAGTAGTACTACATGTATAAAATTTTGTTTACAAAAATTTATAAAATAATATGGTACATAATGTGTGATGTTTAAATTGATTGTTGATTTAAATGCAGGGGCCCATTTCAATCAATGTCTACCACTATTCATTTTGTAAAAAAATTGTATACAATTTTGTTAATATAGCATTATTCATTTTATTACGATATACTCCTTCGTCCCATTTTAGTTGTCACATTTGGATTTGTGTCTGTCAAATTGACTTAAGTTTGACCGAAGTTTATTAACAATTTATAATTGATCAAAATAAAAAAATTATATCATCGGAAAATAGATTTAATCTACTTTAATATATAATTTTCAGTTTTTTCAAACAATATAAGAGTAATGTTTAATCTTTGATCAAAAAAGGGTCAATTTGACTTCTATAAAAGGAAATGTGACGACTAAAATGGGACGGAGGGACTAGATGCATCTTGGATTATGAGATTTCTAACCGGGAATAACTCAGTTAACGAGAATGAAAATAAGATTCTAATACATTTTTGTATTGATATCTCATTTCAATGTAAACAGGGTTTGAATCCCGTAGACCAAACCCACCCACTGTTCTAACTTTCTGGCAACATGTAACCAGTAGCAAATGGTTTGCTTAATTGAGTTTCGCAGTTCCGTGCTCAGTCCTACAAGACAACCTTATGAGCTGAAGTGAGATCGCGTTTGTATTCTCCAGAAGTTTAACGTTCTCAACAAGTTGACTTGCTTAACTAGGACATAAAACATGTGTAAAAACCGTCTGATATTCTTTAGGAGCAAGTCTTTAGGATTTATATCTCGTAAGATTTCGGTAGTCGAAGGGTTATTCATCACATCTTTGCTAATATCTGCTACAATTTACTTAGAACCAAAAACGATCTTTCTCTGCCAACAAAACGAGATATGAGGCCAAAAAACACTACGGTTCACTTTGCACTAGACTTTGGGGGATCAGTAGATGTAAACGACGCGACTGTAAAAAGGAGCAGTTGAATTTAATTTGCAGTTTAAGGCTGATCATGCGAGAAGCAGGAGTGTAATTTGGCTAAACAAGTTTGTTCATAATTATGCAACCACTGTTAATATGCTTATCAGCTGCGACGTATTGTTGCTTTTCGGATCCCCAGATAAGACGCGGGCATACATGTTGAAGACTCAAAATCAAGCATGCAATTTAGTTAACCATAGATATTTGTGATATTTGGTTGGTCGATCCTATATATGTCACTACTATGTTTTAGTATTATGCTGTCTTTCAATTTTTTTATCTGACACAGTATTAGTTTCATACTCGTACATTCAGCAAAGCAGCAGGAGCATTAAGCTTCTGGAACATACAACCAGGTAGAAATCGAGCCTCTCAGAGCAAGAAGATGAGCAGTTCGATTAGCTGATCGTTTAACAAAGACTGGAGACACATTTCTCAACTCAGACATCAGAATGTAGTTCATCAACTTGTTCGTTACAAATGACTAACCATGCAATCAGCACTTGGAAAAACTAGTAAGAAAATTTGGATACTACATAACATCATTTTAAGAAAATAAAATTACAAAAACGAGCTGCTGCTCTGCTACTTATGATATTCGAATCAAATATTACAGCCCCTGCAGATTTTAGCATAAACAGATTCCAGTAGATACTGTTTTGTCAAAACAATGCATTTTAAGAAAAACCTTCTTCCTTTTGTTTTTGGAATTTTTTTAAAATTATACAACTTTCAGATTATTTTGAAGAATCTGGTACAGTAGAGTAAACAAAATCCAAATGTAGACGCTTGCAGAGGTTATATATAGATTACACATGCTCCATTGTTTATCAAGTATTCAAGTCAAGTTCATCAGCTAGTCTAAAACAATTTCAACAAAGTATAAGCTTCTGCATTCATCTTGTCTTTTTAGAAATCAAGGTATTCTTTCTGTCACCTTTGGTTTATATTATGGATTAAATAGAATTGCATTTTTCGAGAAAACCAGTAAATATTTTAAGATTTCGATTTGAATACTTGTTTCTGTGGTGATTATATTTTTTTTTCTCGTGCAAATTTATACGCATATGTTGTCCTTTCCGACCGCATATGAAATTGGTCGGTAACTTCCGACCGCTCTTAGTCGGTCGGTTACAACATTTTCGGTCACGGTGTTATACATAAATGCGTTTTTATGTTTTTATGGCATTTTATGTTTTGGGAAGAATTTGAGTAGAGGTTATGGAAGAACGTGGAAATGAGGGAATGACAGTCGGTGAAACTGCTGGAAATAATGTGAGTGAGACAAGCAACAGAGCAAACACATCTTCAGGTGATGAAACAATTCAGACAAGGAACAACAGAAAAAGGAAAGAACCTGAAGGGAGTTGTAGTGAACCACTCGACGATGGTGAAGATGAATCTAATGTTCCGAAGAAAAAAAGATTTACTTGGACAACTAAAATGCATCAAAAATTCTTGGATGCCATTGCACAACTAGGGGAAGACAGTAAGCTCACTTGCTACTATTATTTTTTAGTTCTTACATGTCTTCACTGTACTCCCTCACACACAAACTCACTGTCTAAGGCTGTGCAATTGGTTTGTAACCATACAGTTTTTCATACTTGTACAGGGGCTTTTCCGAAGAAAATAGTAGAAGTCATGGATGAACCAGGACTTACAAGAGAAAATGTTGCAAGCCATTTGCAGGTATTTTATTGAATTTTCATCAAATCTTACTGATATGCTAAAGAATTTATTGCATTAAGAGTAAGAAATTTATGATTTAATTAAAATTCCTAATTAATTATTACACATTAGTGAAAATCTGTGTCATAAATATCTAATCTTACATTAACAATTCAAGATAATATATGACATAAATATTTATACATGTGCAATAAATCTCGTATCATAATCAACTACTCCGAATCCCTCTCTTCATACTCCATGTTATATATATTTCATGCAATTTTGTGGTCTCTTCAAAATTCTGAGTCTTTCTTCAGTTTGAGTTCTGTTCTTTACTTCATCAATCTTTCTAGTAGTAGTTTTTAGTTTTTCACACTCACATTTCCTATTTGCCATTTCTCATGTATATGTTCCTTCCGAGCTCCAGATAGTTTCACCAAAACATATTCAATTCTTTCATTTTACAATGCATTTCCTTCAAGATGACTGATATTAGTTGAAATTGTGCAGAAATATCGTCTACACTTGAGAAAATCGCAAGAGGAAAGGGATTATTTGGGCACATCTCAACTTGCATCAAATAACTATTTTCCCGTATCTACTTCCATTCGTTCCTCACTTTACGGAATAAGAACGGGAATTGGTGCCACCAGTGTGCGTCTAGCTCCGCCATCTTACTCGGCCTTTGATGTATCCTCTTTGTCAGCTCAATATAGCCAAAGGACTGAGGCCAATAAAAGCTTTCAAGATTATGGTCACGAGGAGAGAAATATGTTGAACACTTTCATTAAGACGCCATGTAGTAGCACTTCTGATTCTCATGCAACAAGTTCCAGCAGTACTAATTGTGCATTCATGGGACTACGAATTGCAGATGATGGAAAATCACTTTCGTTTGGCGGCTTGGACAGTGTTGTTTCGACAAGAAATTATTCAACAAAGGCACTTCCTTCGATTTTTGCCCAACCTTCTCCATTGCCGCCCTTTCCAGATTCTGAAGATCACATGGTAGAGCCTTCTTTGCCTCCTTTCCCAGAATCCAATGTCGAAAAGTCTATGCCAGGAGTGGAGACCGAAAAGAATGAATCCATCAATCTCATTCCCCAACAGGAAACTTATTATGGGACAAGCGGGAATGTAGATATAAATTCTCTCTTTTCAGAGGACATAGGCACTTCCTCCGATTATCAAAATTCTCTGCGGTCATTGGCCTTGGAGATACTCGAGAACATTGAGGCACAGAACACGCAGATTTCTTCCAATCATACAGTGACTTCTCTGCCTCTAACAAATTCCTCGTGGAACCAGAACATGAACATGGCCTCCAATCTCCTCATCAACGAGGAAGTTTCTCTGCCACCGTTACCATCCGAGGTACCATGGGACTTGTATCCGGATACCACCACATCAAGCTCAGTTCCCCCGTTACCATCAGGGTCCGAGTGGAATGTGAATCCGGATGCATCCATTATGCCAGTCAGTAACAATAATATTCCGGACCCCGAAAATCTTCTTCCAAGTTTACCGTCCGAAATTTCTTGGAATCTAGACACGGATCCTGTTTCAACTTATACTGGCAATTTCTTCGATGAGCAGAACACATTATCTGATCAGATAATAGATGTTGCTTTTCAAAATCCGTCTTTGTTTCATGCTAACATGCAGTGAATGGACTTACTGTGCAGCCAGTAAGAACATTCCTTTATGACTTCATGAACAGGACAGGAAAAGAAAAAGAAGATACATGACTGCATTTTTTGACAAATATGGATTATAGCCTTACAAATGAGTATCTGTTCTAAAAATTTCTCGGGGTAAGAGAGGGTCGAACCCACCACCTGGTACGACATGACTGTATTTTTATTTGTTCGTTGATGTAACTTGTAAGTTGTCAAAAGTGTTTGTAACTGAATCGAACCTTGGAAAGAAACATGTGTATACAAGTTGATTCACATTGTTGAAGAGAAACATATAATCAAATTTTAAGGTTTAATATATTTCTAAGAAGAGTAGTGCTAGGTACCCCAAATTTATACCCCAAATTTTATAACAAATGATTTGGCATACATGTGGCAAATTTTGATTTGGGGGCGCATATTTAGTACGTGTGGTCCATATTATTATTAGAAAACTTACAAGCTACAAGCTTGACACATCAGCATTTGGGGAAAATTTGGGAAAAATATTTGGGATCTTTAGCATTTTCCTTCTAAGAAATGGTGTGTACTTATAGTTGAATGGATGTCTGAATTCGATTGACAAAAATCTATCAAATTTATGTAAAATTATAGCGAATATCCAAATTCAATTCTGATCTTTAAAATAAATATCTATCTAATTAATATGATTTATTTCTCATGAACTCGTCAGATTTGGCCTCAATTATTTTCTCATGAACTTGTGAGAGGAAGGTTTGCGAGTGTCGACAGACGACAATGCTAGAAGAGTGTGATATTGAAGATAGTGATGATGGAAGAGTCTTGATATATGATGGGTGCATTCAGCCGATAACCATTCATCATGCTTCTTATTACGTTTGTACTTTCTCCGCTCCTTCTGTGCGACAAAGCTGCCACCAGCATTTCCATTTCACCCCATTATTCACTTCTACGTCGGAGGATGGAACCCTTCGTCTATAGTTTCACTAAGTGTGGAGCTTGTAGCTGCGACACAAATGGCTTCTACCATCAGTGTGAGACTTGAGACATGACAATTGATATCGATTGTGCATTCTTGCCCACACGGATAAAACATAAAGGGTCTGTATAGTGTGTGCCATGTGCACACATTAAGCACTAATTTTTATGATTTTGGAGTGTTTCTATTGGTGGAATTAGTGTAAATATAGGAGGTCAATCAACATTCATGATTTAAAAATCAACCAACAAATCACTTCCTATTGTGTGCCCATGGGCACACCACAGAAAATCCGAACATATATCTCCCACGCACCCCTCCCTTGTTCAACGTCCGCTATCCAGTATCTTTTCTAGTGTAAGTAAGCTTCGGGTTGTTGATCGAGTGGGATATGCATGCAAATCTTGCAACTTCTTCACAATTGATATACATTATGCATTCTATCCAAGTAGGACAAAGCACAAATACGACAAGTTCTCACGTTGTGTATTTAGCCTTATTTTCTTGTAGTGCACCCTCCATTCTTCTACGAGGGAGTATTCTACTGTGAAATTTGCAGAGCAAGTTAACAACCAATGGTGGCTCTATCATTGTGACGAATCGGATCACTCATATCACCATAATTGCCTCCAGTGGCACACAACTGTCAAGTTAAAAAGGGCCGTTAAAACTTGCATAGATAATGAAAATCACACCCTTGCACTGGTTATGAAGAGGACTACAAGAAGGAATTATCGCAGGTTTGTTTGTCGAGCATGTAACAAGGGCTACAGATATAGTTTCTTTTTAGAAAGTCAAGCTTGTGGATTTCTGCTCTGCCACAAGTGTGTCATGACCAGTAACAAGTTAAAGTATTACAGGTTTGAGAACTTCCATAAACTGTATTCTATTCCATCTTCAGAAATCAAACTATTATCCAAGTCTAGCAATGAAAATCCCAGAGGTACAAAATTGGTTTCCAAAATAGTCACAAATTGTAAGTATCAGACTTCTATTTGTTAAATTAAAATAGATTTACGCATATTCACCCATAACACCAATTAAATTATTTGATACCGTCAGGTCAGTCACATCATTTTATAACAATTTTTTGTAGTGTGTTTGGCATTACTCAGCCATAAAAATACTACCTTTTGGGCTTTTGCTTTTGCAGTTGCAAACTGATTTCTAAGTTAGTCTGGTGGGCTTTAGTTTGAAGTTGCTTTATTAGCGCTTCTACATATACTAATTTATATTATACAATTATATTAAAAACGAAATATTAAAAGTTTTGTTGTTTGTTATTGATCACTCAATCCAGAGCCGTCGCATCAAACTGATGAGAACCGTTTGATATAATCTTAAAAATTATTCCTACCAACAATATATTAAAATTATAATTTTAAATATAAAATGATAAAAATAACCGTATTTCATTGTAAAATTATTATATTAGGGATATAAGGTTCGAATCCTAAAAAAATATATTAAAATTATACTTTATAATATATAATAATGAAAATAACTGTGTCATCGCACCGCTTATATACTAATATAATTGTCCGTTTATAAAAGAAATAATAACTATTTTACAAGACCTAATGGTTGCCGAGTGCAGTTTCAGAATTGCAAAATGCAGTTTGGCATTGCCATTTTTTGTGCAAAATCGTGAACAGTGTTTTGTTTATTCTAGTTTTAGTTTTATGTGCAATACTTGAACTTAATCGATTAGTGATATTTTACATCGGTCCTTTCCTCGTGCAAGGAGAATCGGCATGATACTCCACGGGGAAAAGGAGTATCATCCTAATACTCGTATGGAGCATCAAGTTGTTATTTTGGTCAACTTAAAATTTTGATGGGTATTTTGGGTAATGGTTATTTAAATATAGTTATTTAGGGATTTCACCATATCACTAATTTATATTAATATATACTAAAACAAGCACTTTTTCTCTATATGTAGAATAAAAAAAATAATGTATTTATATATGATTCAGATATTCTTTTAATTTAGTTAAATAAAATGATAATAAAAATTTATATGAGAAACTCTGAATCGTTGATAAAAATAGAATTAATAGTATTAGAATAAGAATTAATATAATAATTCTAATGCTATGGTATTTTACAAATAGATATAGAATGAAAAATATGATGTAATTGTATATAGTGATTTGTAGTTAATGTATATAAAAAACGTATATACATTTAAAGTCTAATAAGAAAAAAACTAACTCTCTCTTGCTTTTTAAGTAACTGAAAAGACTTACTGATGTTAAAACAATCTGCATGCAGTACACTAGTATATATATGACTACTAAAGAGCCCCCTAAGTGCTGTCATAAAAGCCCCCAAAGACTTAATTCATCTCCCCAAGCAAACGTTTAAACTCCCTAGAAGAATCTGATAACTTTTCCATTAGCCTAAGTTAACATAATGACCCTATAAAAACAGTAATTACTCCTAAAGCCCTGTAAAATTCTATATCTATAATCTTACTAAATAAGCTCACATCCCAATATAAATGCCACACTTCTAAATTTATTACCCTTTAAATTTGCATGCATGACAAAACAAATTAACTTCGGACTCCAGTTATCTCCAACCTTTTTAAAAAAGCACCCCTTCTTGCATTTGCATCTGCCACTCCATTCCATTCTCTGTTGATATGCTTCAACTGAACTGTTAAAATCTTACAATTCCATAACATATCCTGAAGAGCAGCTATATCAGTCTGATTAACCAACAACTCATTGTCTATAAGAACTAGTATATGATTTTGCCTCCAACTACTATCCTTCAAAATCTTGAGCAAAGTTTCCAAAGCAAAATATTCCACTTCAAAAATATTAGTAGCTGCTGAGGGACCAACAAATTGCATCAATGCTTCCCCCATTACTGACTGAATAACTCCACCAATGCCTTCTACCATTCCACCCTTTGAATCTTTTCTTAAACAGCCATCAATGAAAGCAATAATATCAAAATTCTCACTATAAATTATATTCCACCAAAAGTCTTTCTCACTTGCAGTGACAACACCAACTGGATTGCTAGTCCACCATTGAGTTCTCTGCTTACTTAGAATCCCATTTGCTAAATTTCATTCCAGAGCTCTGCTTTGGACCAGGAAGCACACTTGATTTAAGTTCAGGAAGCTGTTATAGAAAAGACACTTATTTCTATGCAGCCAAATAGTCCAAATTGTCGACACAAGAACAGTGGTCCAAACTTGCTCAATATTAGCTTGAGGGAACAAAGTTCTGGATCTCCACATAGATTCCAAATCCTCTATATATACTTTTGAAGTTATACCCCACCAACTAAGGATAAAGACCCATACTTTTCTTGAAAGAGTGCATTTCCAGAACAGATGATCAAAAGATTCATCTTCCAAAGCACAAAACAAACAAAGCTTGGAGCCTTCAAAATTACTGATTCAATCAGCCAACCATACCTTAGTTGGAACTATGTGGGAATGAACTTTCCATAAAAACAACTTAACTGATTCAGGTACCTTACATTTCCAAATAACTTCACATAATTTATTAGTAGAGATCACTCCTTCATTAATCATATCATACGCTGCTTTACAATTAAACTTGTTACCCAAAGGAACCCAGATTAACACATATTTTTTACTAATCAACTGAATAGAATCCATAATCTTACCTAACTCCAACAACTCATCCAATTCCCAATTTCTTAATTTCCTAATCTAGAAGACTTCACCCTCCCTGTTATAGAAATCCCATATAACCTTGAAAACTCTAATTTCTTGTGTTTTAACTCAGAAATACTATAGAGTCTATTAAATTTCTCCAACAATGTCTTATCTTGATACCATAAATCTTCCCAGAACAATGCAGATTCACCATCAAACACCTCTTATTTAGGCTACCTGGACCCAATAAACCTAAATTAGATAACTTGCCAACTGCTTTTAGTACATCTTGCACTATGATTGAACAAGACTTTGAATTGTTCAGTTTATCCAAATCTTTCCATTTAACACAATCATACTTTTCCCTTAGCCAAACATTCCAGCTAGCATTCCTATCAGTCTGCCACCTAAACCACCACTTACACAGAAGTACTAAATTTCTCTACTGAAGCATACTAAGGCCTAAACAACCTAACTTCTTGGGCTTACATAACAAACTCCAGGGTTTGAGGTGACATAAATCCCTCCCTCCTCAGAAACATTACCCCAAAAAAAGTCTCTTCTGATCTTTTCTAGCTGCTTGCAAACTCCAACATGAACCTTGTGCAGAGAAAACCAATAAATTGGAAGACTATCCAAGTAGACTTAATCAAAGACAACCTTCCAGCTTGATTCAGACTATCCCTTTTCCAGCTAGCCAACTTATACTGAAATTTATTAATCAAAGGTTTCCAAAATATGAACTTCCTAGGGCTTAACCAATTTGGCTGCCCCAGGTATGTTAGAGGTCAGCACCCAACCTTGCATCCAAGCTTATCAGCAAATAAATCCAACTCCTCTCCTGATAAATGACAGAATATAGTTTGCTTTTCTGAAAATTTATCTTTAAACTAGAGAGCAGCTGAAAGCACTGCAACACTCTTTTAACACCAGAGACCGATTTCAAACTACCATTTAATAACACAATTGTGTCATCAGCAAACTGTAAATGAGAAACAATCCTACCTTCTTTCCCAAATAACAGTACCCTCAAACGATCCCAACTTATTTGCTTTAATTAACATTTTACTAAGTACTTCCCCAGCCATATTGAATAGCATTGGAGACAAAGGATCTCCCTACCTAAGCCCATTTGAAATACTGAATTCCTTAGAAGGACTCTCATTTACTAACACTGAAATCTTAATTGACTTAAATAAGTCCTTCATCCATTTAATCCACTTGCAACCCAAACCTAAGCATTCCATAGTTCTGAAGAGAAATTTCCAATTTACAGTGTCAAAAACTTTCTCAAAATCCAGCTTCAAGATTAGACCTCTATTTCCTGAAGATTTTATAGTATGGTAAACTTCATTTAATGTTCAGTTTAAGGCTGATCATGCGAGAAGTAGGAGTACAAGTTGGCTAAATAAGTTTTATATTAATTATGCAACCAGGGCCAATATGTTAATGAGCTGTGACGTATTGTTGCTTTTCGGATGTCCAGATAAGACGCGAGCTTATATGTTGATGACTGATAATCAAGCATGCAGGTTAGTTAAGCATAAATATCTGCGATAGTTGGTTGGTCGATCCTTTATATGAAATTACGTTTTTGTATTATGCTGTACTGACCTGCTTTTGCAGGATATACTGGGTACGTTTGGTATGTAATATACCATAAACTGGTTATTTCATATACAATTAAGAAGAGATAGATTTAGTGTTATTGCACATTAAACTACATCTCAAGAAGGAAACAGATGACTATTTATTGTATGATTTAGTATTATGCTGTTGCTGTTTCTTATGGTAAATGTGAAACTTTCACTCAAATGTAATGGTCATTTTCTATTTATCAAGAAGCTAGCTTCTTCTCCCTTTATCAGCCTTGATGCAACAGACAATCTATACAATGTTGTTGCCTGCAACTATCATCCTTTTACGACGCTTCCCTTGCTGCACAGTGGAAATCACAATGAGGAGAATATTACGATTGTTAGATCCACTAGCTAGAAATATGATTAAGGGTCGTTCGGGACGAAAATTTGAGAATCAGAGATCAAGAAAATACAGAAACTATAATTACAGAAGCAACAATTATAATGCTTTTCTGGTGATTATATATCCTATTAATGATATGTCGAAACCTACAACTTAAAAGACCTCTCCCACAAGCCGCAAGTGTGTGTTAGAACCTTATTCACATTCCCGTTAACCGGGTTGAAATCTCATAATTCAAACTGCCCGTTAGTGCACAACAAAATCAAAAACATTTAAATTATGCAGCATAACTATGTCCTTCTTCATGCTTTATTATGCTGCAATTCCTTCATTCCCTTTCACAGTAAACTCTTGCAGCTTCTTTTAAATTGCCTTGTACACGTACACAATATTTTTATTTTGTTGTATACAAAGGGGCAATTTGAATTATGGGATTTCAACCCCAATTAACAGGAATAAGAATATTGTAACACATTTTTGTATTGAAATCTCGTTACCATTCCAGTAAACCGGGTTGGAATCCCATGAACTAAACACCACCTAAGTTTCTGGAAACATGTAACTAGTTGCAAATGGTTTGCTTAATTGAGCATCAAAGTTCCGTGCTCAGTCCTACAAGACAACCTTATGTGCCAAAGTGAGATCGGGTTTGTATTCTCCAGAAGCTTTTATTTATAACCATATTCATTCTCACCAAGTCGACCAACCTTCTCCATTGCCACCATTTCCAGATTCTGAAGATCACATGGTAGAGCCTTCTTTGCCTCCTTTCCCAGAATCCAATGTCTAAAATTCTATGTTAGGATTGGAGACCAAAAAGAATGAATCCATCGATCCCATTCCCCAACAGGAAACTTATTATGGGATAAGCGGGAATGTAGATATAAATTCTCTCTTTTCAGAGGACATAGGCACTTCCTCCGATTATCAAAATTCTCTGCGGTCATTGGCCTTGGAGATACTCGAGAACATTGAGGAGTAGAACTCGCAGATTTTTTTCCAATCATACAGTGACTTCTCTGCCTCTAACAAATTCCTCCTGGAACCAGAACATGAACATGGCCTCCAATCTCCTCATCAAGGAGGAAGTTTTTCTGCCACCGTTACCATCTGAGGTACCATGGGACTTGTATCCGGATACCACATCAAGCTCAGTTGCCCCGTTACCATCAGGGTCAGAGTGGAATGTGAATCCGGATGCATCCATTATGCCAGTCAGTAATAATAATATTTTGGACCCCGAAAATCTTCTTCCAAGTTTACCATCCGAAATTTCTTGGAATCTAGACACAGATCCGGTTTCAACTTATACTGGCAATTTCTTCGATGAGCAGAACACATTATTTCATCAGATAATAGATGTTCCTTTTCAAAATACGGTCTTTGTTTAATGATAACATGCAGTGAATGGACTTACTGTGAAGCCAGTAAGAACATTCCTTTATGAGTTCATCAACAGGACAGGAAAAGAAAAAGAAGATACCTGACAGCATTTTTTTGACTAATATGAATTATAACCTTACAAATGAGTATCCGTTCTAAGAATTTTTCGGGGTGAGAGAGGGTCGAACCGAGGACCTGGTAAGACATGACAATATTTTTATTTGTTCGTTGATGTAACTCGTAAGTTGTCAAAGGTGTTTGTAACTGAATCGAACTTGGAAAGAAATATGTGTACACAAGATTACAAGTTGATGATTCACATTGTTGAAGAGAAATTACAATCAAATCTTAAGGTTTAATATATTTCTGAGAAATGGCGTGTACTTATAGTTGAATGGATGTCTGAATTCAATTGACCAAAAATCCATCAAATTTATGTAAAATTATAGTGAATATCCAAATTCAATTCTGATCTTTAAAATAGATATCTATCTAATTAATATGATTTATTTCTCATGAACTCGTTAGATTTGGCCTCAAATATTTTCTCATGAACTTGTGAGAGGAAGGTTTGCGAGTGTCGATATGTGATGGGTGCATTCAGCCGATAACCATTCATCATCCTTCTTATTACGTTTGTACTTTCTCCGCTCCTTCTGTGCGACAAAGCTGCCACCAGTGTTCCCTGCAGAAGCATTTCCATTTCACCCCTATAATTCACTTCTACTTCGGATGGAGCCCTTCGTCTATAGTTCCACTAAGTGACATGACAATTGATATCGATTGTGTATTCTTGCCCACACGGATAAAACATAAAGGGTTTGTATAGTGTGTACCATGGGCATACATTAAGCACTAATTTTTATGATTTTGGAGTGTTTCTATTGGTGGAATTGGTGTAAATGCGGGGGTCAATCAACATTTATGATTTAAAAACCAACCAAAATTTGACACATCACTTCCTATTATGTGCCCATGGGCACACCACAGAAAATCCGAACATAAATCTCACAGGAACCGCTCCCTTGTTCAACGTCCGCTATGCAATATCTTTTCTAGTATAAGTAAACTTCGGGTTGTTGATCGAGTAGATTATGCATGCGAATCTTACAACTTCTTCACAATTGATATACGTTCTGCATTCTATCCAAGTAGGACAAAGCACAAATACGACGAGTCCTCACGTTGTGTATTTAGCCTTATTTTCTTGTAGTGCACCCTCCATTCTTCTACGAGTGAGTATACTATTGTGAAATTTGCGAAGAGCAAGTTAACAACCATTGGAGGCTCTATCATTGTAACGAATCGGATCACTCGTATCACCATAATTGCCTTCGGTGGCGCACAAATGTCAAGTTAAAAAGGGCCGTTAAAACTTGCATAGCTAATGAAAAGCTAATGAAAATCACAATCTTGCATCGGTTATGAAGAGGACTACAAGAAGGAATTCTCGCAGGTTTGTTTGTCGACTCAGTGTTATATTTTATATTCGCAACTAAGCATTCCATAGTTCTGAAGACAAATTTCCAATTTACAGTGTCAAAAACTTTCTCAAAAATCCAGCTTCAAGATTAGACCTCTATTTCCTGAAGATTTTATAGTATGGTAAACTTCATTTAATGTTCAGTTTAAGGCTGATCATGCGAGAAGCAGAGTATAAGTTGGCTAAACAAGTTTTATAATAATTATGCAACCAGGGCCAAGATGTTAATGAGCTGTGACGTATTGTTGCTTTCGGATGTCCAGATAAGACGCGGGCATATATGTTTGGTGACTGAAAATCAAGCATGCATGTTAGCACTACAAGAAAACAGGACAAAATCGACCGTCAAAAACGGTCGGGTTAAGAGGCAAAACGGTCGGTTAAAATAGTCATAACCAACCACAAGGTATGGTCGGTTTTAGCCTGGTCGGTTATGACTTTCGTCGGGTTTAAACCCTCATAACCGACCAACATAGTGGTCGATTAAGTGCCTGGACATTTTATTCAGATGTGGGGTCACTGTGTACACGTGGCAACACGTGTGCACACGTGTTGCCACTTCACTGAGTCATAACCAACCGAAGGTGGTCCGGTTATGTCTATTTTTAAAAAGTTGACTGGAACTCATAACCGACCGTGGTCAAAGTGTGCACATCGTCGGTTTATTTCAGAAGCTAACTCAAATGTCATAACCGACCGTCCTAAAACCGACCACCCTCTAAAGGAGACGGTCGCGACCACCCTTTAAAGGAGACGGTCGGTTTTATGAAGAAGGTGGGTCGGTTATGTCCCTTGACGGTCGGTTTTCTGGGATCTGTAATGGGCAAAAGTGGTCATAACCGACCGTAGGTGGTCGGTTATGTCTATTTAAAAGGTTGACTGGAACTCATAACCGACCGTGGTCAAAGTGTGCACATCGGTCGGTTTTATTTCAGAACCTAACTTAAATGTCATAACCGACCGTCCTAAAACCGACCACTTTTTAAAGGAGACGGTCGGTTTTATGAAGAAGGTGTTGGGTTATGTCCCTTGACGGTCGGTTTTCTAGGTTTTGTAATGGTCAAAAGTGGTCGGTTATGCCTGTTTTCGGTCGGTTTTAAGGTCTGATTTTAAAAAAATTGCAGGTTTTCTGCAGTCCCTGTATACCAAACCAAATCAATACACAAACCAATCACAAATCCATCCAATCACAACCAAACAACAATGACAATCATTAAACTATACTACTCAAAATCATTCGCAAAAACTAGTAAATTTCACAATTAAACCATAATAATTAAATCCAACGCAAACATTCACAAACTCCGATAACCGGAGTATTAAACCGTATCATTACATGATTATAATCAATCCTAAATAACCGACAAAGTATCAAACCATCACAACGTATTATATTACATCCGACAAATTAAGTCTTAAAAAACCATCCCATAACCATCAAATTAAGTCTTAAAACCGATCAATGTAAACTAATCTGACAAATCAACATCGGACGATCCACCGCCATCACCGCCGCCATCACCGTCGCCATCACCGCCGCCGTCATCAAAGTCCTCGTCATTGGAGGTCTCATCCTCGGACGTGTAATCCTTATCGACTTCCATAGCACGCCGATTATTTTCCTAGATACACAAGTTTAATTAAACTAGTTAAAAAGAAGAAACAAAATTTACATGTGAATGAAACAAATAAATAAACAAGAAGGTCAAAAATTATACCTCCGCAACACGAGCTTCCGTCTTTTGAACGATATCTTCAATCAAGGAGCCCACGATATGCACGATCTCGCCACCGATAAGGTTATTTCATTGCAACCTTTGGCTAGGATCGGAGGATGGATCCGAGGCCTCGAAAGCGGTACGTGCGAATATAGCTATCTCCGCTTCGGAAAGTTGGCGAGCAAACCGATTTGGATTAGCACGGATCTCCATAAGCACATTCGTCACGATGGCAAGATATACATTGTCGGGGATGGCTTCACGTTGTCTCGGAGCGGATGAGGATGAGTCGGCTTCATTCTGTGTGGAATCTCGGTACCGCGTAGCAAGTGTAGGCAAGAGATCGGTGACCCGAGCATTGGGGAACCCCACCACATAATTCTTTTTCGGCCTTGTACCTTGGGGGACCTCCAAGGCTTCCATCCACCAATCCCACGGCTCATCCCGATCACCCGTTTGTGTAACCTCCACGGGCATGCGCTCGAGAATGGCATCATATCGTTCCTACAAATTCATTTAAAACAATTAACGATGCATTTAAAATCAAATAAAAATATATATAAAATCACATATAAAAATGCATTTAAAATCACATAAATACATATAAAATCACATATTAACGATACATTAAAATCACATAAAAATACATATAAAATCACATAAAAATGCATTTAAAATCACATGAAAATACATATAAAATCACATATTAACGATGCATTTAAAATCACATAAAAATGCATATAAAATCACATATAAAAATGCATTTAAAATCACATAAATACATATAAAATCACATATTAACGATGCATTTAAAATCACATAGAAATGCATATAAAATCACATGAAAATACATATAAATTCACTTATTAAAGATGCATTTAAAACCACGTAAAAATGCATTTAAAATCACATATAAAAAATGCATTTAAAATCACATAAATACATATAAAATCACATATTAAAGATGCATTTAAAAATCACATAAAAATGCATATAAAATCACATAAAAATGCATTTAAAATAACATGAAAATACATATAAATTCACTTATTAAAGATGCATTTAAAATCACATAAAATGGTCATAAAATTATATAAAAATTACCGCAATACGCATGGCGGCCGGTGTAGTGTAGACGGGATTTTCCGGATCGGATCTAACTTCCTATGACATTTATCCCACACCCTCGAGTCTCGTCGGCTTTTTCTTATTTTGTTCGTCAAAACCTTTCAAAATACTAAACAACTTATATTAGCACGTCCTAATAATTAGCTGATTATATTAAATATGGTGAACGTGTATGTATGTGTGTGTGATGGAATATAATAATATTACCTCTCGAACTTTATTGAATGACCTTGCACCGGCACTATGCAATCTTTCAACTTGTTGTCGGTTGGCGGATCCAACCGATGACCGGTGGAAGTGTCCTTCGTTCTTCTCCCAATACTCCAAAAGGTCCTTCCAAAAAGGAACGGACCAACAAGGCGGCTTCAAAAACAACTTGCTCACGCCCTCCTCCCTTGCTTTTCGGTCCACCCTCTTCTTACTTGCGACTTTGGCCTTTCCCTTGGCCTTTGCCTTCCCCTTATCTTTTTCCGGCTCCTTGTCTTTCCCCTTCCCTTTTTTGGCCATCGCCAACACCACAAGACTTATTATAACCAATGTCAACATCCAAGCAAAAGATCCTAAAATATGCAATAAAAATATATTAGTCAATATGAAAACAAACAAATCGATGAAACGACTTGCATTAGTAAATCACATTACATAAAAATGCATTTAAATTCACTTAGAAATACATATAAATTTACATATTAACGATACATTTAAAATCACATAAAAAATGCATATAAAATCACATAAAATGCATATTAAATCACATTACATATAAAACATATGCTAGTAAATCACATTACATGAAAATGATTTTAAAATCACATAAAAAAGCATTTAAAATCACATAAAATGCATATAAAATGCATATAAACGTATCCATTTCACAAATTAACGATAAAAATAAACACAACTAATTAGAGCATTGTTTAATTACGCAAATTAAATCATTAAATCAACTTAATCTATATATACAACAAATTAAAGTTCCAAACTCACATATAAAGTGCAATATTTATCCATTTTTGAGTACGGATCATGTTTACAAAGAGCAAACCCCTACAAATTAACCCTAAAAATACATTTATACTTCTAGTTAAACGTAAACAACCGACAAAAACCTAAATTTATACTTATACATATATTCAACAAATTGACAAAACCGACGAATCTTTTACATGCAAAATTTTACATGAAAACTGAAAAATCATATGAACCTCAATTGGAAGTGAAAAATTCAATTTAAGTGAGAATCATACATTAACAAACACAAAAAAACAAATTACTAACTTCGAATCATATATACACACACATAAAATACATACACATACACACTTATATAATCGGTAAAAAAAAGTACATAATCGAGTGAAAACCTTACATCGAGAGTGAAACCGGAAGCAAAGAGAGATGATTTGGCGGGTATTTCATGGATTAAACGCCATTGATTGTTTTAGTGTATATTTGAGAGAGAGAGAATAAAGAGAATAGAGAGATAGAGAAAGAAGAAAGAATGAACGGGTTTTTATTTATAACAGACTTAAAACGGTGTCGTTTTTAAAAAATTACACATCAGCAAAACAGTGTCGTTTTTTCAGTAAAACCGACCACTGGTGGATGGTCGGTTTTATGTGTGCCACGTCATTGATACGGTGTCGTTTAGTTGGCATATAACCGACCACTGACGTCGGTCGGTTTTAAGGTGACCAAATCGACGTTGGTCGGTTATGTTCGGTCGGTTTTACCCTGTTTTCTTGTAGTGTAGTTAAGCATAAATATCTACAATAGTTGATTGGTCCGATCCTTTATATGAAACTACGTTTTAGTATATGTTGTACTTCTAAATTCTTTTTCCCCAGACCCTGCTTTTGCGGGATATACTGGGTACGTTTGGGATGTAGTATAACATAAACTGGTTATTTCATATACAATTAGGAAAAGATAGATTTAGTGTTATTGCAAATAAAACTATTTTCATCTCAAGAAGGAAACAGATGACTATATATTTGTATGATGTAGTATTATGTTGTTGTTGTTTCTTATGGTAAATATGAAACTTTCACTCAAATGTAATGGTCATTTTCTATTTATCAAGAAGCTAGCTTCTTCGCCCTTTCTCAGCCTTGATGCAAGAGACAATCTATACAATGTTGTTGCCTGCAACTATCATCCATCTACGACGCTTCCCTTGCTGCACAGTGGAAATCACAATGAGGAGGACATTAAGATTGTTAGATCCACTAGCTAACAATATGATTAAGGGTCGTTCAGGACGAAAATTTGAGAATCAGAGATCAAGAAAATACAGAAGCTGCAATTACAGAACTTCTGATGGGCCTTAACTACATTTCATGGTTTGGTAAGATTTTCTGGTAAAGCTAGGCAATAATTATTATAAGATGTAATTGTATTTGTTGTTAATGCATATAAAAGAAATGTATGCATAGTTGTTTCCTGCAACTATCATCCATCTACGATGCTACCCTTGCTGCACAGTGGAGAATATTACGATTGTTAGATCCACTAGCTAGCAATATGATTAAGGGTCATTAGGGACGAAAATTTGAGAATCAGAGATAAGAAGAGACAGAAGCTGCAATTACAGAACTTCTAATGGGCCTTAACTAGGCAACAATTATAATGCTTTGCTGGTGATTATATTTCCTACTAATGCTAGGCAACTCAAAAGACCTCTCCCACAAGCCTATGTTCTTGAATAATTTATGATGGTAAAATATCTTAAGTGTGCACAAGGGTGTCGGTACAAGGTGGAGCCGAGGACCAGTGACATGTTATTACAATTTACAATCACACCATTGTCTTTCTAAAATTAAAATTGGAAAAGATACCAAATACTTAGGTGAATCTGTCGCCCTTTGATTTGAATACCATATGGGTTGTGGCCCAACTGAAATCTATACTTAAACCTAAAGATTGGGCCTTTTAACGATTGAAATTTGATCTTTTTCATACATTTTTTACAATTCAAGAACTGGGCTTGCAAAAGCCCAGATTATTGGTGTATGTGTTTGTAAAAAATCTCAGGTATTTCAAGTACATGGCCTTTTATTTTAGGCCCATCACAAATTACACAGGCGTTATCATGCTGTCAAATTTTAGGCTCATCAACTTCTTTCTTCCAATTAGCAAAAAAAAAGAAACTTCTTCTCTTCCTGATAGAGTAGTACTACATGTATAAAATTTTGTTTACAAAAATTTATAAAATAATATGGTACATAATGTGGGATGTTTAAATTGATTGTGATTTAAATGCAGGGGCCCATTTCAATCATATCAACCACTATTCATTTTGTAAAAAAATTTGTATACATTTTGTTAATATAGCATTATTCATTTTATTACGATATACTCCTTCGTCCCATTTTAGTTGTCACATTTGGATTTGTGCCTGTCAAATTGACTTAAGTTGACCGAAGTTTATTAACAATTTATAATTAATCAAAATAAAAAAATTATATCATCGGAAAATAGATTTAATCTACTTTAATATATAATTTTCAGTTTTTTGAAACAATATAAGAGTAATGTTTAATCTTTGATCAAAAAAGGGTCATTTGACTTCTATAAAAGGAAATGTGACGACTAAAATGGGACGGAGGGACTAGATGCATCTTGGATTATGAGATTTCAAACCGGGAATAACTTAGTTAACGAGAATGAAAATAAGATTCTAATACATTTTTGTATTGATATCTCATTTCAATGTAAACAGGGTTTGAATCCCGTAGACCAAACCCACCCACTGTTCTAACTTTCTGGCAACATGTAACCAGTAGCAAATGGTTTGCTTAATTGAGTTTCGCAGTTCCGTGCTCAGTCCTACAAGACAACCTTATGAGCTGAAGTGAGATCGCGTTGTATTCTCCAGAAGTTTAACGTTCTCAACAAGTTGACTTGCTTAACTAGGACATAAAACATTGTGTAAAAACCGTCTGATATTCTTTAGGAGCAAGTCTTTAGGATTTATATCTCGTAAGATTTCGGTAGTCGAAGGGTTATTCATCACATCTTTGCTAATATCTGCTACAATTTACTTAGAACCAAAAACGATCTTTCTCTGCCAACAAAACGAGATATGAGGCCAAAAAACACTACGGTTCACTTTGCACTAGACTTTGGGGGATCAGTAGATGTAAACGACGCGACTGTAAGAAGGAGCAGTTGAATTTAATTTGCAGTTTAAGGCTGATCATGCGAGAAGCAGGAGTGTAATTTGGCTAAACAAGTTTGTTCATAATTATGCAACCACTGTTAATATGCTTATCAGCTGCGACGTATTGTTGCTTTTCGGATCCCCAGATAAGACGCGGGCATACATGTTGAAGACCAAAATCAAGCATGCAATTTAGTTAACCATAGATATTTGTGATATTTGGTTGGTCGATCCTATATATGTCACTACTATGTTTTAGTATTATGCTGTCTTTCAATTTTTTTATCTGACACAGTATTAGTTTCATACTCGTACTTCAGCAAAGCAGCAGGAGCATTAAGCTTCTGGAACATACAACCAGGTAGAAATCGAGCCTCTCAGAGCAAGAAGATGAGCAGTTCGATTAGCTGATCGTTTAACAAAGACTGGAGACACATTTCTCAACTCAGACATCAGAATGTAGTTCATCAACTTGTTCGTTACAAATGACTAACCATGCAATCAGCACTTGGAAAACTAGTAAGAAAATTTGGATACTACATAACATCATTTTAAGAAAATAAAATTACAAAAACGAGCTGCTGCTCTGCTACTTATGATATTCGAATCAAATATTACAGCCCCTGCAGATTTTAGCATAAACAGATTCCAGTAGATACTGTTTTGGTCAAAACAATGCATTTTAAGAAAAACCTCCTTTTGTTTTTGGAATTTTTTAAAATTATACAACTTTCAGATTATTTTGAAGAATCTGGTAGAGGAGAGTAAAACAAAATCCAAATGTAGACGCTTGCAGAGGTTATATATAGATTACACATGCTCCATTGTTTATCAAGTATTCAAGTCAAGTTCATCAGCTAGTCTAAAACAATTTCAACAAAGTATAAGCTTCTGCATTCATCTTGTCTTTTTAGAAATCAAGGTATTCTTTCTGTCACCTTTGGTATATATTATGGATTAAATAGAATTGCATTTTTCGAGAAAACCAGTAAATATTTTAAGATTTCGATTTGAATACTTGTTTCTGTGGTGATTATATTTTTTTTTCTCGTGCAAATTTATACGCATATGTTGTCCTTTCCGACCGCATATGAAATTGGTCGGTAACTTCCGACCGCTCTTAGTCGGTCGGTTACAACATTTTCGGTCACGGTGTTATACATAAATGCGTTTTTATGTTTTTATGGCATTTTATGTTTTGGGGAAGAATTTGAGTAGAGGTTATGGAAGAACGTGGAAATGAGGGAATGACAGTCGGTGAAAACAATTCAGACAAGGAACAACAGAAAAAGGAAAGAACCTGAAGGGGAGTTGTAGTGAACCACTCGACGATGGTGAAGATGAATCTAATGTTTCCGAAGAAAAAAAAGATTTACTTGGACAACTAAAAATGCATCAAAAATTCTTGGATGCCATTGCACAACTAGGGGGAAGACAGTAAGCTCACTTGCTACTATTATTTTTTAGTTCTTACATGTCTTCACTGTACTCCCTCACACACAAACTCACTGTCTAAGGCTGTGCAATTGGTTGTAACCATACAGTTTTTCATACTTGTACAGGGGCTTTTCCGAAGAAAATAGTAGAAGTCATGGGATGAACCAGACTTACAAGAGAAAATGTTGCAAGCATTTGCAGGTATTTTATTGAATTTTCATCAAATCTTACTGATATGCTAAAGAATTTATTGCATTAAGAGTAAGAAATTTATGATTTAATTAAAATTCGTAATTAATTATTACACATTAGTGAAAATCTGTGTCATAAATATCTAATCTTACATTAACAATTCAAGATAATATATGACATAAATATTTATACATGTGCAATAAATCTCGTATCATAATCAACTACTCCGAATCCCTCTCTTCATACTCCATGTTATATATATTTCATGCAATTTTGTGGGTCTCTTCAAAATTCTGAGTCTTTCTTCAGTTTGAGTTCTGTTCTTTACTTCATCAATCTTTCTAGTAGTAGTTTTTAGTTTTTCACACTCACATTTCCTATTTGCCATTTCTCATGTATATGTTCCTTCCGAGCTCCAGATAGTTTCACCAAAACATATTCAATTCTTTCATTTTACAATGCATTTCCTTCAAGATGACTGATATTAGTTGAAATTGTGCAGAAATATCGTCTACACTTGAGAAAATCGCAAGAGGAAAGGGATTATTTGGGCACATCTCAACTTGCATCAAATAACTATTTTCCCGTATCTACTTCCATTCGTTCCTCACTTTACGGAATAAGAACGGGAATTGGTGCCACCAGTGTGCGTCTAGCTCCGCCATCTTACTCGGCCTTTGATGTATCCTCTTTGTCAGCTCAATATAGCCAAAGGACTGAGGCCAATAAAAGCTTTCAAGATTATGGTCACGAGGAGAGAAATATGTTGAACACTTTCATTAAGACGCCATGTAGTAGCACTTCTGATTCTCATGCAACAAGTTCCAGCAGTACTAATTGTGCATTCATGGGACTACGAATTGCAGATGATGGAAAATCACTTTCGTTTGGCGGCTTGGACAGTGTTGTTTCGACAAGAAATTATTCAACAAAGGCACTTCCTTCGATTTTTGCCAAACCTTCTCCATTGCCACCATTTCCAGATTCTGAAGATCACATGGTAGAGCCTTCTTTGCCTCCTTTCCCAGAATTCAATGTCGAAAATTCTATGCCAGGAGTGGAGACCGAAAAGAATGAATCCATCAATCTCATTCCCCAACAGGACACTTATAATGGGACAAGCGGGAATGTAGATATAAATTCTCTCTTTTCAGAGGACATAGGCACTTCCTCCGATTATCAAAATTCTCTGCGGTCATTGGCCTTGAAGATACTCGAGAACATTGAGGCACAGAACACGCAGATTTCTTCCAATCATACAGTGACTTCTCTGCCTCTAACAAATTCCTCGTGGAACCAGAACATGAACATTGCCTCCAATCTCCTAATCAACGAGGAAGTTTCTCTGCCACCGTTACCATCCGAGGTACCATGGGACTTGTATCCGGATACCACCACATCAAGCTCAGTTCCCCCGTTACCATCAGGGTCAGAGTGGAATGTGAATCCGGATGCATCCATTATGCCAGTCAGTAACAATACTATTCCGGACCCCGTAAATCTTCTTCCAAGTTTACCGTCCGAAATTTCTTGGAATCTAGACAGGGATCCGGTTTCAACTTATACTGGCAATTTCTTCGATGAGCAGAACACATTATCTTATCAGATAATAGATGTTGATTTTTCGAAATCCGTCTTTGTTTAATGATAACATGCAGTGAATGGACTTACTGTGCAGCCAGTAAGAACATTCCTTTATGACTTCATGAACAGGACAGGAAAAGAAAAAGAAGATACATGACTGCATTTTTTGACAAATATGGATTATAGCCTTACAAATGAGTATCTGTTCTAAAAATTTCTCGGGGTAATAGAGGGTCGAACCCACCACCTGGTACGACATGACTGTATTTTATTTGTTCGTTGATGTAACTTGTAAGTTGTCAAAAGTGTTTGTAACTGAATCGAACCTTGGAAAGAAACATGTGTATACAAGTTGATTCACATTGTTGAAGAGAAACATATAATCAAATTTTAAGGTTTAATATATTTCTAAGAAGAGTAGTGCTAGGTGCCCCAAATTTATACCCCAAATTTTATAACAAATGATTTGGCATACATGTGGCAGATTTTGATTTGGGGGCGCATATTTATGTACGTGTGGTCCATATTATTATTAGGAAACTTACAAGCTACGAGCTTGACACATCAGCATTTGGGGAAAATTTGGGGAAAGTATTTGGGATCTTTAGCATTTTCTTCTAAGAAATGGTGTGTACTTATAGTTGAATGGATGTCTGAATTCGATTGACAAAAATCTATCAAATTTATGTAAAATTATAGCGAATATCCAAATTCAATTATGATCTTTAAAATAGATATCTATCTGATTAATATAATTTATTTCTCATTAACTCGTCAGATTTGGCCTCAATTATTTTCTCATGAACTTGTGAGAGGAAGGTTTGCGAGTGTCGACAGACGACAATGCTAGAAGAGTGTGATATTGAAGATAGTGATGATGGAAGAGTCTTGATATGTGATGGGTGCATTCACCCGATAACCATTCATCATGCTTCTACTTCGTTTCCTGCAGAAGCATTTCCATTTCACCCCCATAATTCACTTCTACTTCGGAGGATGGAACCCTTCGTCTATAGTTTCACCAAGTGTGGAGCTTGTAGTTGCGACACAAATGGCTTCTACTATCAGTGTGAGACTTGTGACATGACAATTGATATCGATTGTGCATTCTTGCCCACACGGATAAAACATAAAGGGTTTGTATAGTGTGTGCCATGTGCACACATTAAGCACTAATTTTTATGATTTTGGAGTGTTTCTATTGGTGGAATTAGTGTAAATATAGGAGGTCAATCAACATTCATGATTTAAAAATCAACCAACAAATCACTTCCTATTGTGTGCCCATGGGCACACCACAGAAAATCCGAACATATATCTCCCACGCACCCCTCCCTTGTTCAACGTCCGCTATCCAGTATCTTTTCTAGTGTAAGTAAGCTTCGGGTTGTTGATCGAGTGGGATATGCATGCAAATCTTGCAACTTCTTCACAATTGATATACATTATGCATTCTATCCAAGTAGGACAAAGCTCAAATACGACAAGTTCTCACGTTGTGTATTTAGCCTTATTTTCTTGTAGTGCACCCAACATTCTTCTACGAGGGAGTATTCTACTGTGAAATTTGCAGAGCAAGTTAACAACCAATGGTGGCTCTATCATTGTGACGAATCGGATCACTCGTATCACCATAATTGCCTCCAGTGGCACACAACTGTCAAGTTAAAAAGGGCCGTTAAAACTTGCATAGATAATGAAAATCACACCCTTGCACTGGTTATGAAGAGGACTACAAGAAGGAATTCTCGCAGGTTTGTTTGTCGAGCATGTAACAAGGGCTACAGATATAGTTTCTTTTTAGAAAGTCAAGCTTGTGGATTTCTGCTCTGCCACAAGTGTGTCATGACCAATAACAAGTTAAAGTATTACAGGTTTGAGAACTTCCATAAACTGTATTCTATTCCATCTTCAGAAATCAAACTATTATCCAAGTCTAGCAATGAAAATCCCAGAGGTACAAAATTGGTTTCCAAAATAGTCACAAATTGTAAGTATCAGACTTCTATTTGTTAAATTAAAATAGATTTATGCATATTCACCCATAACACCAATTAAATTATTTGATACCGTCAGGTCAGTCACATCATTTTATAACAATTTTTTGTAGTGTGTTTGGCATTACTCAGCCATAAAAATACTACCTTTTGGGCTTTTGCTTTTGCAGTTGCAAACTGATTTCTAAGTTAGTCCGGTGGGCTTTAGTTTGAAGTTGCTTTATTAGCGCTTCTACATATACTAATTTATATTATACAATTATATTAAAAACGAAATATTAAAAGTTTTGTTGTTGGTTATTGATCACTCAATCCAGAGCCGTCGCATCAAACTGATGAGAACCGTTTAATATAATCTTAAAAATTATTCGTACCAACAATATATTAAAATTATAATTTTAAATATAAAATGATAAAAATAACCGTATTTCATTGTAAAATTATTATATTAGGGATATAAGGTTCGAATCCTAAAAAAATATATTAAAATTATATTTTATAATATATAATAATAAAAATAACTGTGTCATCGCACCGCTTATATACTAATATAATTGTCCGTTTATAAAAGAAATAATAACTGTTTTACAAGACCTAATGGTTGCCGAGTGCAGTTCAGAATTGTAAAATGCAGTTTGGCATTGCCATTTTTTGTGCAAAATCGTGAACAGTGTTTTGTTTATTCTAGTTTTATGTGCAATACTTGAACTTAATCGATTAGTGATATTTTACATCGGTCCTTTCCTCGTGCAAGGAGTATCGGCATGATACTCCACGGGGAAAAAGGAGTATCATCCTAATACTCGTATGGAGCATCAAGTTGTTATTTTGGTCAACTTAAAATTTTGATGGGTATTTTGGGTAATGGTTATTTAAATATAGTTATTTACGGATTTCACCATATCACTAATTTATATTAATCTATACTAAAACAAGCACTTTTTCTCTACCATAATTTATATGTAGAATAAAAAAAATAATGTATTTATATATGATTCAGATATTCTTTTAATTTAGTTAAATAAAATGATAATAAAAATTTATATGAGAAACTCTGAATCGTTGATAAAAATAGAATTAATAGTATTAGAATAAGGATTAATATAATAATTCTAATGCTATGGTATTTTACAAATAGATATAGAATGAAAAATATGATGTAATTGTATATAGTGATTTGTAGTTAATGTATATAAAAAACGTATATACATTTAAAGTCTAATAAGAAAAAAACTAACTCTCTCTTGCTTTTTAAGTAACTGAAAAGACTTACTGATGTTAAAACAATCTGCATGCAGTACACTAGTATATATATGACTACTAAAGAGCCCCCTAAGTGCTGTCATAAAAGCCCCCAAAGACTTAATTCATCTCCCCAAGCAAACGTTTAAACTCCCTAGAAGAATCTGATAACTTTTCCATTAGCCTAAGTTAACATAATGACCCTATAAAAACAGTAATTACTCCTAAAGCCCTGTAAAATTCTATATCTATAATCTTACTAAATAAGCTCACATCCCAATATAAATGCCACACTTCTAAATTTATTACCCTTTAAATTTGCATGCATGACAAAACAAATTAACTTCGGACTCCAGTTATCTCCAACCTTTTTAAAAAAGCACCCCTTCTTGCATTTGCATCTGCCACTCCATTCCATTCTCTGTTGATATGCTTCAACTGAACTGTTAAAATCTTACAATTCCATAACCTATCCTGAAGAGCAGCTATATCAGTCTGATTAACCAACAACTCATTGTCTATAAGAACTAGTATATGATTTTGCCTCCAACTACTATCCTTCAAAATCTTGAGCAAAGTTTCCAAAGCAAAATATTCCACTTCAAAAACATTAGTAGCTGCTGAGGGACCAACAAATTGCATCAATGCTTCCCCCATTACTGACTGAATAACTCCACCAATGCCTTCTACCATTCCACCCTTTGAATCTTTTCTTAAACAGCCATCAATGAAAGCAATAATATCAAAATTCTCACTATAAATTATATTCCACCAAAAGTCTTTCTCACTTGCAGTGACAACACCAACTGGATTGCTAGTCCACCATTGAGTTCTCTGCTTACTTAGAATCCCATTTGCTAAATTTCATTCCAGAGCTCTGCTTTGGACCAGGAAGCACACTTGATTTAAGTTCAGGAAGCTGTTATAGAAAAGACACTTATTTCTATGCAGCCAAATAGTCCAAATTGTCGACACAAGAACAGTGGTCTAAACTTGCTCAATATTAGCTTGAGGGAACAAAGTTCTGGATCTCCACATAGATTCTAAATCCTCTATATATACTTTTGAAGTTATACCCCATCAACTAAGAACAAAGACCCATACTTTTCTTGAAAGAGTGCATTTCCAGAACAGATGATCAAAAGATTCATCTTCCAAAGCACAAAACAAACAAAGCTTGGAGCCTTCAAAATTACTGATTCAATCAGCCAACCATACCTTAGTTGGAACTATGTGGGAATGAACTTTCCATAAAAATAACTTAACTGATTCAGGTACCTTACATTTCCAAATAACTTCACATAATTTATTAGTAGAGATCACTCCTTCATTAATCATATCATACGCTGCTTTACAATTAAACTTGTTACCCAAAGGAACCCAGATTAACACATATTTTTTACTAATCAACTGAATAGAATCCATAATCTTACCTAACTCCAACAACTCATCCAATTCCCAATTTCTTAATTTCCTAATCTAGAAGACTTCACCCTCCCTGTTATAGAAATCCCATATAACCTTGAAAACTCTAATTTCCTTGTGTTTTAACTCAGAAATACTATAGAGTCTATTAAATTTCTCCAACAATATCTTATCTTGATACCATAAATCTTCCCAGAACAATGCAGATTCACCATCAAACACCTCTTATTTAGGCTACCTGGACCCAATAAACCTAAATTAGATAACTTGGCAACTGCTTTTAGTACATCTTGCACTATGATTGAACAAGACTTTGAACTGTTCAGTTTATCCAAATCTTTCCAATTAACACAATCATACTTTTCCCTTAGCCAAACATTCCAGCTAGCATTCCTATCAGTCTGCCACCTAAACCACCACTTACACAGAAGTACTAAATTTCTCTACTGAAGCATACTAAGGCCTAAACAACCTAACTTCTTGGGCTTACATAACAAACTCCAGGGTTTGAGGTGACATAAATCCCTCCCTCCTCAGAAACATTACCCCAAAAAAAGTCTCTTCTGATCTTTTCTAGCTGCTTGCAAACTCCAACATGAACCTTGTGCAGAGAAAACCAATAAATTGGAAGACTATCCAAAGTAGACTTAATCAAAGACAACCTTCCAGCTTGATTCAGACTATCCCTTTTCCAGCTAGCCAACTTATACTGAAATTTATTAATCAAAGGTTTCCAAAATATGAACTTCCTAGGGCTTAACCAATTTGGCTGCCCCAGGTATGTTAGAGGTCAGCGCCCAACCTTGCATCCAAGCTTATCAGCAAATAAATCCAACTCCTCTCCTGATAAATGACAAGAATATAGTTTGCTTTTCTGAAAATTTATCTTTAAACTAGAGAGCAGCTGAAAGCACTGCAACACTCTTTTAACACCAGAGACCGATTTCAAACTACCATTTAATAACACAATTGTGTCATCAGCAAACTGTAAATGAGAAACAATCCTACCTTCTTTCCCAAATAGCAGTACCTCAAACGATCCCAACTTATTTGCTTTAATTAACATTTTACTAAGTACTTCCCCAGCCATATTGAATAGCATTGGAGACAAAGGATCTCCCTACCTAAGCCCATTTGAAATACTGAATTCCTTAGAAGGACTCTCATTTACTAACACTGAAATCTTAATTGACTTAAATAAGTCCTTCATCCATTTAATCCACTTGCAACCCAAACCTAAGCATTCCATAGTTCTGTAGAGAAATTTCCAATTTACAGTGTCAAAAACTTTCTCAAAATCCAGCTTCAAGATTAGACCTCTATTTCCTGAAGATTTTATAGTATGATAAACTTCATTTAATATTCAGTTTAAGGCTGATCATGCGAGAAGCAGGAGTATAAGTTGGCTAAATAAGTTTTATATTAATTATGCAACCAGGGCCAATATGTTAATGAGCTGTGACGTATTGTTGCTTTTCAGATGTCCAGATAAGACGCGAGCTTATATGTTGATGACTGATAATCAAGCATGCAGGTTAGTTAAGCATAAATATCTGCGATAGTTGGTTGGTGGATCCTTTATATGAAATTACGTTTTAGTATTATGCTGTACTGACCTGCTTTTGCAGGATATACTGGGTACGTTTGGTATGTAATATACCATAAACTGGTTATTTTATATACAATTAAGAAGAGATAGATTTAGTGTTATTGCACATTAAACTACATCTCAAGAAGGAAACAAATGACTATTTATTGTATGATTTAGTATTATGCTGTTGCTGTTTCTTATGGTAAATGTGAAACTTTCACTCAAATGTAATGGTCATTTTCTATTTATCAAGAAGCCAACTTCTTCTCCCTTTATCAGCCTTGATGCAACAGACAATCTATACAATGTTGTTGCCTCCAACTATCATCCTTTTACGACGCTTCCCTTGCTGCACAGTGGAAATCACAATGAGGAGAATATTACGATTGTTAGATCCACTAGCTAGAAATATGATTAAGGGTCGTTCGGGACGAAAATTTGAGAATCAGAGATCAAGAAAATACAGAAGCTATAATTACAGAAGCAACAATTATAATGCTTTTCTGGTGATTATATATCCTATTAATGATATGTCGAAACCTACAACTTAAAAGACCTCTCCCACAAGCCGCAAGTGTGTGTTAGAACCTTATTCATATTCCCGTTAACCGGGTTGAAATCTCATAATTCAAACTGCCCGTTAGTGCACAACAAAATCAAAAACATTTAAAGTATGCAGCATAACTATGTCCTCCTTCATGCTTTATTATGCTGCAATTCCTTCATTCCCTTTCATAGTAAACTCTTGCAGCTTCTTTTAAATTGCCTTGTACACGTACACAATATTTTTATTTTGTTGTATACAAAGGGGCAATTTGAATTATGGGATTTCAACCCCAATTAACAGGAATAAGAATATTGTAACACATTTTTATATTGAAATCTCGTTACCATTCCAGTAAACCGGGTTGGAATCCCATGAACCAAACACCACCTAAGTTTCTGGCAACATGTAACCAGTTGCAAATGGTTTGCTTAAATGAGCATCAAAGTTCCGTGCTCAGTCCTACAAGACAACCTTATGTGCCAAAGTGAGATCGGGTTTGTATTCTCCAAAAGCTTTTATTTATAACCATATTCATTCTCACCAAGTCGACCAACCTTCTCCATTGCCACCATTTCCAGATTCTGAAGATCACATGGTAGAGCCTTCTTTGCCTCCTTTCCCAGAATCCAATGTCTAAAATTCTATGTCAGGACTGGAGACCGAAAAGAATGAATCCATCGATCCCATTCCCCAACAGGAAACTTATTATGGGACAAGCGGGAATGTAGATATAAATTCTCTCTTTTCAGAGGACATAGGCACTTCCTCCGATTATCAAAATTCTCTGCGGTCATTGGCCTTGGAGATACTCGAGAACATTGAGGAGTAGAACTCGCAGATTTTTTTCCAATCATACAGTGACTTCTCTGCCTCTAACAAATTCCTCCTGGAACCAGAACATGAACATGGCCTCCAATCTCCTCATCAAGGAGGAAGTTTCTCTGCCACCGTTACCATCCGAGGTACCATGGGACTTGTATCCGGATACCACATCAAGCTCAGTTGCCCCGTTACCATCAGGGTCAGAGTGGAATGTGAATCCGGATGCATACATTATGCCACTCAGTAATAATAATATTTCGGACCCCGAAAATCTTCTTCCAAGTTTACCATCTGAAATTTCTTGGAATCTAGACACGGATCCGGTTTAAACTTATACTGGCAATTTCTTCGATGAGCAGAACACATTATCTCATCAGATAATAGATGTTCCTTTTCAAAATACGTCTTTGTTTAATGATAACATGCAGTGAATGGACTTACTGTGAAGCCAGTAAGAACATTCCTTAATGAGTTCATCAACAGGACAGGAAAAGAAAAAGAAGATACCTGACAGCATTTTTTTTGACTAATATGAATTATAACCTTACAAATGAGTATCCGTTCTAAGAATTTTTCGGGGTGAGAGAGGGTCGAACCGAGGACCTGGTAAGACATGACAATATTTTTATTTGTTCGTTGATGTAACTCGTAAGTTGTCAAAGGTGTTTGTAACTGAATCGAACTTTGGAAAGAAATATGTGTACACAAGATTACAAGTTGATGATTCACATTGTTGAAGAGAAATTACAATCAAATCTTAAGGTTTAATATATTTCTGAGAAATGGCGTGTACTTATAGTTGAATGGATGTCTGAATTCAATTGACAAAAATCCATCAAATTTATGTAAAATTATAGTGAATATCCAAATTCAATTCTGATCTTTAAAATAGATATCTATCTAATTAATATGATTTATTTCTCATGAACTCGTTAGATTTGGCCTCAAATATTTTCTCATGAACTTGTGAGAGGAAGGTTTGCGAGTGTCGATATGTGATGGGTGCATTCAGCCGATAACCATTCATCATCCTTCTTATTACGTTTGTACTTTCTCCGCTTCTTCTGTGCGACAAAGCTGCCACCAGTGTTCCCTGCAGAAGCATTTCCATTTCACCCCTATAATTCACTTCTACTTCGGATGGAGCCCTTCGTCTATAGTTTCACTAAGTGACATGACAATTGATATCGATTGTGCATTCTTGCCCACACGGATAAAACATAAAGGGTTTGTATAGTGTGTACCATGGGCATACATTAAGCACTAATTTTTATGATTTTGGAGTGTTTCTATTGGTGGAATTGGTGTAAATGCGGGGGTCAATCAACATTTATGATTTAAAAACAAACCAAAATTTGACACATCACTTCCTATTGTGTGCCCATGGGCACACCACAGAAAATCCGAATATAAATCTCACAGGAACCGCTCCCTTGTTCAACGTCCGCTATGCAATATCTTTTCTAGTATAAGTAAACTTCGGGTTGTTGATCGAGTAGGATATACATGCGAATCTTACAACTTCTTCACAATTGATATACGTTCTGCATTCTATCCAAGTAGGACAAAGCACAAATACGACGAGTCCTCACGTTGTGTATTTAGCCTTATTTTCTTGTAGTGCACCCTCCATTCTTCTACGAGTGAGTATTCTATTGTGAAATTTGCGAAGAGCAAGTTAACAACCATTGGAGGCTCTATCATTGTAACGAATCGGATCACTCGTATCACCATAATTGCCTTCGGTGGCGCACAAATGTCAAGTTAAAAAGGGCCATTAAAACTTGCATAGCTAATGAAAAGCTAATGAAAATCACAATCTTGCATCGGTTATGAAGAGGACTACAAGAAGGAATTCTCGCAGGTTTGTTTGTCGACTCAGTGTTATATTTTATATTCACAACTAAGCATTCCATAGTTCTGAAGAGAAATTTCCAATTTACAGTGTCAAAAACTTTCTCAAAATCCAGCTTCAAGATTAGACCTCTATTTCCTGAAGATTTTATAGTATGGTAAACTTCATTTAATGTTCAGTTTAAGGCTGATCATGCGAGAAGCAGGAGTATAAGTTGGCTAAACAAGTTTTATAATAATTATGCAACCAGGGCCAAGATGTTAATGAGCTGGGACGTATTGTTGCTTTCGGATGTCCAGATAAGACGCGGGCATATATGTTGGTGACTGAAAATCAAGCATGCATGTTAGCACTACAAGAAAACAGGACAAAATCGACCGTAAAAAACGGTCGGTTAAGAGGCAAAACGGTCGGTTAAAATAGTCATAACCAACCACAAGGTATGGTCGGTTTTAGCCTGGTCGGTTATGACTTTTGGTCGGGTTTAACCCTCATAACCGACCAACATAGTGGTCGATTAAGTGCCTGGACATTTTATTCAGATGTGGGGTCACTGTTTACACGTGGCAACACGTGTGCACACGTGTTGCCACTTCACTGAGTCATAACCAACCGAAGGTGGTCGGTTATGTCTATTTTTAAAAAGTTGACTGGAACTCATAACCGACCGTGGTCAAAGTGTGCACATCGGTCGGTTTTATTTCAGAAGCTAACTCAAATGTCATAACCGACCGTCCTAAAACCGACCACCCTCTAAAGGAGACGGTCGCGACCACCCTTTAAAGGAGACAGTCGGTTTTATGAAGAAGGTGGTCGGTTATGTCCCTTGACGGTCGGTTTTATGGGATCTGTAATGGGCAAAAGTGGTCATAACCGACCGTAGGTGGTCGGTTATGTCTATTTTAAAAGGTTGACTGGAACTCATAACCAACCGTGGTCAAAGTGTGCACATCGGTCGGTTTTATTTCAGAACCTAACTTAAATGTCATAACCGACCGTCCTAAAACCGACCACTTTTTAAAGGAGACGGTCGGTTTTATGAAGAAGGTGTTGGGTTATGTCCCTTGACGGTCGGTTTTCTAGGTTTTGTAATGGTCAAAAGTGGTCGGTTATGCCTGTTTTCGGTCGGTTTTAAGGTCTGATTTTAAAAAAAATTGCAGGTTTTTCTGCAGTCCCTGTATACCAAACCAAATCAATACACAAACCAATCACAAATCCAATCCAATCACAACCAAACAACAATGACAATCATTAAACTATACTACTCAAAATCATTCGCAAAAACTAGTAAATTTCACAATTAAACCATAATAATTAAATCCAACGCAAACATTCACAAACTCCGATAACCGGAGTATTAAACCGTATCATTACATGATTATAATCAATCCTAAATAACCGACAAAGTATCAAACCATCACAACGTATTATATTACATCCGATAAATTAAGTCTTAAAAACCATCCCATAACCATCAAATTAAGTCTTAAAACCGATCAATGTAAACTAATCTGACAAATCAACATCGGACGATCCACCGCCATCACCGCCGCCATCACCGTCGCCATCACCGCCGCCGTTATCAAAGTCCTCGTCATTGGAGGTCTCAGCCTCGGACGTGTAATCCTTATCGACTTCCATAGCACGCCGATTATTTTCCTAGATACACAAGTTTAATTAAACTAGTTAAAAAGAAGAAACAAAATTTACATGTGAATGAAACAAATAAATAAACAAGAAGGTCAAAAATTATACCTCCGCAACACGAGCTTCCGTCTTTTGAACGATATCTTCAATCAAGGAGCCCACGATATGCACGATCTCGCCACCGATAAGGTTATTTCATTGCAACCTTTGGCTAGGATCGGAGGATGGATCCGAGGCCTCGAAAGCGGTACGTGCGAATGTAGCTATCTCCGCTTCGGAAAGTTGGCGAGCAAACTGATTTGGATTAGCACGGATCTCCGTAAGCACATTCCTCACGATGGCAAGATATACATTGTCGGGGATGGTTTCACGTTGTCTCGGAGCGGATGAGGATGAGTCGGCTTCATTCCGTGTGGAATCTCGGTACCGCGTAGCAAGTGTAGGCAAGAGATCGGTGACCCGAGCATTGGGGAACCCCACCACATAATTCTTTTTCGGCCTTGTACCTTGGGGGACCTCCAAGGCTTCCATCCACCAATCCCACGGCTCATCCCGATCACCCGTTTGTGTAACCTCCACGGGCATGCGCTCGAGAATGGCATCATATCGTTCCTACAAATTCATTTAAAACAATTAACGATGCATTTAAAATCAAATAAAAATGCATATAAAATCACATATAAAAATGCATTTAAAATCACATAAATACATATAAAATCACATATTAACGATACATTAAAATCACATAAAAATACATATAAAATCACATAAAAATGCATTTAAAATCACATGAAAATACATATAAAATCACATATTAACGATGTATTTAAAATCACATAAAAATGCATATAAAATCACATATAAAAATGCATTTAAAATGACATAAATACATATAAAATCAAATATTAACGATGCATTTAAAATCACATAGAAATGCATATAAAATCACATGAAAATACATATAAATTCACTTATTAAAGATGCATTTAAAACCACGTAAAAATGCATTTAAAATCACATATAAAAATGCATTTAAAATCACATAAATACATATAAAATCACATATTAAAGATGCATTTAAAATCACATAAAAATGCATATAAAATCATATAAAAATGTATTTAAAATAACATGAAAATACATATAAATTCACTTATTAAAGATGCATTTAAAATCACATAAAATGGTCATAAAATTATATAAAAATTACCGCAATACGCATGGCAGCCGGTGTAGTGTAGACGGGATTTTTCGGATCGGATCTAACTTTCCTATGACATTTATCCCACACCTCGAGTCTCGTCGGCTTTTTCTTATTTTGTTCGTCAAAACCTTTCAAAATACTAAACAACTTATATTAGCACGTCCTAATAATTAGCTGATTATATTAAATATGGTGAACGTGTATGTATGTGTGTGTGATGGAATATAATAATATTACCTCTCGAACTTTATTGAATGACCTTGCACCGGCACTATGCAATCTTTCAACTTGTTGTCGGTTGGCGGATCCAACCGATGACCGGTGCAAGTGTCCTTCGTTCTTCTCCCAATACTCCAAAAGGTCCTTCCAAAAAGGAACGGACCAACAAGGCGGCTTCAAAAACAACTTGCTCACGCCCTCCTCCCTTGCTTTTCGGTCCACCCTCTTCTTAAGCTCGTTCAAAGTCCTTTTTATCGTCACTTTAATGTGATCTTCCACAATTTTTCAAGCCTTTGAACGGCTTTGCCCCTTAAGATGCCTATAATATTTCTAAAATTGCAAAAATAAATAAATAAATAAATAAATAAATAAATGCATCATAAAATCAAGAAATAAATGACAATTACAAAAAAAAATTGAATTTTAACTTACTTGAAACTCCTCAACTCTTGCATTCAACCAACCCGGGTGACGTTCTTCGATATCGGTATAAGTGTAACGCCCAAGAGGCCACTTCTCCCGAATCATAGCCAAAAGCGTTTTCTTAGCCGTATCATCTTCAATACTATATTTAAACAAAAGAAAACAATAAACATTAACAATTCACATAACAATATTGAACAATGAACCAAAAATATAAACATATAGGAACAATGCAATTTAAAAACTTTTTAACTTACTGTCCATCGGAGATATTAATGCGATATGGATTCAATGACGGTTTCTCTCCATATATATCACTCGAATGTGATCGAGGTCGCCTTCCTCGCCATTCTCGCTCCTCCGCATTTGTCATGTGCCGAGTCGGATCATTCGGGTCCAAATCTGAATCCGTCGGCTCATCCCGCAAATGCAAATTCCCTCCTTTTCCCTTTGCACCCTTCTTACTCGCGACTTTGGCCTTTCCCTTGGCCTTTGCCTTCCCCTTATCTTTTTCCGGCTCCTTGTCTTTCCCCTTCCCTTTTTTGGCCATCGCCAACACCACAAGACTTATTATAACCAATGTCAACATCCAAGCAAAAAGATCCTAAAATATGCAATAAAAATATATTAGTCAATATGAAAACAAACAAATCGATGAAACGACTTGCATTAGTAAATCACATTACATAAAAATGCATTTAAATTCACTTAGAAATACATATAAATTTACATATTAACGATACATTTAAAATCACATAAAAAATGCATATAAAATCACATAAAATGCATATTAAATCACATTACATATAAAACATATGCTAGTAAATCACATTACATGAAAATGATTTTAAAATCACATAAAAAAGCATTTAAAATCACATAAAATGCATATAAAATGCATATAAACGTATCCATTTCACAAATTAACGATAAAAATAAACACAACTAATTAGAGCATTGTTTAATTACGCAAATTAAATCATTAAATCAACTTAATCTATATATACAACAAATTAAAGTTCCAAACTCACATATAAAGTGCAATATTTATCCATTTTTGAGTACGGATCATGTTTACAAGAGCAAACCCCTAAAAATTAACCCTAAAAATACATTTATACTTCTAGTTAAACGTAAACAAACCGACAAAAAACCTAAAATTTATACTTATACATATATTCAACAAATTGACAAAACCGACGAATCTTTTACATGCAAAATTTTACATGAAAACTGAAAAATCATATGAACCTCAATTGGAAGTGAAAAAATTCAATTTAAGTGAGAATCATACATTAACAAACACAAAAAAACAAATTACTAACTTCGAATCATATATACACACACATAAAATACATACACATACACACTTATATAATCGAGTAAAAAAAAGTACATAATCGAGTGAAAACCTTACATCGAGAGTGAAACCGGAAGCAAAGAGAGATGATTTACGGGTATTTCGTGGATTAAACGCCATTGATTTGTTTTAGTGTATATTTGAGAGAGAGAGAATAAAGAGAATAGAGAGATAGAGAAAGAAGAAAGAATGAACGGGTTTTTTTATTTATAACAGACTTAAAACGGTGTCGTTTTTTAAAAATTACACATCAGCAAAACAGTGTCGTTTTTTTCAGTAAAACCGACCACTGGTGGATGGTCGGTTTTATGTGTGCCACGTCATCGATACGGTGTCGTTTAGTTGGCATATAACCGACCACTGACGTCGGTCGGTTTTAAGGTGACCAAATCGACGTTGGTCGGTTATGTTCGGTCGGTTTTACCCTGTTTTCTTGTAGTGTAGTTAAGCATAAATATCTGCAATAGTTGATTGGTCGATCCTTTATATGAAACTACGTTTTAGTATATGCTGTACTTCTAAATTCTTTTTCCCCAGACCCTGCTTTTGCGGGATATACTGGGTACGTTTGGGATGTAGTATAACATAAACTGGTTATTTCATATACAATTAGGAAAAGATAGATTTAGTGTTATTGCAAATAAAACTATTTTCATCTCAAGAAGGAAACAGATGACTATATATTTGTATGATGTAGTATTATGTTGTTGTTGTTTCTTATGGTAAATATGAAACTTTCACTCAAATGTAATGGTCATTTTCTATTTATCAAGAAGCTAGCTACTTCGCCCTTTCTCAGCCTTGATGCAAGAGACAATCTATACAATGTTGTTGCCTGCAACTATCATCCATCTACGACGATTCCCTTGCTGCACACTGGAAATCACAATGAGGAGGACATTAAGATTGTTAGATCCACTAGCTAGCAATATGATTAAGGGTCGTTCAGGACGAAAATTTGAGAATCAGAGATCAAGAAAATACAGAAGCTGCAATTACAGAACTTCTGATGGGCCTTAACTACATTTCATGGTTTGGTAAGATTTTCTGGTAAAGCTAGGCAATAATTATTATAAGATGTAATTGTATTTGTTGTTAATGCATATAAAAGAAATGTATGCATAGTTATTTCCTGCAACTATCATCCATCTACGATGCTACCCTTGCTGCACAGTGGAGAATATTACGATTGTTAGATCCACTAGCTAGCAATATGATTAAGGGTCATTAGGGACGAAAATTTGAGAATCAGAGATAAGAAGAGACAGAAGCTGCAATTACAGAACTTCTAATGGGCCTTAACTAGGCAACAATTATAATGCTTTGCTGGTGATTATATTTCGTACTAATGCTAGGCAACTCAAAAGACCTCTCCCACAAGCCTATGTTCTTGAATAATTTATGATGGTAAAATATCTTAAGTGTGCACAAGGGTGTCGGTACAAGGTGGAGCCGAGGACCAGTGACATGTTATTACAATTTACAATCACACCATTGTCTTTCTAAATTAAAATTGAAAAAGATACCAAATACTTAGGTGAATCTGTCGCCCTTTGATTTGAATACCATATGGGCTGTGGCCCAACTGAAATCTATACTTAAACCTAAAGATTGGGCCTTTTAACGATTGAAATTTGATCTTTTTCATACATTTTTTACAATTCAAGAACTGGACTTGCAAAAGCCCAGATTATTGGTGTATGTGTTTGTAAAAAATCTCAGGTATTTCAAGTACATGGCCTTTTATTTTAGGCCCATCACAAATTACACAGGCTTTATCATGCTGTAAAATTTTAGGCTCATCAACTTCTTTTCTTCCAATTAGCAAAAAAAAAAGAAACTTCTTCTCTTCCTCGTGATAGAGTAGTACTACATGTATAAAATTTTGTTTACAAAAATTTATAAAATAATATGGTACATAATGTGTGATGTTTAAATTGATTGTTGATTTAAATGCAGGGGCCCATTTCAATCAATGTCTACCACTATTCATTTTGTAAAAAAATTTGTATACAATTTTGTTAATATACCATTATTCATTTTATTACGATATACTCCTTCGTCCCATTTTAGTTGTCACATTTGGATTTGTGTCTGTCAAATTGACTTAAGTTTGACCGAAGTTTATTAACAATTTATAATTGATCAAAATAAAAAAATTATATCATCGGAAAATAGATTTAATCTACTTTAATATATAATTTTCAGTTTTTTCAAACAATATAAGAGTAATGTTTAATCTTTGATCAAAAAAGGGTCAATTTGACTTCTATAAAAGGAAATGTGACGACTAAAATGGGACGGAGGGACTAGATGCATCTTGGATTATGAGATTTCTAACCGGGAATAACTCAGTTAACGAGAATGAAAATAAGATTCTAATACATTTTTGTATTGATATCTCATTTCAATGTAAACAGGGTTTGAATCCCGTAGACCAAACCCACCCACTGTTCTAACTTTCTGGCAACATGTAACCAGTAGCAAATGGTTTGCTTAATTGAGTTTCGCAGTTCCGTGCTCAGTCCTACAAGACAACCTTATGAGCTGAAGTGAGATCGCGTTTGTATTCTCCAGAAGTTTAACGTTCTCAACAAGTTGACTTGCTTAACTAGGACATAAAACATGTGTAAAAACCGTCTGATATTCTTTAGGAGCAAGTCTTTAGGATTTATATCTCGTAAGATTTCGGTAGTCGAAGGGTTATTCATCACATCTTTGCTAATATCTGCTACAATTTACTTAGAACCAAAAACGATCTTTCTCTGCCAACAAAACGAGATATGAGGCCAAAAAACACTACGGTTCACTTTGCACTAGACTTTGGGGGATCAGTAGATGTAAACGACGCGACTGTAAGAAGGAGCAGTTGAATTTAATTTGCAGTTTAAGGCTGATCATGCGAGAAGCAGGAGTGTAATTTGGCTAAACAAGTTTGTTCGATTAGCTGATCGTTTAACAAAGACTGGAGACACATTTCTCAACTCAGACATCAGAATGTAGTTCATCAACTTCTTCGTTACGATATTTTATTCAACCATGCTCCAAATATCTTGTGGTCTGACCATGCAAACTTCACTGTAAGAAGAGATTTGAAAATGTTTTAGTAAGAAGAGATTATCAATCAGCACTTGGAAAAACTAGTATGAAACTTTGGATACTACATAACATCATTTTAAGAAAATAAAATTACAAAAACGAGCTGCTGCTCTGCTACTTGTGATATTCGAATCAAATATTACAGCCCTGCAGATTCTAGAATAAACAGATTCCAGTAGATACTGTTTTGTAAAAATAATGCATTTTAAGAAAAACCTCCTTTTGTATTTGGAAACTTTTTAAAATTATACAACTTTTGTATTTTAAGAAAACTTTTGTATTTCCGACCGCATATGAAATTGGTCGGTAACTTCCGACCGCTCTTAGTCGGTCGGTTACAACATTTTCGGTCACGGTGTTATACATAAATGCGTTTTTATGTTTTTATGGCATTTTATGTTTTGGGAAGAATTTGAGTAGAGGTTATGGAAGAACGTGGAAATGAGGGAATGACAGTCGGTGAAACTGCTGGAAATAATGTGAGTGAGACAAGCAACAGAGCAAACACAACTTCAGGTGATGAAACAATTCAGACAAGGAACAACAGAAAAAGGAAAGAACCTGAAGGGAGTTGTAGTGAACCACTCGACGATGGTGAAGATGAATCTAATGTTCCGAAGAAAAAAAGATTTACTTGGACAACTAAAATGCATCAAAAATTCTTGGATGCCATTGCACAACTAGGGGAAGACAGTAAGCTCACTTGCTACTATTATTTTTTAGTTCTTCCATGTCTTCACTGTACTCCCTCACACACAAACTCACTGTCTAAGGCTGTGCAATTGGTTTGTAACCATACAGTTTTTCATACTTGTACAGGGGCTTTTCCGAAGAAAATAGTAGAAGTCATGGATGAACCAGGACTTACAAGAGAAAATGTTGCAAGCCATTTGCAGGTATTTTATTGAATTTTCATCAAATCTTACTGATATGCTAAAGAATTTATTGCATTAAGAGTAAGAAATTTATGATTTAATTAAAATTCGTAATTAATTATTACACATTAGTGAAAATCTGTGTCATAAATATCTAATCTTACATTAACAATTCAAGATAATATATGACATAAATATTTATACATGTGCAATAAATCTCGTATCATAATCAACTACTCCGAATCCCTCTCTTCATACTCCATGTTATATATATTTCATGCAATTTTGTGGTCTCTTCAAAATTCTGAGTCTTTCTTCAGTTTGAGTTCTGTTCTTTACTTCATCAATCTTTCTAGTAGTAGTTTTTAGTTTTTCACACTCACATTTCCTATTTGCCATTTCTCATGTATATGTTCCTTCCGAGCTCCAGATAGTTTCACCAAAACATATTCAATTCTTTCATTTTACAATGCATTTCCTTCAAGATGACTGATATTAGTTGAAATTGTGCAGAAATATCGTCTACACTTGAGAAAATCGCAAGAGGAAAGGGATTATTTGGGCACATCTCAACTTGCATCAAATAACTATTTTCCCGTATCTACTTCCATTCGTTCCTCACTTTACGGAATAAGAACGGGAATTGGTGCCACCAGTGTGCGTCTAGCTCCGCCATCTTACTCGGCCTTTGATGTATCCTCTTTGTCAGCTCAATATAGCCAAAGGACTGAGGCCAATAAAAGCTTTCAAGATTATGGTCACGAGGAGAGAAATATGTTGAACACTTTCATTAAGACGCCATGTAGTAGCACTTCTGATTCTCATGCAACAAGTTCCAGCAGTACTAATTGTGCATTCATGGGACTACGAATTGCAGATGATGGAAAATCACTTTCGTTTGGCGGCTTGGACAGTGTTGTTTCGACAAGAAATTATTCAACAAAGGCACTTCCTTCGATTTTTGCCAAACCTTCTCCATTGCCACCATTTCCAGATTCTGAAGATCACATGGTAGAGCCTTCTTTGCCTCCTTTCCCAGAATTCAATGTCGAAAATTCTATGCCAGGAGTGGAGACCGAAAAGAATGAATCCATCAATCTCATTCCCCAACAGGACACTTATAATGGGACAAGCGGGAATGTAGATATAAATTCTCTCTTTTCAGAGGACATAGGCACTTCCTCCGATTATCAAAATTCTCTGCGGTCATTGGCCTTGGAGATACTCGAGAACATTGAGGCACAGAACACGCAGATTTCTTCCAATCATACAGTGACTTCTCTGCCTCTAACAAATTCCTCGTGGAACCAGAACATGAACATGGCCTCCAATCTCCTCATCAACGAGGAAGTTTCTCTGCCACCGTTACCATCCGAGGTACCATGGGACTTGTATCCGGATACCACCACATCAAGCTCAGTTCCCCCGTTACCATCAGGGTCCGAGTGGAATGTGAATCCGGATGCATCCATTATGCCAGTCAGTAACAATAATATTCCGGACCCCGAAAATCTTCTTCCAAGTTTACCGTCCGAAATTTCTTGGAATCTAGACACGGATCCTGTTTCAACTTATACTGGCAATTTCTTCGATGAGCAGAACACATTATCTGATCAGATAATAGATGTTGCTTTTCAAAATCGGTCTTTGTTTCATGCTAACATGCAGTGAATGGACTTACTGTGCAGCCAGTAAGAACATTCCTTTATGACTTCATGAACAGGACAGGAAAAGAAAAAGAAGATACATGACTGCATTTTTTGACAAATATGGATTATAGCCTTACAAATGAGTATCTGTTCTAAAAATTTCTCGGGATAAGAGAGGGTCGAACCCACCACCTGGTACGACATGACTGTATTTTTATTTGTTCGTTGATGTAACTTGTAAGTTGTCAAAAGTGTTTGTAACTGAATCGAACCTTGGAAAGAAACATGTGTATACAAGTTGATTCACATTGTTGAAGAGAAACATATAATCAAATTTTAAGGTTTAATATATTTCTAAGAAGAGTAGTGCTAGGTGTCCCAAATTTATACCCCAAATTTTATAGCAAATGATTTGGCATACATGTGGCAAATTTTGATTTGGGGGCGCATATTTATGTACGTGTGGTCCATATTATTATTAGGAAACTTACAAGCTACAAGCTTGACACATCAGCATTTGGGGAAAATTTGGGGAAAATATTTGGGATCTTTAGCATTTTCCTTCTAAGAAATGGTGTGTACTTATAGTTGAATGGATGTCTGAATTCGATTGACAAAAATCTATCAAATTTATGTAAAATTATAGCGAATATCCAAATTCAATTCTGATCTTTAAAATAAATATCTATCTAATTAATATGATTTATTTCTCATGAACTCGTCAGATTTGGCCTAAATTATTTTCTCATGAACTTGTGAGAGGAAGGTTTGCGAGTGTCGACAGACGACAATGCTAGAAGAGTGTGATATTGAAGATAGTGATGATGGAAGAGTCTTGATATATGATGGGTGCATTCAGCCGATAACCATTCATCATGCTTCTTATTACGTTTGTACTTTCTCCGCTCCTTCTGTGCGACAAAGCTGCCACCAGTGTTCCCTGCAGAAGCATTTCCATTTCACCCCATTATTCACTTCTACTTCGGAGGATGGAACCCTTCGTCTATAGTTTCACTAAGTGTGGAGCTTGTAGCTGCGACACAAATGGCTTCTACTATCAGTGTGAGACTTGTGACATGACAATTGATATCGATTGTGCATTCTTACCCACACGGATAAAATATAAAGGGTCTGTATAGTGTGTGCCATGTGCACACATTAAGCACTAATTTTTATGATTTTGGAGTGTTTCTATTGGTGGAATTAGTGTAAATATAGGAGGTCAATCAACATTCATGATTTAAAAATCAACCAACAAATCACTTCCTATTGTGTGCCCATGGGCACACCACAGAAAATCCGAACATATATCTCCCACGCACCCCTCCCTTGTTCAACGTCCGCTATCCAGTATCTTTTCTAGTGTAAGTAAGCTTCGGGTTGTTGATCGAGTGGGATATGCATGCAAATCTTGCAACTTCTTCACAATTGATATACATTATGCATTCTATCCAAGTAGGACAAAGCTCAAATACGACAAGTTCTCACGTTGTGTATTTAGCCTTATTTTCTTGTAGTGCACCCTCCATTCTTCTACGAGGGAGTATTCTACTGTGAAATTTGCAGAGCAAGTTAACAACCAATGGTGGCTCTATCATTGTGACGAATCGGATCACTCGTATCACCATAATTGCCTCCAGTGGCACACAACTGTCAAGTTAAAAAGGGCCGTTAAAACTTGCATAGATAATGAAAATCACACCCTTGCACTGGTTATGAAGAGGACTACAAGAAGGAATTCTCGCAGGTTTGTTTGTCGAGCATGTAACAAGGGCTACAGATATAGTTTCTTTTTAGAAAGTCAAGCTTGTGGATTTCTGCTCTGCCACAAGTGTGTCATGACCAATAACAAGTTAAAGTATTACAGGTTTGAGAACTTCCATAAACTGTATTCTATTCCATCTTCAGAAATCAAACTATTATCCAAGTCTAGCAATGAAAATCCCAGAGGTACAAAATTGGTTTCCAAAATAGTCACAAATTGTAAGTATCAGACTTCTATTTGTTAAATTAAAATAGATTTATGCATATTCACCCATAACACCAATTAAATTATTTGATACCGTCAGGTCAGTCACATCATTTTATAACAATTTTTTGTAGTGTGTTTGGCATTACTCAGCCATAAAAATACTACCTTTTGGGCTTTTGCTTTTGCAGTTGCAAACTGATTTCTAAGTTAGTCCGGTGGGCTTTAGTTTGAAGTTGCTTTATTAGCGCTTCTACATATACTAATTTATATTATACAATTATATTAAAAACGAAATATTAAAAGTTTTGTTGTTGGTTATTGATCACTCAATCCAGAGCCGTCGCATCAAACTGATGAGAACCGTTTAATATAATCTTAAAAATTATTCGTACCAACAATATATTAAAATTATAATTTTAAATATAAAATGATAAAAATTACCGTATTTCATTGTAAAATTATTATATTAGGGATATAAGGTTCGAATCCTAAAAAAATATATTAAAATTATATTTTATAATATATAATAATAAAAATAACTGTGTCATCGCACCGCTTATATACTAATATAATTGTCCGTTTATAAAAGAAATAATAACTGTTTTACAAGACCTAATGGTTGCCGAGTGCATTTCAGAATTGCAAAATGCAGTTTGGCATTGCCATTTTTTGTGCAAAATCGTGAACAGTGTTTTGTTTATTCTAGTTTTATGTGCAATACTTGAACTTAATCGATTAGTGATACTTTACATCGGTCCTTTCCTTGTGCAAGGAGTATCGGCATGATACTCCACGGGGAAAAGGAGTATCATCCTAATACTCGTATGGAGCATCAAGTTGTTATTTTGGTCAACTTAAAATTTTGATGAGTATTTTGGGTAATGGTTATTTAAATATAGTTATTTAGGGATTTCATCATATCACTAATTTATATTAATCTATACTAAAACAAGCACTTTTTCTCTACCATAATTTATATGTAGAATAAAAAAAAAAAAATGTATTTATATATGATTCAGATATTCTTTTAATTTAGTTAAATAAAATGATAATGAAAAATTTATATGAGAAACTCTGAATCGTTGATAAAAATAGAATTAATAGTATTAGAATAAGGATTAATATAATAATTCTAATGCTATGGTATTTTACAAATAGATATAGAATGAAAAATATGATGTAATTGTATATAGTGATTTGTAGTTAATGTATATAAAAAACGTATATACATTTAAAGTCTAATAAGAAAAAAACTAACTCTCTCTTGCTTTTTAAGTAACTGAAAAGACTTACTGATGTTAAAACAATCTGCATGCAGTACACTAGTATATATATGACTACTAAAGAGCCCCCTAAGTGCTGTCATAAAAGCCCCCAAAGACTTAATTCATCTCCCCAAGCAAACGTTTAAACTCCCTAGAAGAATCTGATAACTTTTCCATTAGCCTAAGTTAACATAATGACCCTATAAAAACAGTAATTACTCCTAAAGCCCTGTAAAATTCTATATCTATAATCTTACTAAATAAGCTCACATCCCAATATAAATGCCACACTTCTAAATTTATTACCCTTTAAATTTGCATGCATGACAAAACAAATTAACTTCGGACTCCAGTTATCTCCAACCTTTTTAAAAAAGCACCCCTTCTTGCATTTGCATCTGCCACTCCATTTCATTCTCTGTTGATATGCTTCAACTGAACTGTTAAAATCTTACAATTCCATAACCTATCCAGAAGAGCAGCTATATCAGTCTGATTAACCAACAACTCATTGTCTATAAGAACTAGTATATGATTTTGCCTCCAACTACTATCCTTCAAAATCTTGAGCAAAGTTTCCAAAACAAAATATTCCACTTCAAAAACATTAGTAGCTGCTGAGGGACCAACAAATTGCATCAATGCTTCCCCCATTACTGACTGAATAACTCCACCAATGCCTTCTACCATTCCACCCTTTGAATCTTTTCTTAAACAACCATCAATGAAAGCAATAATATCAAAATTCTCACTATAAATTATATTCCACCAAAAGTCTTTCTCACTTGCAGTGACAACACCAACTGGATTGCTAGTCCACCATTGAGTTCTCTGCTTACTTAGAATCCCATTTGCTAAATTTCATTCCAGAGCTCTGCTTTGGACCAGGAAGCACACTTGATTTAAGTTCAGGAAGCTGTTATAGAAAAGACACTTATTTCTATGCAGCCAAATAGTCCAAATTGTCGACACAAGAACAGTGGTCCAAACTTGCTCAATATTAGCTTGAGGGAACAAAGTTCTGGATCTCCACATAGATTCCAAATCCTCTATATATACTTTTGAAGTTATACCCCACCAACTAAGAACAAAGACCCATACTTTTCTTGAAAGAGTGCATTTCCAGAACAGATGATCAAAAGATTCATCTTCCAAAGCACAAAACAAACAAAGCTTGGAGCCTTCAAAATTACTGATTCAATCAGCCAACCATACCTTAGTTGGAACTATGTGGGAATGAACTTTCCATAAAAACAACTTAACTGATTCAGGTACCTTACATTTCCAAATAACTTCACATAATTTGTTAGTAGAGATCACTCCTTCATTAATCATATCATACGCTGCTTTACAATTAAACTTGTTACCCAAAGGAACCCAGATTAACACATATTTTTTACTAATCAACTGAATAGAATCCATAATCTTACCTAACTCCAACAACTCATCCAATTCCCAATTTCTTAATTTCCTAATCTAGAAGACTTCACCCTCCCTGTTATAGAAATCCCATATAACCTTGAAAACTCTAATTTCCTTGTGTTTTAACTCAGAAATACTATAGAGTCTATTAAATTTCTCCAACAATGTCTTATCTTGATACCATAAATCTTCCCAGAACAATGCAGATTCACCATCAAACACCTCTTATTTAGGCTACCTGGACCCAATAAACCTAAATTAGATAACTTGGCAACTGCTTTTAGTACATCTTGCACTATGATTGAACAAGACTTTGAACTGTTCAGTTTATCCAAATCTTTCCATTTAACACAATCATACTTTTCCCTTAGCCAAACATTCTAGCTAGCATTCCTATCAGTCTGCCACCTAAACCACCACTTACACAGAAGTACTAAATTTCTCTACTGAAGCATACGAAGGCCTAAACAACCTAACTTCTTGGGCTTACATAACAAACTCCAGGGTTTGAGGTGACATAAATCCCTCCCTCCTCAGAAACATTACCCCAAAAAAAGTCTCTTCTGATCTTTTCTAGCTGCTTGCAAACTCCAACATGAACCTTGTGCAGAGAAAACCAATAAATTGGAAGACTATCCAAAGTAGACTTAATCAAAGACAACCTTCCAGCTTGATTCAGACTATCCCTTTTCCAGCTAGCCAACTTATACTGAAATTTATTAATCAAAGGTTTCCAAAATATGAACTTCCTAGGGCTTAACCAATTTGGCTGCCCCAGGTATGTTAGAGGTCAGCGCCCAACCTTGCATCCAAGCTTATCAGCAAATAAATCCAACTCCTCTCCTGATAAATGACAAGAATATAGTTTGCTTTTCTGAAAATTTATCTTTAAACTAGAGAGCAGCTGAAAGCACTGCAACACTCTTTTAACACCAGAGACCGATTTCAAACTACCATTTAATAACACAATTGTGTCATCAGCAAACTGTAAATGAGAAACAATCCTACCTTCTTTCCCAAATAGCAGTACCTCAAACGATCCCAACTTATTTGCTTTAATTAACACTTTACTAAGTACTTCCCCAGCCATATTGAATAGCATTGGAGACAAAGGATCTCCGTACCTAAGCCCATTTGAAATACTGAATTCCTTAGAAGGACTCTCATTTACTAACACTGAAATCTTAATTGACTTAAATAAGTCCTTCATCCATTTAATCCACTTGCAACCCAAACCTAAGCATTCCATAGTTCTGAAGAGAAATTTCCAATTTACAGTGTCAAAAACTTTCTCAAAATCCAGCTTCAAGATTAGACCTCTATTTCCTGAAGATTTTATAGTATGGTAAACTTCATTTAATGTTCAGTTTAAGGCTGATCATGCGAGAAGCAGGAGTATAAGTTGGCTAAATAAGTTTATATTAATTATGCAACCAGGGCCAATATGTTAATGAGCTGTGACGTATTGTTGCTTTTCGGATGTCCAGATAAGACGCGAGCTTATATGTTGATGACTGATAATCAAGCATGCAGGTTAGTTAAGCATAAATATCTGCGATAGTTGGTTGGTCGATCCTTTATATGAAATTACGTTTTAGTATTATGCTGTACTGACCTGCTTTTGCAGGATATACTGGGTATGTTTGGTATGTAATATACCATAAACTGGTTATTTCATATACAATTAAGAAGAGATAGATTTAGTGTTATTGCACATTAAACTACATCTCAAGAAGGAAATAGATGACTATTTATTGTATGATTTAGTATTATGCTGTTGCTGTTTCTTATGGTAAATGTGAAACTTTCACTCAAATGTAATGGTCATTTTCTATTTATCAAGAAGCTAGCTTCTTCTCCCTTTATCAGCTTGATGCAACAGACAATCTATACAATGTTGTTGCCTGCAACTATCATCCTTTTACGACGCTTCCCTTGCTGCACAGTGGAAATCACAATGAGGAGAATATTACGATTGTTAGATCCACTAGCTAGAAATATGATTAAGGGTCATTCGGGATGAAAATTTGAGAATCAGAGATCAAGAAAATACAGAAGCTATAATTACAGAAGCAACAATTATAATGCTTTTCTGGTGATTATATATCCTATTAATGATATGTCGAAACCTACAACTTAAAAGACCTCTCCCACAAGCCGCAAGTGTGTGTTAGAACCTTATTCACATTCCCGTTAACCGGGTTGAAATCTCATAATTCAAACTGCCCGTTAGTGCACAACAAAATCAAAAACATTTAAATTATGCAGCATAACTATGTCCTTCTTCATGCTTTATTATGTTGCAATTCCTTCATTCCCTTTCATAGTAAACTCTTGCAGCTTCTTTTAAATTGCCTTGTACACGTACACAATATTTTTATTTTGTTGTATACAAATGGGCAATTTGAATTATGGGATTTCAACCCCAATTAACAGGAATAAGAATATTGTAACACATTTTTGTATTGAAATCTCGTTACCATTCCAGTAAACCGGGTTGGAATCCCATGAACCAAACACCACCTAAGTTTCTGGCAACATGTAACCAGTTGCAAATGGTTTGCTTAATTGAGCATCAAAGTTCCGTGCTCAGTCCTACAAGACAACCTTATGTGCCAAAGTGAGATCGGGTTTGTATTCTCCAGAAGCTTTTATTTATAACCATATTCATTCTCTCCAAGTCGACCAACCTTCTCCATTGCCACCATTTCCAGATTCTGAAGATCACATGGTAGAGCCTTCTTTGCCTCCTTTCCCAGAATCCAATGTCTAAAATTCTATGTCAGGATTGGAGACCGAAAAGAATGAATCCATCGATCCCATTCCCCAACAGGAAACTTATTATGGGACAAGCGGGAATGTAGATATAAATTCTCTCTTTTCAGAGGACATAGGCACTTCCTCCGATTATCAAAATTCTCTGCGGTCATTGGCCTTGGAGATACTCGAGAACATTGAGGAGTACAACTCGCATATTTTTTTCCAATCATACAGTGACTTCTCTGCCTCTAACAAATTCCTCCTGGAACCAGAACATGAACATGGCCTCCAATCTCCTCATCAAGGAGGAAGTTTCTCTGCCACCGTTACCATCCGAGGTACCATGGGACTTGTATCCGGATACCACATCAAGCTCAGTTGCCCCGTTACCATCAAGGTCAGAGTGGAATGTGAATCCGGATGCATCCATTATGCCAGTCAGTAATAATAATATTTCGGACCCCGAAAATCTTCTTCCAAGTTTACCATCCGAAATTTCTTGGAATCTAGACACGGATCCGGTTTCAACTTATACTGGCAATTTCTTCGATGAGCAGAACACATTATCTCATCAGATAATAGATGTTCCTTTTTAAAATACGTCTTTGTTTAATGATAACATGCAGTGAATGGACTTACTGTAAAGCCAGTAAGAACATTCCTTTATGAGTTCATCAACAGGACAGGAAAAGAAAAAGAAGATACCTGACAACATTTTTTTGACTAATATGAATTATAACCTTACAAATGAGTATCCGTTCTAAGAATTTTTCGGGGTGAGAGAGGGTCGAACTGAGGACCTGGTAAGACATGACAATATTTTTATTTGTTCGTTGATGTAACTCGTAAGTTGTCAAAGGTGTTTGTAACTGAATCGAACTTTGGAAAGAAATATCTGTACACAAGATTACAAGTTGATGATTCACATTGTTGAAGAGAAATTACAATCAAATCTTAAGGTTTAATATATTTCTGAGAAATGGCGTGTACTTATAGTTGAATGGATGTCTGAATTCAATTGACAAAAATCCATCAAATTTATGTAAAATTATAGTGAATATCCAAATTCAATTCTGATCTTTAAAATAGATATCTATCTAATTAATATGATTTATTTCTCATGAACTCGTTAGATTTGGCCTCAAATATTTTCTCATGAACTTGTGAGAGGAAGGTTTGCGAGTGTCGATATGTGATAGGTGCATTCAGCCGATAACCATTCATCATCCTTCTTATTACGTTTGTACTTTCTCCGCTCCTTCTGTGCGACAAAGCTGCCACCAGTGTTCCCTGCAGAAGCATTTCCATTTCACCCCTATAATTCACTTCTACTTCGGATGGAGCCCTTCGTCTATAGTTTCACTAAGTGACATGACAATTGATATCGATTGTCCATTCTTGCCCACACGGATAAAACATAAAGGGTTTGTATAGTGTGTACCATGGGCATACATTAAGCACTAATTTTTATGATTTTGGAGTGTTTCTATTGGTGGAATTGGTGTAAATGCGGGGGTCAATCAACATTTATGATTTAAAAACCAACCAAAATTTGACACATCACTTCCTATTGTGTGCCCATGGGCACACCACAGAAAATCCGAACATAAATCTCACAGGAACCGCTCCCTTGTTCAACGTCCGCTATGCAATATCTTTTCTAGTATAAGTAAACTTCGGGTTGTTGATCGAGTAGGATATGCATGCGAATCTTACAACTTCTTCACAATTGATATACGTTCTGCATTCTATCCAAGTAGGACAAAGCACAAATACGACGAGTCCTCACGTTGGGTATTTAGCCTTATTTCTTGTAGTGCACCCTCCATTCTTCTACGAGTGAGTATTCTATTGTGAAATTTGCGAAGAGCAAGTTAACAACCATTGGAGGCTCTATCATTGTAACGAATCGGATCACTCGTATCACCATAATTGCCTTCGGTGGCGCATAAATGTCAAGTTAAAAAGGGCCGTTAAAACTTGCATAGCTAATGAAAAGCTAATGAAAATCACAATCTTGCATCGGTTATGAAGAGGACTACAAGAAGGAATTCTCGCAGGTTTGTTTGTCGACTCAGTGTTATATTTTGTATTCGCAACTAAGCATTCCATAGTTCTGAAGAGAAATTTCCAATTTACAGTGTCAAAAACTTTCTCAAAATCCAGCTTCAAGATTAGACCTCTATTTCCTGAAGATTTTATAGTATGGTAAACTTCATTTAATGTTCAGTTTAAGGCTGATCATGCGAGAAGCAGGAGTATAAGTTGGCTAAACAAGTTTTATAATAATTATGCAACCAGGGCCAAGATGTTAATGAGTTGTGACGTATTGTTGCTTTCGGATGTCCAGATAAGACGCGGGCATATATGTTGGTGACTGAAAATCAAGCATGCATGTTAGCACTACAAGAAAACAGGATAAAATCGACCGTCAAAAACGGTCGGTTAAGAGGCAAAATGGTCGGTTAAAATAGTCATAACCAACCACAAGGTATGGTCGGTTTTAGCCTGGTCGGTTATGACTTTTGGTCGGGTTTAACCCTCATAACCGACCAACATAGTGGTCGATTAAGTGCCTGGACATTTTATTCAGATGTGGGGTCACTGTGTACACGTGGCAACACGTGTGCACACGTGTTGCCACTTCACTGAGTCATAACCAACCGAAGGTGGTCGGTTATGTCTATTTTTAAAAAGTTGACTGGAACTCATAACCGACCGTGGTCAAAGTGTGCACATCGGTCGGTTTTATTTCAGAAGCTAACTCAAATGTCATAACCGACCGTCCTAAAACCGACCACCCTCTAAAGGAGACGGTCGCGACCACCCTTTAAAGGAGACGGTCGGTTTTATGAAGAAGGTGGTCGGTTATGTCCCTTGACGGTCGGTTTTCTGGGATCTGTAATGGGCAAAAGTGGTCATAACCGACCGTAGGTGGTCGGTTATGTCTATTTTAAAAGGTTGACTGGAACTCATAACCGACCGTGGTCAAAGTGTGCACATCGGTCGGTTTTATTTCAGAACCTAACTTAAATGTCATAACCGACCGTCCTAAAACCGACCACTTTTTAAAGGAGACGGTCGGTTTTATGAAGAAGGTGTTGGGTTATGTCCCTTGACGGTCGGTTTTCTAGGTTTTGTAATGGTCAAAAGTGGTCGGTTATGCCTGTTTTCGATCGGTTTTAAGGTCTGATTTTAAAAAAAATTGCAGGTTTTTCTGCAGTCCCTGTATACCAAACCAAATCAATACACAAACCAATCACAAATCCAATCCAATCACAACCAAACAACAATGACAATCATTAAACTATACTACTCAAAATCATTCGCAAAAACTAGTAAATTTCACAATTAAACCATAATAATTAAATCCAACGCAAACATTCACAAACTCCAATAACCGGAGTATTAAACCGTATCATTACATGATTATAATCAATCCTAAATAACCGACAAAGTATCAAACCATCACAACATATTATATTACATCCGACAAATTAAGTCTTAAAAACCATCCCATAACCATCAAATTAAGTCTTAAAACCGATCAATGTAAACTAATCTGACAAATCAACATCGGACGATCCACCGCCATCACCGCCGCCATCACCGTCGCCATCACCGCCGCCGTCATCAAAGTCCTCGTCATTAGAGGTCTCATCCTCGGACGTGTAATCCTTATCGACTTCCATAGCACGCCGATTATTTTCCTAGATACACAAGTTTAATTAAACTAGTTAAAAAGAAGAAACAAAATTTACATGTGAATGAAACAAATAAATAAACAAGAAGGTCAAAAATTATACCTCCGCAACATGAGCTTCCGTCTTTTGAACGATATCTTCAATCAAGGAGCCCACGATATGCACGATCTCGCCACCGATAAGGTTATTTCATTGCAACCTTTGGCTAGGATCGGAGGATGGATCCGAGGCCTCGAAAGCGGTACGTGCGAATGTAGCTATCTCCGCTTCGAAAAGTTGGCGAGCAAACCGATTTGGATTAGCACGGATCTCCGTAAGCACATTCCTCACGATGGCAAGATATACATTGTCGGGGATGGCTTCACGTTGTCTCGGAGCGGATGAGGATGAGTCGGCTTCATTCCGTGTGGAATCTCGGTACCGCGTAGCAAGTGTAGGCAAGAGATAGGTGACCCGAGCATTGGGGAACCCCACCGCATAATTCTTTTTCGGCCTTGTACCTTGGGGGACCTCCAAGGCTTCCATCCACCAATCCCACGGCTCGTCCCGATCACCCGTTTGTGTAACCTCCACGGGCATGCGCTTGAGAATGGCATCATATCGTTCCTACAAATTCATTTAAAACAATTAACGATGCATTTAAAATCAAATAAAAATGCATATAAAATCACATATAAAAATGCATTTAAAATCACATAAATACATATAAAATCACATATTAACGATATATTAAAATCACATAAAAATACATATAAAATCACATAAAAATGCATTTAAAATCACATGAAAATACATATAAAATCACATATTAACGATGCATTTAAAATCACATAAAAATGCATATAAAATCACATATTAACGATGCATTTAAATCACATAGAAATGCATATAAAATCACATGAAAATACATATAAATTCACTTATTAAAGATGCATTTAAAACCACGTAAAAATGCATTTAAAATCACATATAAAAATGCATTTAAAATCACATAAATACATATAAAATTACATATTAAAGATGCATTTAAAATCACATAAAAATGCATATAAAATCACATAAAAATGCATTTAAAATAATATGAAAATACATATAAATTCACTTATTAAAGATGCATTTAAAATCACATAAAATGGTCATAAAATTATATAAAAATTACCGCAATACGCATGGCGGCCGGTGTAGTGTAGACGGGATTTTCCGGATCGGATCTAACTTTCCTATGACATTTATCCCACACCTCGAGTCTCGTCGGCTTTTTCTTATTTTGTTCGTCAAAACCTTTCAAAATACTAAACAACTTATATTAGCACGTCCTAATAATTAGCTGATTATATTAAATATGGTGAATGTGTATGTATGTGTGTGTGATGGAATATAATAATATTACCTCTCGAACTTTATTGAATGACCTTGCACCGGCACTATGCAATCTTTCAACTTGTTGTCGGTTGGCGGATCCAACCGATGACCGGTGCAAGTGTCCTTCGTTCTTCTCCCAATACTCCAAAAGGTCCTTCCAAAAAGGAACGGACCAACAAGGCGGCTTCAAAAACAACTTGCTCACGCCCTCCTCCCTTGCTTTTCGGTCCACCCTCTTCTTAAGCTCGTTCAAAGTCCTTTTTATCGTCACTTTAATGTGATCTTCCACAATTTTTCAAGCCTTTGAACGGCTTTGCCCCTTAAGATGCCTATAATATTTCTAAAATTGCAAAAATAAATAAATAAATAAATGCATCATAAAATCAAGAAATAAATGACAATAACAAAAAAAAATTGAATTTTAACTTACTTGAAACTCCTCAACTCTTGCATTCAACCAACCCGGGTGACGTTCTTCGATATCGGTATAAGTGTAACGCCCAAGAGGCCACTTCTCCCGAATCATAGCCAAAAGCGTTTTCTTAGCCGTATCATCTTCAATACTATATTTAAACAAAAGAAAACAATAAACATTAACAATTCACATAACAATATTGAACAATGAACCAAAAATATAAACATATAGGAACAATGCAATTTAAAAACTTTTTAACTTACTGTCCATCGGAGATATTAATGCGATATGGATTCAATGACGGTTTCTCTCCATATATATCACTCGAATGTGATCGAGGTCGCCTTCCTCGCCATTCTCGCTCCTCCGCATTTGTCATGTGCCGAGTCGGATCATTCGGGTCCAAATCTGAATCCGTCGGCTCATCCCACAAATGCAAATTCCCTCCTTTTCCCTTTGCACCCTTCTTACTCGCGACTTTGGCCTTTCCCTTGGCCTTTGCCTTCCCCTTATCTTTTTCCGGCTCCTTGTCTTTCCCCTTCCCTTTTTTGGCCATCGCCAACACCACAAGACTTATTATAACCAATGTCAACATCCAAGCAAAAAGATCCTAAAATATGCAATAAAAATATATTAGTCAATATGAAAACAAACAAATCGATGAAACGACTTGCATTAGTAAATCACATTACATAAAAATGCATTTAAATTCACTTAGAAATACATATAAATTTACATATTAACGATACATTTAAAATCACATAAAAAATGCATATAAAATCACATAAAATGCATATTAAATCACATTACATATAAAACTACGTTTTAGTATATGCTGTACTTCTAAATTCTTTTTCCCCAGACCCTACTTTTGCGTGATATACTGGGTACGTTTGGGATGTAGTATAACATAAACTGGTTATTTCATATACAATTAGGAAAAGATAGATTTAGTGTTATTGCAAATAAAACTATTTTCATCTCAAGAAGGAAACAGATGACTATATATTTGTATGATGTAGTATTATGTTGTTGTTGTTTCTTATGGTAAATATGAAACTTTCACTCAAATATAATGGTCATTTTCTATTTATCAAGAAGCTAGCTTCTTCGCCCTTTCTCAGCCTTGATGCAAGAGACAATCTATACAATGTTGTTGCCTGCAACTATCATCCATCTACGACGCTTCCCTTGCTGCACAGTGGAAATCACAATGAGGAGGACATTAAGATTGTTAGATCCACTAGCTAGCAATATGATTAAGGGTCGTTCAGGACGAAAATTTGAGAATCAGAGATCAAGAAAATACAGAAGCTGCAATTACAGAACTTCTGATGGGCCTTAACTACATTTCATGGTTTGGTAAGATTTTCTGGTAAAGCTAGGCAATAATTATTATAAGATATAATTGTATTTGTTGTTAATGCATATAAAAGAAATGTATGCATAGTTGTTTCCTGCAACTATCATCCATCTACGATGCTACCCTTGCTGCACAGTGGAGAATATTACGATTGTCAGATCCACTAGCTAGCAATATGATTAAGGGTCATTAGGGACGAAAATTTGAGAATCAGAGATAAGAAGAGACAGAAGCTGCAATTACAGAACTTCTAATGGGCCTTAACTAGGCAACAATTATAATGCTTTGCTGGTGATTATATTTCCTACTAATGCTAGGCAACTCAAAAGACCTCTCCCACAAGCCTATGTTCTTGAATAATTTATGATGGTAAAATATCTTAAGTGTGCACAAGGGTGTCGGTACAAGGTGGAGCCGAGAACCAGTGACATGTTATTACAATTTACAATCACACCATTGTCTTTCTAAATTAAAATTGAAAAAGATACCAAATACTTAGGTGAATCTGTCGCCCTTTGATTTGAATACCATATGGGTTGTGGCCCAACTGAAATCTATACTTAAACCTAAAGATTGGGCCTTTTAACGATTGAAATTTGATCTTTTTCGAACTTTTTTTAACATTTCAAGAACTGAGCTTGCAAAAGCCCAGATTATTGGTGTATGTGTTTGTAAAAAATCTCAGGTATTTCAAGTAAATGGCCTTTTATTTTAGGCCCATCACAAATTACACAGGCTTTATCATGCTGTAAAATTTTAGGCTCATCAACTTCTTTTCTTCCAATTAGCAAAAAAAAAGAAACTTCTTCTCTTCCTCGTGATAGAGTAGTACTACATGTATAAAATTTTGTTTACAAAAATTTATAAAATAATATGGTACATAATGTGTGATGTTTAAATTGATTGTTGATTTAAATGCAGGGGCCCATTTCAATCAATGTCTACCACTATTCATTTTGTAAAAAAATTTGTATACAATTTTGTTAATATAGCATTATTCATTTTATTACGATATACTCCTTCGTCCCATTTTAATTGTCACATTTGGATTTGTGCCTGTCAAATTGACTTAAGTTTGACCGAAGTTTATTAACAATTTATAATTGATCAAAATAAAAAAAATTATATCATCGGAAAATAGATTTAATCTACTTTAATATATAATTTTCATTTTTTTGAAACAATATAAGAGTAATGTTTAATCTTTGATCAAAAAAGGGTCAATTTGACTTCTATAAAAGGAAATGTGACGACTAAAATGGGACGGAGGGACTAGATGCATCTTGGATTATTAGATTTCAAACAGGGAATAACTCAGTTAACGAGAATGAAAATAAGATTCTAATACATTTTTGTATTGATATCTCATTTCAATGTAAACAGGGTTTGAATCCCGTAGACCAAACCCACCCACTGTTCTAACTTTCTGGCAACAAGTAACCAGTAGCAAATGGTTTGCTTAATTGAGTTTCGCAGTTCCGTGCTCAGTCCTACAAGACAACCTTATGAGCTGAAGTGAGATCGCGTTTGTATTCTCCAGAAGTTTAACGTTCTCAACAAGTTGACTTGCTTAACTAGGACATAAAACATGTGTAAAAACCGTCTGATATTCTTTAGGAGCAAGTCTTTAGGATTTATATCTCGTAAGATTTCGGTAGTCGAAGGGTTATTCATCACATCTTTGCTAATATCTGCTACAATTTACTTAGAACCAAAAACGATCTTTCTCTGCCAACAAAACGAGATATGAGGCCAAAAAACACTACGGTTCACTTTGCACTAGACTTTGGGGGATCAGTAGATGTAAACGACACGACTGTAAGAAGGAGCAGTTGAATTTAATTTGCAGTTTAAGGCTGATCATGCGTGAAGCAGGAGTGTAATTTGGCTAAACAAGTTTGTTCATAATTGTGCAACCACTGTTAATATGCTTATCAGCTGCGACGTATTGTTGCTTTTCGGATCCCCAGATAAGACGCGGGCATACATGTTGAAGACTCAAAATCAAGCATGCAATTTAGTTAACCATAGATATTTGTGATATTTGGTTGGTCGATCCTATATATGTCACTACTATGTTTTAGTATTATGCTGTCTTTCAATTTTTTTATCTGACACAGTATTAGTTTCATACTCGTACATTCAGCAAAGCAGCAGGAGCATTAAGCTTCTGGAACATACAACCAGGTAGAAATCGAGCCTCTCAGAGCAAGAAGATGAGCAGTTCGATTAGCTGATCGTTTAACAAAGACTGGAGACACATTTCTCAACTCAGACATCAGAATGTAGTTCATCAACTTGTTCGTTACAAATGACTAACCTGCATCAGCACTTGGAAAAACTAGTAAGAAAATTTGGATACTACATAACATCATTTTAAGAAAATAAAATTACAAAAACGAGCTGCTGCTCTGCTACTTATGATATTCGAATCAAATATTACAGCCCCTGCAGATTTTAGCATAAACAGATTCCAGTAGATACTGTTTTGTCAAAACAATGCATTTTAAGAAAAACCTCCTTTTGTTTTTGGAATTTTTTTAAAATTATACAACTTTCAGATTATTTTGAAGAATCTGGTAGAGGAGAGTAAACAAAATCCAAATGTAGACGCTTGCAGAGGTTATATATAGATTACACATGCTCCATTGTTTATCAAGTATTCAAGTCAAGTTCATCAGCTAGTCTAAAACAATTTCAACAAAGTATAAGCTTCTGCATCCATCTTGTCTTTTTAGAAATCAAGGTATTCTTTCTGTTACCTTTGGTTTATATTATGGATTAAATAAAATTTCATTTTTCGAGAAAACCAGTAAATATTTTAAGATTTCGATCTGAATACTTGTTTCTGTGGTGATTATATTTTTTTTTCTCGTGCAAATTTATACGCATATGTTGTCCTTTCCGACCGCGGTAACTTCCGACCGCTCTAAGTCGGTCGGTTACAACATTTTCGGTCACGGTGTTATACATAAATGCGTTTTTATGTTTTTATGGCATTTTATGTTTTGGGAAGAATTTGAGTAGAGGATATGGAGAAGCTACACCAAGAACGTGGAAATGAGGGAATGACAGTCGGTGAAACTGCTGGAAATAATGTGAGTGAGACAAGCAAACACAACTTCAGGTGATGAAACAATTCAGAAAAGGAACAACAGAAAAAGGAAAGAACCTGAAGGGAGTTGTAGTGAACCATTCGACGATGGTGAAGATGAATCTAATGTTCCGAAGAAAAAAAGATTTACTTGGACAACTGAAATGCATCAAAAATTCTTGGATGCCATTGCACAACTAGGGGAAGACAGTAAGCTCACTTGCTACTATTATTTTTTAGTTCTTACATGTCTTCACTGTACTCCCTCACACACAAACTCACTGTCTAAGGCTGTGCAATTGGTTTGTAACCATACAGTTTTTCATACTTGTACAGGGGCTTTTCCGAAGAAAATAGTAGAAGTCATGGATGAACCAGGACTTACAAGAGAAAATGTTGCAAGCCATTTGCAGGTATTTTATTGAATTTTCATCAAATCTTACTGATATGCTAAAGAATTTATTGCATTAAGAGTAAGAAATTTATGATTTAATTAAAATTCGTAATTAATTATTACACATTAGTGAAAATCTGTGTCATAAATATCTAATCTTACATTAACAATTCAAGATAATATATGACATAAATATTTATACATGTGCAATAAATCTCGTATCATAATCAACTACTCCGAATCCCTCTCTTCATACTCCATGTTATATATATTTCATGCAATTTTGTGGTCTCTTCAAAATTCTGAGTCTTTCTTCAGTTTGAGTTCTGTTCTTTACTTCATCAATCTTTCTAGTAGTAGTTTTTAGTTTTTCACACTCACATTTCCTATTTGCCATTTCTCATGTATATGTTCCTTCCGAGCTCCAGATAGTTTCACCAAAACATATTCAATTCTTTCATTTTACAATGCATTTCCTTCAAGATGACTGATATTAGTTGAAATTGTGCAGAAATATCGTCTACACTTGAGAAAATCGCAAGAGGAAAGGGATTATTTGGGCACATCTCAACTTGCATCAAATAACTATTTTCCCGTATCTACTTCCATTCGTTCCTCACTTTACGGAATAAGAACGGGAATTGGTGCCACCAGTGTGCGTCTAGCTCCGCCATCTTACTCGGCCTTTGATGTATCCTCTTTGTCAGCTCAATATAGCCAAAGGACTGAGGCCAATAAAAGCTTTCAAGATTATGGTCACGAGGAGAGAAATATGTTGAACACTTTCATTAAGACGCCATGTAGTAGCACTTCTGATTCTCATGCAACAAGTTCCAGCAGTACTAATTGTGCATTCATGGGACTACGAATTGCAGATGATGGAAAATCACTTTCGTTTGGCGGCTTGGACAGTGTTGTTTCGACAAGAAATTATTCAACAAAGGCACTTCCTTCGATTTTTGCCCAACCTTCTCCATTGCCGCCCTTTCCAGATTCTGAAGATCACATGGTAGAGCCTTCTTTGCCTCCTTTCCCAGAATCCTATGTCGAAAATTCTATGCCAGGAGTGGAGACCGAAAAGAATGAATCCATCAATCTCATTCCCCAACAGGAAACTTATTATGGGACAAGCGGGAATGTAGATATAAATTCTCTCTTTTCAGAGGACATAGGCACTTCCTCCGATTATCAAAATTCTCTGCGGTCATTGGCCTTGGAGATACTCGAGAACATTGAGGCACAGAACACGCAGATTTCTTCCAATCATACAGTGACTTCTCTGCCTCTAACAAATTCCTCGTGGAACCAGAACATGAACATGGCCTCCAATCTCCTCATCAACGAGGAAGTTTCTCTGCCACCGTTACCATCCAAGGTACCATGGGACTTGTATCCGGATACCACCACATCAAGCTCAGTTCCCCCGTTACCATCAGGGTCCGAGTGGAATGTGAATCCGGATGCATCCATTATGCCAGTCAGTAACAATAATATTCCGGACCCCGAAAATCTTCTTCCAAGTTTACCGTCCGAAATTTCTTGGAATCTAGACACGGATCCTGTTTCAACTTATACTGGCAATTTCTTCGATGAGCAGAACACATTATCTGATCAGATAATAGATGTTGCTTTTCAAAATCCGTCTTTGTTTCATGCTAACATGCAGTGAATGGACTTACTGTGCAGCCAGTAAGAACATTCCTTTATGACTTCATGAACAGGACAGGAAAAGAAAAAGAAGATACATGACTGCATTTTTTGACAAATATGGATTATAGCCTTACAAATGAGTATCTGTTCTAAAAATTTCTCGGGGTAAGAGAGGGTCGAACCCACCACCTGGTACGACATGACTGTATTTTTATTTGTTCGTTGATGTAACTTGTAAGTTGTCAAAAGTGTTTGTAACTGAATCGAACCTTGGAAAGAAACATGTGTATACAAGTTGATTCACATTGTTGAAGAGAAACATATAATTAAATTTTAAGGTTTAATATATTTCTAAGAAGAGTAGTGCTAGGTGCCCCAAATTTATACCCCAAATTTTATAACAAATGATTTGGCATACATGTGGCAAATTTTGATTTGGGGGCGCATATTTACGTACGTGTGGTCCATATTATTATTAGGAAACTTACAAGCTACAAGCTTGACACATCAGCATTTGGGGAAAATTTGGGGAAAATACTTGGGATCTTTAGCATTTTCCTTCTAAGAAATGGTGTGTACTTATAGTTGAATGGATGTCTGAATTCGATTGACAAAAATCTATCAAATTTATGTAAAATTATAGCGAATATCCAAATTCAATTCTGATCTTTAAAATAAATATCTATCTAATTAATATGATTTATTTCTCATGAACTCGTCAGATTTGGCCTCAATTATTTTCTCATGAACTTGTGAGAGGAAGGTTTGCGAGTGTCGACAGACGACAATGCTAGAAGAGTGTGATATTGAAGATAGTGATGATGGAAGAGTCTTGATATATGATGGGTGCATTCAGCTGATAACCATTCATCATGCTTCTTATTACGTTTGTACTTTCTCCGCTCCTTCTGTGCGACAAAGCTGCCACCGGTGTTCCCTGCAGAAGCATTTCCATTTCACCCCATTATTCACTTCTACTTGGGAGGATGGAACCCTTCGTCTATAGTTTCACTAAGTGTGGAGCTTGTAGCTGCGACACAAATGGCTTCTACTATCAGTGTGAGACTTGTGACATGACAATTGATATCGATTGTGCATTCTTGCCCACACGGATAAAACATAAAGGGTCTGTATAGTGTGTGCCATGTGCACACATTAAGCACTAATTTTTATGATTTTGGAGTGTTTCTATTGGTGGAATTAGTGTAAATATAGGAGGTCAATCAACATTCATGATTTAAAAATCAACCAACAAATCACTTCCTATTGTGTGCCCATGGGCACACCACAGAAAATCCGAACATATATCTCCCACGCACCCCTCCCTTGTTCAACGTCCGCTATCCAGTATCTTTTCTAGTGTAAGTAAGCTTCGGGTTGTTGATCGAGTGGGATATGCATGCAAATCTTGCAACTTCTTCACAATTGATATACAAAATGCTAATACTTGAACAGTGTTTGGCATTGCCATTTTTTGTGCAAAATCGTGAACAGTGTTTTGTTTATTCTAGTTTTATGTGCAATACTTGAACTTAATCGATTAGTGATATTTTACATCGGTCCTTTCCTCGTGCAAGGAGTATCGGCATGATACTCCACGGGGAAAAGGAGTATCATCCTAATACTCGTATGGAGCATCAAGTTGTTATTCTGTTCTAACTTAAAATTTTGATGGGTATTTTGGGTAATGGTTATTTAAATATAGTTATTTAGGGATTTCACCATATCACTAATTTATATTAATCTATACTAAAACAAGCACTTTTTCTCTACCATAATTTATATGTAGAATAAAAAAAATAATGTATTTATATATTATTCAGATATTCTTTTAATTTAGTTAAATAAAATGATAATAAAAATTTATATGAGAAACTCTGAATCGTTGATAAAAATAGAATTAATAGTATTAGAATAAGGATTAATATAATAATTCTAATGCTATGGTATTTTACAAATAGATATAGAATGAAAAATATGATGTAATTGTATATAGTGATTTGTAGTTAATGTATATAAAAAACGTATATACATTTAAAGTCTAATAAGAAAAAAACTAACTCTCTCTTGCTTTTTAAGTAACTGAAAAGACTTACTGATGTTAAAACAATCTGCATGCAGTACACTAGTATATATATGACTACTAAAGAGCCCCCTAAGTGCTGTCATAAAAGCCCCCAAAGACTTAATTCATCTCCCCAAGCAAACATTTAAACTCCCTAGAAGAATCTGATAACTTTTCCATTAGCCTAAGTTAACATAATGACCCTATAAAAACAGTAATTACTCCTAAAGCCCTGTAAAATTCTATATCTATAATCTTACTAAATAAGCTCACATCCCAATATAAATGCCACACTTCTAAATTTATTACCCTTTAAATTTGCATGCATGACAAAACAAATTAACTTCGGACTCCAGTTATCTCCAACCTTTTTAAAAAAGCACCCCTTCTTGCATTTGCATCTGCCACTCCATTCCATTCTCTGTTGATATGCTTCAACTGAACTGTTAAAATCTTACAATTCCATAACCTATCCTGAAGAGCAGCTATATCAGTCTGATTAACCAACAACTCATTGTCTATAAGAACTAGTATATGATTTTGCCTCCAACTACTATCCTTCAAAATCTTGAGCAAAGTTTCCAAAGCAAAATATTCCACTTCAAAAACATTAGTAGCTGCTGAGGGACCAACAAATTGCATCAATGCTTCCCCCATTACTGACTGAATAACTCCACCAATGCCTTCTACCATTCCACCATTTGAATCTTTTCTTAAACAGCCATCAATGAAAGCAATAATATCAAAATTCTCACTATAAATTATATTCCACCAAAAGTCTTTCTCACTTGCAGTGACAACACCAACTGGATTGCTAGTCCACCATTGAGTTCTCTGCTTACTTAGAATCCCATTTGCTAAATTTCATTCCAGAGCTCTGCTTTGGACCAGGAAGCACACTTGATTTAAGTTCAGGAAGCTGTTATAGAAAAGACACTTATTTCTATGCAGCCAAATAGTCCAAATTGTCGACACAAGAACAGTGGTCCAAACTTGCTCAATATTAGCTTGAGGGAACAAAGTTCTGGATCTCCACATAGATTCCAAATCCTCTATATATACTTTTGAAGTTATACCCCACCAACTAAGAACAAAGACCCATACTTTTCTTGAAAGAGTGCATTTCCAGAACAGATGATCAAAAGATTCATCTTCCAAAGCACAAAACAAACAAAGCTTGGAGCCTTCAAAATTACTGATTCAATCAGCCAACCATACCTTAGTTGGAACTATGTGGGAATGAACTTTCCATAAAAACAACTTAACTGATTCAGGTACCTTACATTTCCAAATAACTTCACATAATTTATTAGTAGAGATCACTCCTTCATTAATCATATCATACGCTGCTTTACAATTAAACTTGTTACCCAAAGGAACCCAGATTAACACATATTTTTTACTAATCAACTGAATAGAATCCATAATCTTACCTAACTCCAACAACTCATCCAATTCCCAATTTCTTAATTTCCTAATCTAGAAGACTTCACCCTCCCTGTTATAGAAATCCCATATAACCTTGAAAACTCTAATTTCCTTGTGTTTTAACTCAGAAATACTATAGAGTCTATTAAATTTCTCCAACAATGTCTTATCTTGATACCATACATCTTCCCAGAACAATGCAGATTCACCATCAAACACCTCTTATTTAGGCTACCTGGACCCAATAAACCTAAATTAGATAACTTGGCAACTACTTTTAGTACATCTTGCACTATGATTGAACAAGACTTTGAACTGTTCAGTTTATCCAAATCTTTCCATTTAACACAATCATACTTTTCCCTTAGCCAAACATTCCAGCTAGCATTCCTATCAGTCTGCCACCTAAACCACCACTTACACAGAAGTACTAAATTTCTCTACTGAAGCATACTAAGGCCTAAACAACCTAACTTCTTGGGCTTACATAACAAACTCCAGGGTTTGAGGTGACATAAATCCCTCCCTCCTCAGAAACATTACCCCAAAAAAAGTCTCTTCTGATCTTTTCTAGCTGCTTGCAAACTCCAACATGAACCTTGTGCAGAGAAAACCAATAAATTGGAAGACTATCCAAAGTAGACTTAATCAAAGACAACCTTCCAGCTTGATTCAGACTATCCCTTTTCCAGCTAGCCAACTTATACTGAAATTTATTAATCAAAGGTTTCCAAAATATGAACTTCCTAGGGCTTAACCAATTTGGCTGCCCCAGGTATGTTAGAGGTCAGCGCCCAACCTTGCATCCAAGCTTATCAGCAAATAAATCCAACTCCTCTCCTGATAAATGACAAGAATATAGTTTGCTTTTCTGAAAATTTATCTTTAAACTAGAGAGCAGCTGAAAGCACTGCAACACTCTTTTAACACCAGAGACCGATTTCAAACTACCATTTAATAACACAATTGTGTCATCAGCAAACTGTAAATGAGAAACAATCCTACCTTCTTTCCCAAATAGCAGTACCTCAAACGATCCCAACTTATTTGCTTTAATTAACATTTTACTAAGTACTTCCCCAGCCATATTGAATAGCATTGGAGACAAAGGATCTCCCTACCTAAGCCCATTTGAAATACTGAATTCCTTAGAAGGACTCTCATTTACTAACACTGAAATCTTAATTGACTTAAATAAGTCCTTCATCCATTTAATCCACTTGCAACCCAAACCTAAGCATTCCATAGTTCTGAAGAGAAATTTCCAATTTACAGTGTCAAAAACTTTCTCAAAATCCAGCTTCAAGATTAGACCTCTATTTCCTGAAGATTTTATAGTATGGTAAACTTCATTTAATGTTCAGTTTAAGGCTGATCATGCGAGAAGCAGGAGTATAAGTTGGCTAAATAAGTTTTATATTAATTATGCAACCAGGGCCAATATGTTAATGAGCTGTGACGTATTGTTGCTTTTCGGATGTCCAGATAAGACGCGAGCTTATATGTTGATGACTGATAATCAAGCATGCAGGTTAGTTAAGCATAAATATCTGCGATAGTTGGTTGGTCGATCCTTTATATGAAATTACGTTTTAGTATTATGCTGTACTGACCTGCTTTTGCAGGATATACTGGGTACGTTTGGTATCTAATATACCATAAACTGGTTATTTCATATACAATTAAGAAGAGATAGATTTAGTGTTATTGCACATTAAACTACATCTCAAGAAGGAAACAAATGACTATTTATTGTATGATTTAGTATTATGCTGTTGCTGTTTCTTATGGTAAATATGAAACTTTCACTCAAATGTAATGGTCATTTTCTATTTATCAAGAAGCTAGCTTCTTCTCCCTTTATCAGCCTTGATGCAACAGACAATCTATACAATGTTGTTGCCTGCAACTATCATCCTTTTACGACGCTTCCCTTGCTGCACAGTGGAAATCACAATGAGGAGAATATTACGATTGTTAGATCCACTAGCTAGAAATATGATTAAGGGTCGTTCGGGACGAAAATTTGAGAATCAGAGATCAAGAAAATACAGAAGCTATAATTACAGAAGCAACAATTATAATGCTTTTCTGGTGATTATATATCCTATTAATGATATGTCGAAACCTACAACTTAAAAGACCTCTCCCACAAGCCGCAAGTGTATGTTAGAACCTTATTCACATTCCCGTTAACCGGGTTGAAATCTCATAATTCAAACTGCCCGTTAGTGCACAACAAAATCAAAAACATTTAAATTATGCAGCATAACTATGTCCTTCTTCATGCTTTATTATGCTGCAATTCCTTCATTCCCTTTCATAGTAAACTCTTGCAGCTTCTTTTAAATTGCCTTGTACACGTACACAATATTTTTATTTTGTTGTATACAAAGGGGCAATTTGAATTATGGGATTTCAACCCCAATTAACAGGAATAAGAATATTGTAACACATTTTTGTATTGAAATCTCGTTACCATTCCAGTAAACCAGGTTCGAATCCCATGAACCAAACACCACCTAAGTTTCTGGCAACATGTAACCAGTTGCAAATGGTTTGCTTAATTGAGCATCAAAGTTCCGTGCTCAGTCCTACAAGACAACCTTATGTGCCAAAGTGAGATCGGGTTTGTATTCTCCAGAAGCTTTTATTTATAACCATATTCATTCTCACCAAGTCGACCAACCTTCTCCATTGCCACCATTTCCAGATTCTGAAGATCACATGGTAGAGCCTTCTTTGCCTCCTTTCCCAGAATCCAATGTCTAAAATTCTATGTCAGATTGGAGACCGAAAAGAATGAATCCATCGATCCCATTCCCCAACAGGAAACTTATTATGGGACAAGCGGGAATGTAGATATAAATTCTCTCTTTTCAGAGGACATAGGCACTTCCTCCGATTATCAAAATTCCCTGCGGTCATTGGCCTTGGAGATACTCGAGAACATTGAGGAGTAGAACTCGCAGATTTTTTTCCAATCATACAGTGACTTCTCTGCCTCTAACAAATTCCTCCTGGAACCAGAACATGAACATGGCCTCCAATCTCCTCATCAAGGAGGAAGTTTCTCTGCCACCGTTACCATCCGAGGTACCATGGGACTTGTATCCGGATACCACATCAAGCTCAGTTGCCCCGTTACCATCAGGGTCAGAGTGGAATGTGAATCCGGATGCATCCATTATGCCACTCAGTAATAATAATATTTCGGACCCCGAAAATCTTCTTCCAAGTTTACCATCCGAAATTTCTTGGAATCTAGACACGGATCCTGTTTCAACTTATACTGGCAATTTCTTCGATGAGCAGAACACATTATCTCATCAGATAATAGATGTTCCTTTTCAAAATACGTCTTTGTTTAATGATAACATGCAGTGAATGGACTTACTGTGAAGCCAGTAAGAACATTCCTTTATGAGTTCATCAACAGGACAGGAAAAGAAAAAGAAGATACCTGACAGCATTTTTTTGACTAATATGAATTATAACCTTACAAATGAGTATCCTTTCTAAGAATTTTTCGGGGTGAGAGAGGGTCGAACCGAGGACCTGGTAAGACATGACAATATTTTTATTTGTTCGTTGATGTAACTCGTAAGTTGTCAAAGGTGTTTGTAACTGAATCGAACTTTGGAAAGAAATATCTGTACACAAGATTACAAGTTGATGATTCACATTGTTGAAGAGAAATTACAATCAAATCTTAAGGTTTAATATATTTCTGAGAAATGGCGTGTACTTATAGTTGAATGGATGTCTGAATTCAATTGACAAAAATCCATCAAATTTATGTAAAATTATAGTGAATATCCAAATTCAATTCTGATCTTTAAAATAGATATCTATCTAATTAATATGATTTATTTCTCATGAACTCGTTAGATTTGGCCTCAAATATTTTCTCATGAACTTGTGAGAGGAAGGTTTGCGAGTGTCGATATGTGATGGGTGCATTCAGCCGATAACCATTCATCATCCTTCTTATTACGTTTGTACTTTCTCCGCTCCTTCTGTGCGACAAAGCTGCCACCAGTGTTCCCTGCAGAAGCATTTCCATTTCACCCCTATAATTCACTTCTACTTCGGATGGAGCCTTTCGTCTATAGTTTCACTAAGTGACATGACAATTGATATCGATTGTGCATTCTTGCCCACACGGATAAAACATAAAGAGTTTGTATAGTGTGTACCATGGGCATACATTAAGCACTAATTTTTATGATTTTGGAGTGTTTCTATTGGTGGAATTGGTGTAAATGCGGGGGTCAATCAACATTTATGATTTAAAAACCAACCAAAATTTGACACATCACTTCCTATTGTGTGCCCATGGGCACACCACAGAAAATCCGAACATAAATCTCACAGGAACCGCTCCCTTGTTCAACATCCGCTATGCAATATCTTTTCTAGTATAAGTAAACTTCGGGTTGTTGATCGAGTAGGATATACATGCGAATCTTACAACTTCTTCACAATTGATATACGTTCTGCATTCTATCCAAGTAGGACAAAGCACAAATACGACGAGTCCTCACGTTGTGTATTTAGCCTTATTTTCTTGTAGTGCACCCTCCATTCTTCTACGAGTGAGTATTCTATTGTGAAATTTGCGAAGAGCAAGTTAACAACCATTGGAGGCTCTATCTTTGTAACGAATCGGATCACTCGTATCACCATAATTGCCTTCGATGGCGCACAAATGTCAAGTTAAAAAGGGCCGTTAAAACTTGCATAGCTAATGAAAAGCTAATGAAAATCACAATCTTGCATCGGTTATGAAGAGGACTACAAGAAGGAATTCTCGCAGGTTTGTTTGTCGACTCAGTGTTATATTTTATATTCGCAACTAAGCATTCCATAGTTCTGAAGAGAAATTTCCAATTTACAGTGTCAAAAACTTTCTCAAAATCCAGCTTCAAGATTAGACCTCTATTTCCTGAAGATTTTATAGTATGGTAAACTTCATTTAATGTTCAGTTTAAGGCTGATCATGCGAGAAGCAGGAGTATAAGTTGGCTAAACAAGTTTTATAATAATTATGCAACCAGGGCCAAGATGTTAATGAGCTGTGACGTATTGTTGCTTTCGGATGTCCAGATAAGACGCGGGCATATATGTTGGTGACTGAAAATCAAGCATGCATGTTAGCACTACAAGAAAACAGGAAAAAAGCGACCGTCAAAAACGGTCGGTTAAGAGGCAAAATGGTCGGTTAAAATAGTCATAACCAACCACAAGGTATGGTCGGTTTTAGCCTGGTCGGTTATGACTTTTGGTCGGGTTTAACCCTCATAACTGACCAACATAGTGGTCGATTAAGTGCCTGGACATTTTATTCAGATGTGGGGTCACTGTGTACACGTGGCAACACGTGTGCACACGTGTTGCCACTTCACTGAGTCATAACCAACCGAAGGTGGTCGGTTATGTCTATTTTTAAAAAGCTGACTGGAACTCATAACCGACCGTGGTCAAAGTGTGCACATCGGTCGGTTTTATTTCAGAAGCTAACTCAAATGTCATAACCGACCGTCCTAAAACCGACCACCCTCTAAAGGAGACGGTCGCGACCACCCTTTAAAGGAGACGGTCGGTTTTATGAAGAAGGTGGTCGGTTATGTCCCTTGACGGTCGGTTTTCTGGGATCTGTAATGGGCAAAAGTGGTCATAACCGACCGTAGGTGGTCGGTTATGTCTATTTTAAAAGGTTGACTGGAACTTATAACCGACCGTGGTCAAAGTGTGCACATCGGTCGGTTTTATTTCAGAACCTAACTTAAATGTCATAACCGACCGTCCTAAAACCGACCACTTTTTAAAGGAGACGGTCGGTTTTATGAAGAAGGTGTTGGGTTATGTCCCTTGACGGTCGGTTTTCTAGGTTTTGTAATGGTCAAAAGTGGTCGGTTATGCCTGTTTTCGGTCGGTTTTAAGGTCTGATTTTAAAAAAAAATTGCAGGTTTTTCTGCAGTCCCTGTATACCAAACCAAATCAATACACAACCAATCACAAATCCAATCCAATCACAACCAAACAACAATGACAATCATTAAACTATACTACTCAAAATCATTCGCAAAAACTAGTAAATTTCACAATTAAACCATAATAATTAAATCCAACGCAAACATTCACAAACTCCGATAACCGGAGTATTAAACCGTATCATTACATGATTATAATCAATCCTAAATAACCGACTAAAGTATTAAACCATCACAACGTATTATATTACATCTGACAAATTAAGTCTTAAAAACCATCCCATAACCATCAAATTAAGTCTTAAAACCGATCAATGTAAACTAATCTGACAAATCAGCATCGGACGATCCACCGCCATCACCGCCGCCATCACCGTCGCCATCACCGCCGCCGTCATCAAAGTCCTCGTCATTGGAGGTCTCATCCTCGGACGTGTAATCCTTATCGACTTCCATGGCACGCCGATTATTTTCCTAGATACACAAGTTTAATTAAACTAGTTAAAAAGAAGAAACAAAATTTACATGTGAATGAAACAAATAAATAAACAAGAAGGTCAAAAATTATACCTCCGCAACAGAGCTTCCGTCTTTTGAACGATATCTTCAATCAAGGAGCCCACGATATGCACGATCTCGCCACCGATAAGGTTATTTCATTGCAACCTTTGGCTAGGATCGGAGGATGGATCCGAGGCCTCGAAAGCGGTATGTGCGAATGTAGCTATCTCCGCTTCGGAAAGTTGGCGAGCAAACCGATTTGGATTAGCACGGATCTCGTAAGCACATTCCTCACGATGGCAAGATATACATTGTCGGGGATGGCTTCACGTTGTCTCGGAGCGGATGAGGATGAGTCGGCTTCATTCCGTGTGGAATCTCGGTACCGCGTAGCAAGTGTAGGCAAGAGATCGGTGACCCGAGCATTGGGGACCCCCACCACATAATTCTTTTCGGCCTTGTACCTTGGGGGACCTCCAAGGCTTCCATCCACCAATCCCACGGCTCATCCCGATCACCCGTTTGTGTAACCTCCACGGGCATGCGCTCGAGAATGGCATCATATCGTTCCTACAAATTCATTTAAAACAATTAACGATGCATTTAAAATCAAATAAAAAATGCATATAAAATCACATATAAAAATGCATTTTAAAA